>NW_028292579.1:12773711-13103711 GCF_029948245.1 Actinia tenebrosa
TTATTTAGAAGTGGACCTATTCTTCCAGGTTGGTACATTTCCTTGTGTTCACCTTTTACAAACAAGCTCCCTACAAACAACACCATATAAGGCATGATAAACAAAATATATTTGTAAGTCAAATGTCATCACTAGTCACTGCTCTTATTCTGGAATAATATTAGCCATCAGGTTGGCTCACTGGAGCGCCTTTGTCAACCGCGTGTGAACTTGAAGGGAATGAGGACTACCTTTTGTATAGCCTCATTTCCCTAGCATATCGTTCGGCCTAAGCATAGGATCATTACAAAGACAGCATGGTGTCACGCTTACAAATAAACCATGTGCTTATGTGGCGCATACTACGCATGCGTATAGAACTTGAACGCAACTGCGATTTGTGACAGAACGCAAAGAAAGCCCAATTTATACCTCGGGCATTTCTTTGAAAGCCCGAGTGAAAAGCGTCTCCTAGCACAGATCAGTGGCGCCATTATTTAATAAGTTGTTTCAAAATATTTTCAGGCTCAGTTAGAGAACGCACGTTACTTCCACGTCCCTGTTGGCAACATCCCCATGGATGCCACTCTGTTTGCCGCCGATCTGTTTTATGCACGTCACTTACAGAAACATGGACACTTGTTGTGGATGTCTCCAACAGACAGACCAGACTTGGGAGGAAAAGAAGAGGATGATAATAGGTACGTCAGTAAACACTCTGTACACGCTAGTCAGGAAAACTTGTCATCGCTAATAACCATCGCATGTACAGCTGACACAGCTGAACTGGGTCGAACTGAAGGCGCCTCTGGCACCCGCTAAACAGCCGCTAAATACTCACGACCCCAGAGTTAAGCTCTAATCAGTTTGAATTAGTTATGGTAATTGTTTTAAGGGGAGTATGGAAAAACTGGAGGGCCGAAAAAACCCTCGAGTTCAGAAAGAGAACCAACCAAATACAAGGGCGTACAAAACGTTATCGAAGAACAAGAAGACTTGGAGACGTAACTGGAAGAGGAGGGAAGATAGAGACAACCTGTTCCGCTAGGTTGTCAAAAAAAGCTGTCCACTGTTCGATATTTAAGTTATTCTCAATGCCTATCTTGTAGACTCAGTCTCCTAACCGACGAAGCAGAATCCATGGAATTTAACAGTCCCGGATGTTACCCAACTGTCTGTGTAGAACTGTCTATTGATGGTCTGGCTGTCAATACTATTTTACAGGTAAATACTTATACTGATTTCTCTTAAACGTTAAATAAATTGTTCGTTTTTAACCAGAGGTTATGTGTTTCTATTTATCGTAGTCCGCACATATCAATGATTTTGAAGGTGCTTCAGGTACAGGAATAAGCTTCGATAACATCCCACAGGTATGCATCTAGATTTCGTTTTCTTTTTTCGTCATTCATAATAACCCCTACCAGAGATCAAATCATGTTTTCAATCCCGTATCATCTAATGCACTTGTGTAGGCGTCGTTAGAGGAGCTGGTACAAGGAGGTCAGGCAGCTGCAGGACTAACCACATACGATGAAGCTGCTCTGTGTTCTAGTGCTTTTAGGTAAGTTTTCAGTGGCCTTCAAAGATTTAATTTGCATTATTCATATTTGCATATAATTGGAGCCGTCGAGCAGTCAAATTCCCATTGCCTACCCTCGCTAAAAGCAAAATATTCCTTTTGCAAAACTGTAAAATATAACAGTTTTATGGAACCCCGAGAAAGCTTTTGGCCTGATCTCTGTTATGTAACGGTTTGAATAGTGACGTGTTAAATTTTGCGGATGAAAACAGGA
The DNA here is from genome assembly GCF_029948245.1 of Actinia tenebrosa. Classification (NCBI taxonomy): domain Eukaryota; kingdom Metazoa; phylum Cnidaria; class Anthozoa; order Actiniaria; family Actiniidae; genus Actinia; species Actinia tenebrosa. Next base: position 12,775,487 of record NW_028292579.1, read on the forward strand.
TCAAGCGCGAAATCAAAAGGGCGAAAAGCCAGTGTATTACCGCTACGCCATCTCATAACCATAGCACGACATGTTATAATATGATTAGACATAGCCAAGCACTTTTAAGGTTGATTTACCCTGTCTTTCTAGGATTCTGAAAGGGATGATTCATAGCTGGCTGCATGAAGTATCTGCTTACCAGAACCAGTACGCAGATGCACAACTGATGCACTTCTACAGGTCAGTTGACTCAACTACTGGGTCTTATTCAGAGTCGCGTAATGTATATATACACATAAGTATAGGCTAAGGATCGTTATCCTTGATCTTACTCTTGCGTCCATAGTTAAAGCCCAGTGACGGAAATTGTTTGTATTTACCCTTAGCGTTGGTGAGAACCACCAGACTTTAGACTTAGTTGATAGCAGTGATATCTATGTCCTAGTCTTGTCTACGTAACCAATGTTAAGGGACCATGAGGCTATTGCTTGATAACCTACCCAGAGGCAGGGAAGTCTTCTTTTCCAGGTTGCTCCTGGGTGCGCAGCGTTCTAGGAAAAAGCGAAACCCGAAGCGCTCGTCGTATGCTCTAGAACTTAAGGGTTTTATATTATGTGGTTTCACGCAGCTTTCTAGGATAAAGCGAAACCCGAAGCGCTAGCCGTATCCTCTAGAACTTAAGGGTTTTATATTATGCGGTTTCACGCAGCTTTCTAGGAAAAAGCGAAACCCGAAGCTCTAGTTGTAGAACTCAAGTGTTTAGTACGCGGTTTTACAAAGTAACCCTTTCATGCTAAGCTTTTTGCTGTGCTTCCAGATGGCTTTCTTCACCTTCCTCTCTCCTGTACGACCCAGCTCTATGTCGAATGGTCCAAAGAATGATGAAAAAAATGTTCTTACAGGTAAACCGATTGGTGGAAATACTTTTTATTTTCTGTTCCTGTCCTAGATTATGACCTTATTTATTGGCATTTTAGAAAACGATTTTGATATTCAATTAATATAACATTGCTGACTGAAAAACAAACTGCCTTTTGACTGGCCCTTTATTTTAGCTGGTTGGTGAGTTCAAACGTCTTGGTTCTACCATGGTTTACGCTAGCTTCAGCAAGATCATTATTTGTACCAAAAAGAGAAGGTAAGATAATTTGTACATTCTTTTTAGAATTGTTTTTTTTTTTTTAGAATTTTCTTTAACATTTTGATTGTTTCGTAACGATCGTTTACACGGGCGATTCAGTTTTGCGGACATTCGAGGTACAATCGTTACAGCTATTTTTAATGAAAATGCCATTCTTGATTAAACCAAAATCGCCGCAAAAATCGCACCTCTAATCGCCGCAAAAATCGTTCTTGTAAACAGGCCTATATGTTGTTCGTGGGTTTCTAGTTTACGCATTGTACTGGGCTAGCTATGGTACCATGCGAAGTATAACATGACAATAGCAATGAACTACTTCGACGCGGATACGCCATCTTGGAAGGCAAGGCATTATGGGGCATCCATAAGACGGCACATCAATCACCTTATATTTTCCGTCATCTTTGTTTTGTTTTGACTCCTGGCAAGATGACCGCCATATCTTCGAAGAAGTCAATAGTCCCTTTCACAGTTCCCAGCGCCATCTTGAAAGGTAGCCATGCCTTTGCATCGAAGCGAGACGAACGGTGAGCTTGCAATGATAGAGACCTTTTTCAACACCTTGGACAATTATTCAGATATCTCTATCATTGCGAGATCACTGTTCGTCTCCCTTCGATGCAAAGGCACGGCTATCTTTCAAGATGGCGCTGGGAACTGAGAAATGGACTATTGTATGTAAAGTCTGTTGTGATCGTCATTTTCAGTGTTTCTGATGCTCTTGCCTACGTTGAGTTCATCCTAAAGAGCATCCAATCAAAAGACCTGTTCCATAGTATCGACATCGTCCCTACGTCATGCTGGGAGTTTCTCATGTGGCTCGATCAGGTATTTAACATTGATTAAACGTTTGGGCTAACTGTGGTACTTACTTACTACCGTACAAGTCCCCAGCATCTAATAAGCTCCCCTTCTGATAAACCCCCTTCTGATAAGCCTCCTTCTAATAAGCCCCCTTCTAATAAGCCCCCTTCTAATAAGCCCCCTTCTAATAAGCCCCCTTCTAATAAGCCCCCTTCTAATAAGCCCCACTCTAATAAGCCCCCAGTCCAAAAGAAAAGAATAAGTTCTCTGTGGGCTGAATAAACGGAAATATGGTAAGCTAACCATGATAGGTAACAAAGGATGTGGAGTACTTATTTGTGTACATTCATTGTAGGCTAATCATGGCGGGGTGCGTGGTAAACTACCAACAGGTGCGGAGGAGAATGGTGATACAGGTGGCGATAGCGAAGATGAGATACAAGGAACTCCTGAAAATAACAATGTTCACGAAGAGGTAAGTATATGAAGTAGTCTCGTGATCATGTGAGTCTGTGACGTTAATTTGGTCGAGAAGCTATTTACCAACGCATCAGTAGAGGAAACTAGTACAAATTGACCATTTATAGTGCCCCGTGAATTTAAAAAAATGTGTATCACCTTATGCATATTCCAAATACTCTACGGTTATATGGGTCCGGTATAGTGTTGCAGACCGTCACTAGCGCGCCTGCAATTCCCCTTCTCATTGACAGTTTAATTTTCCCCTCTTGGGGGACAAAGAGACAGTTTTTTGGGGGATACCCATTATTATCGATACATATGAATATTGCGTCTTTTTCTCTAATTTCAGCCCCAGATTGAAATGAACTGGAACATCGGTAAATACCTTCCTTCCGGTGCGTCGTGTCAGAATTTCTTTCAGGTAATGCTGTTCGTCGTTTTCCTTCACTTAAAGAATTATTGACGTTGTGTAAAAAAGCGTTTTTTTCCTCCGATTTTTAACACATTGTCAGTACTATTAGTAGGGCGCTTTCCCTCGTTCTCAGTGTAGTTTATTTTATAAACATTAGGACCTAATGCTCCTGGAATTGGAATTTGATGTCTAAAAATGAACTGCTGTTTTAACTGAAAATGGACCCTTCTTAAAAACAATCTTGGATGCAAGGTTACCATGGAAATGCAAAAGAAATGCCACAAATTCCATCGAAAAGGAGTATAGTTTCTTTTGTATTTCTATCTTAGCCTCGGATCCAAGGTAATTTTGAGAAGGATCCATTCCTGCAATAACTTATCTAGCAGGGAAATCACAAAAACCACTCAAAAAAACGTTGTCTTTTTTTTAAGATTGTTATAGCTGGTCATATCCATGCCATGTATAAGCATTCATCGGAGGAACGCCGTACTGTTCAGCCAGGTACCACACCAATACGTCGAAGAGGAGGAAGCAGTCAATCGCAGAAAACTGTGCAATCATCTGCCACACCTAGCCTTGTAACGTTCGCACAGGAACGAATCCAGGGGGAACTGACGCAACAACTCTTCTCGTGAGTATAGGCTTCCTCGTATAGTGTAATTTTCGTACGACTGTGAAAAATTCACGGCTCGAACACGGCCATGACACGGCAAGCGATACGCCAGACCAATCACATTGCACGAGAAACTCTCATCCAATCAAATACCCGGAACACGGCATAAACACGGCGCGGACACGGTCACGCCAAGGTCACGGCAATGCCAGTCCAATCACATTGCTCGTGAAAAAATCAGCCAATTGAAATTCTAGAAAGCATCACGGTCACGGCACGTCACGCTTACGGCACTGAGCTTTTCACAGTCATACGAAAACTGCACTATTACTTGTAGTAGTGAGTGTAGCGTAATTGAAGTTTTGGGGGAGACTTGGAATACCAAATTTATTAAAGACGTCAGACTTTATTCGGTTGTTTTATTGGAATGTTCTTTTTTTTTGTTGTTTCTGTTTGCCTGTTGTTTTTTTTAAGATCATATTGTCTTTTTGTGGTTTTGTAATTAAGACAGAGTCTTTTGAGTAATCGGCGTACAGTAAAACCCCGCATATAAGAACCTAAAATTTAAGAACATAAAGTCAATCTGTTTTATTTTGTTGTAAATATCAAAATGCAGTACTCTGTATGTTAGAGTGTTTACACTGTGTCCATGAAATAAGATCTAATTTACGCTCTTTTAATGTTTGCACTCTATATTCCATGTAGCTAGCATGAAAATTTGTGAATCATTTAATGTATAAAATGTCACGCCCACCAATACAAGTACTTTTTTCCTTACCAAAAATTAAGAACACATTTTTAGATAAAAGAACCTAGATAGCCTGATTTCAAGTTAAGCACCATTTATATAAGAACCTGTTCAGGCTGACTTGGAAAAATCTAGGTTCAGCATACGCGGGGTTCTACTGTATTATCACAACATACTTTCTAATATATAGTTCGTATGTTTGTTTTGTAGGATAACTCAGAAGATCCAGCATACCTTATCTGGAGACAGATCATCCAATAAGGACCCTAGTTCAGAGTTTCCTGTTTTACCTGGCTCGTATTTACCTCTCAATAACCCTGCACTTGAGTTTGTCAAGTACATATGTAAGGTATGTATGAGCAATTATTTCATCAATGAAAAATTCATTTTTTTATTTGCATTTATATTTCTAGAGTTAATTAGAGTTAATTAGAATTAATTAGAGTTAATTTGCAATCTTACTGGACACATAAATATGGATACTACTTAAACAAAGAATCTTATTCTCAAGAGAATAACATGCTCACAATGCATACTACGATTATATTTTACCAAAACCATTGTATTAAAGCTTTATTAAAGCGAGTTGGGAGTTGAAAATTACCCAGAATGCACCCGATATATCAATATATTGAAATATATGCAGCGATATGCAGAAATTATGATACTTTTGTATATGCATAAAAGTATATCAAAATTTTATTAGAAATTATGGGATACCATCTCTGATATTTTTTAGAAAGCCCTAGTGATAGGCAACCCGAAAAAAATATCGATGATATCCCATAATTTCTGATATACTTTCGATGTGCTTGTATGTGTGTACGAAAGGATCAGAAACTCATATATATATGTGTGTGTGTGTATGCATAAGCAAGTCATTTTTTTTTTCAATTCAGTTAACATGACGTCCCAAAATACAAAGAGAGAAATGTCACTATGCTATCGACACAGCTTATAACAATTATGCATTGACATTGATCATGTTTCCTGATGGTATTGCTTGTGTCGCCTGACCAGATATTTCCCGTGCACAATATCATAGTCTATACGTCCTTACATTTTTGTTTGATAATTAGTGGGGTTTTTTTTGTATGTGTTTTTCGTTGTTGTTTTGTTGTTTGTTGTTGTTGTTGTTGTTTGTTTGTTTATTATTTGTTTATATGTTTTTGTTTCTGGTTTTTTTTTTTTTTTTTTTTCTTTTTTTTTTCGTTTGTTTTTTTTTCTCGGTAACTGTTATTTTTTTTATAATGTAGGTACTATCATTAGATCCCAATACACTACATCAAGTCAATAAACTAAGGTAAGCATTTTTTGCAAATCATTCCAAACCAATGTTAAAATGTTAAAACATGATGCACCAAGTCATCACGTATAGAAATAATTTGTAATTCGGTATTGGTAATATGATAATTGGTAATACAGTTTTTCTTATGTTATTGATTTTAACGGCTATTTAATGGTTTTGTTGAAAAGGCGTGATCTGCTCAAGTTGATTGGTGTCGGTGAATTCTCAGAAGAAGCCGCCTTCAAAGATCCATGCCTTTCCTTTGTTTTACCAGAGGTGAGTTAAATGTACTGCAAACATTACCACATATGCTTCTAGTTATGTTCCTCTTGCCTGGGCTAAATTGGTCTGTTCGTAAGTTCTAATTTTTCTACTGTCCTTCGATAATTCTCTCGCGAAACGGAATGGACTTCAGGTGATCTCCGAACCAGATGCTTGAGTGCAGCTCTGTACTCTTTGGCTCGATAGAAATATATTATTGAGTTAAAAGCTGAGCTTGAAAGGGCAAGAAGTTCAGACACTTTGAACCAAAGTTTGTCATGATTTCTTGCGAAAAAGCGAAAAAAAACAAAGGGAATCCAAGTGATTGTGAAAAGACCGATAATGAGTGCTACAGTCAAGGCCACGCGTCTGTCTGTGTTATCTTGATGACTGGGTGCGAGGTTCCGCCTATCGTACGTCATTCTGATTGATTTGATAAGGATAATCACATAGCACAGGGCAATAATGATGTAGCAGAGTGCCATACCGGTAAACGATACTAAAGTGAATACCTTGTATACGAGATTTGAATGAGTATGGACGTCTGTAGCTATAATGATACCATAAATACTCGATATGATCCAAGATAGTGCTATGGTAACGCAGAGTCGTTGCTTAGTTATGATATTCCTGTATTTAAGTGGCCATACTATAACAACAAGCCGCTCAATGCTTATAGCACAAAGTGTCAGCAAAGATACGACTATTGAAATATTGAGGTTGAAGCCTTTGAGCCTCGATATGATAATGACGCAAGACCTTTCCATCTCCCCCAGTGTATAGACTGCATAGATCGGCATGCCAAATGCCGTCAGCACCAAATCTCCAAAAGCAAGGTTTAATATCAGGTAGTTTTTCCTCTTCCTTAAGCTTGGGTTTCTCAAGATAGTCACACACACGAGTGTATTTGCCAGTGTACCAGCTACTGCTAGAATGCCAGTAACGGTCACCAGGCTGTATCCTGGGACAGATGGGAAGAAACACGCCGGAGAGCAGGACACCAGTGAGGAACTCCTTGTAATACAATCTTCTGTTTCGTTTCTATGGCTTGTGTTGGTCATCTTGCTGACAGTCTTGAATCAAACTAGCGCATCTTTATCTTTTCTTTTTTTTTTTTTTTGCTTTTACCTTGGTAAACCAAATATTAAGTTAAGATGCTGACTCTTTAGTCAAAAGTTGTTTCTTTAATTGGCTCTGTTTTGAATAAGGATGGAATATAGAAAAACGATTTGAGACAGTGTTTGACATCTAGGTCACTTCACTAATAAAAACCCTTCATATTCTGGCACGCACAAAAAAAAAAACAAATAGTGAAAGTAATAAAAAAATCGTTTCTCGATTTTCTTTGACACTAGTAAAAAAATACTCATACTCTTCTTCAAAAAGAATAGCGTGAAACAGAAATGAAAAACCCTTCTTGGTAGAGTTGAATCAATATGAGACTATTTGATCCGCTTACCTGGTCAATGTCCCTCAGTATTTTTTGGTTGAATAGAATAACTGCTTGCGTGCACATCAGCTATCTTACTGGAAAAAAAGAAATGAAAGCTGACTCATCTAGCTTTACAATAGATGTACATTGTATGTTATTAGACTTGACGTACTGCTTGTCAGTTAAATGGCGCTGATACCTACTATACAGTGCCTGAGGAGTGATTTCTTAATGAATAAATGAGTACAACTTATTTCTGTTAATAAATCAATTATTAAGTTAGTTAGCTTTTACTCCGACGAAGGACTAGCGTCTGAAACGTCAGTAAGTTTTTTCATCTTTTCACGGTGTATAATTTACCCTTTTATCATTACATTCACTAAGCTAGTGAAGTCCCACAATTCGTGCAAGTTTTGCATAGCTCATTTTCCCTTCTTGTGGGTTGATCGTCATATTTTCCTTCTTCCAAAAAGAAATTTCGATCATGGCGGAGGGCCAATTAACCACAATCTCTCAAGAGTTTTTTGATTTAAAGTGTATTTGTGTCCAAGAAGAATCTTGTTGCTTGTAAAAATAGTTCACTGTAAAATACTTAGCCTAACAATGTTGTCGTTAAAGAGCTTTGTTTTAACTTAATTGATCTTACCTCTTGCAAACGGCGCTTTGATAAATCCGCAAAATATCTTGTCTTTAAAATATCTTCTTTCAAGATTTTGTGCTTTGCGTTTCCTCCTCCCTACTCGTAAATGCTATCAGTTCTACGAGCAATAAATCCTTCCTTTCTTAAATACCTTAGTAATCAAAATCTGATATCTAAAGACTGGTAGATAGGCCGCCTATTTCCCAAAACTTACAGTCATCGAGAAAAATCCTCAACCACTTTACATTTGCTAGAGTCCCAACAGGATGAATTAATGGATCTTGTTTCATCGGCGTCTAACTTTGTAACGCTCGATACCACAGTGTTCTCGGCCACTAATCCAGTCTACGTACAGGTGTTTCAAGTCTGAGGCAATTTGAACACAAAGATTTTGGAAGCTCATATGCCATCAAACTCAATGTTTTCTAATCTCCAGTCAAATTTCCTGTGAGACAGTTCTCTCACATACAAACGCTTTAACTTTTATTACGAATGAATAAGATTTTTTTCGCTGGCTTTTCGTTTTATCATAAATGTTGGATACTGAGCCTGGTTGGACTGAGGCGTGGAAAAGTGAAACAGCTGAAATATCGCACTGGTAATTATGAATGTAACGAAGACCAAAATCACACCAAACTGACACTCTAAAATAAACAAAAAAGTAAGGGGTTATTTAATTAATTTTTCAGGCTCAAAGCCAGTTTACAATTTTGTAAATAAAAAAACTGGATAACACGCAGTATTATGGACGGATCGGTTTATTCTTTCTTTTGATAGGAGAAAAATGTCTAATTAAAAGAAAAACTCTTCGTTCTTGTAAATAATTTGGGTATGATCGTCATTACGTTTCTTGTTAATGTTTACCTGCTTTAGAATAACAGGAACCGACCTATTACCTTACAAGCTATCTTCCTCCAAGTAAAGATTATTGCATTACTTGATATTTCAACAGTATTTTTGGCATCATAAATTGTGGTATCTTGATAAGTCGTGGTCATTTTGAGTGGATATTTTTCGGCTTGTTAAAGCCAAGTTACACTAAAACGCCATTTCTTGAATGCTCAAAGAAGATTTAAAGATGTCAAAAACGGTTTTGCAAAACTAGCTTTTGTGAAGGTTTAATGCGTTCTCGTACAAGCGGCCATTTCGCATTACAATAAAGTCTCGTTTTACTATGGAATGGAATCGTGTTTCGTGTATCAATGACTGATTTTTTTAATGGTTTTCGTTTTCCTAGGGTAGCAAGCTCTTGGTTTTCATTTCATGATTATATTAGAGCTGTTTCAAAGTGCGTTTTATGAAGAAAGCCGGGGAAGGGAGAGGGGGGGAGGGGGAGGGGAGACACGGAGCACAAGAAACAGCTTCAACTCCACCATGTACACTATGGCGCGTTTTCGGGTTCAAAATTAGATATGTGTAGCTTGTGCCAATTACTTTTGAATTCATATCTTTTTACCGCTTATTACTTACGAAAACATGTTTGTTTCACTCAAATTACCTTTGAAAACATGTAACCTAGAAGACAACTGACTTTTGAAACTATTCTTGTGTAAATTATTTTTGAATTCATATCTTTCACCACCATGTATTACTTGCAGAAACACGGATTACTTTTGAAACACGTCTTTCGGCATCACTACTTTGAAAACACTGCTCTTTGCAGCATTATTTATCAAAGACCTTCCTTTCACTAAATGACTTTAACAAAACGAATCCGGTTTGTGCCCATTTAATACTATCGAAGCTAACACCTCGCTTACGTCTAATACGACGATCCTTTTCAATTAATTCTTCACATTCCAACATAGCGACTTCCGCTTTGGCTTTCATTCATTACTTGCGAACAGTGATCGCATTACTTGCAAACACAAATTACTTTTGAAACATTTTTGAGCCAGGCGTTCCTGGTCAACTCTGAGCCTGATCATGTGACAAGAGATTAGGAGGAGCGAACTTACACCTTGTAGTATATTTATTTATGTAGTTCTTTATCAAATTTAATATAAATTTAGTCAACCAGTATTAATATATAATTGCATGTGTTCAAATGTTCCTGAAGAACAGTTGAGGCTTCTGTCATCCCTTCGTCATGTGTTGCTCGATCTCTCTAGATTTAGCTTAAATCAAGATTCAAGCGAGGAGTTAGTGGACTATGTAGTCTTTCGACTTCAACAAATAACGCAGCACATTCGACTAATTTCCTCGAATACACCAGTATTTGCAGACGTACAGAGCTCCCTAGCGGTTGTTTCCTCTCTTTTGTCAGAGGCAGAACGATCTCTCAGGGTCGCAGTCACAAATTTCTGATCGGTTCGGTTTTAAAGTAAAGTAAAGTACCTATATTCCCTATATTTAACGTCGGTAGTTCCTTCAGTTGAAATTCACTGAACTGCTATCAGTGGAAGCCGACGGTGCGCACTTTACCCCCTCTCTCCATCACTGTTCTGTATGAAAGAGTATTTAAAGCTGAAGCTACACGGATTAGAGAGAAGTCGAAACAGACGTGGAGATCCTAAAGATCGTACCGTGGACCTCAACTCCGAAGGTCGCGCACTAACCAACTGAGCTACGCCTGCTCCTAGTTTTCTTATATTTTTTCCCGAACTTTGGTTCGGTTGAAACCGGACCAACCGTACCGGTGGCTACGGCCCTGTCTCTGGAAAGTGTGTGTCCAAGTGTGTAATTCTGGGTAGGTTGGTCGCACGCGATTCGAAATACCGAGGGAACAGTTGCAGTATCTTATAGATTGGGATTTAACTTCAACAGATATTGCTCTCAAAGGATCTACAGAATTGGAAAGTTCGTGGAAATGGATTGCTTCTAGAGGATTTGGTGTCTCTGGTACTTCCACCCTGTCTCCCCAAGGCCCCCCAAAACCCACAAGGAACGCCTGGCTACGCAGGCTAGCTCCTCCTAGTCTCTTGTCATGATCAGCCTCAGAGTTGACCAGGAACGCCTGGCTCAAAAATGTTTCAAAAGTAATTTGTGTTTGCAAGTAATGCGATCACTGTTCGCAAGTAATGAATGAAAGCCAAAGCGGAAGTCGCTATGTTGGAATGTGAAGAATTAATTGAAAAGGATCGTCGTATTAGACGTAAGCGAGGTGTTAGCTTCGATAGTATTAAATGGGCACAAACCGGATTCGTTTTGTTAAAGTCATTTAGTGAAAGGAAGGTCTTTGATAAATAATGCTGCAAAGAGCAGTGTTTTCAAAGTAGTGATGCCGAAAGACGTGTTTCAAAAGTAATCCGTGTTTCTGCAAGTAATACATGGTGGTGAAAGATATGAATTCAAAAATAATTTACACAAGAATAGTTTCAAAAGTCAGTTGTCTTCTAGGTTACATGTTTTCAAAGGTAATTTGAGTGAAACAAACATGTTTTCGTAAGTAATAAGCGGTAAAAAGATATGAATTCAAAAGTAATTGGCACAAGCTACACATATCTAATTTTGAACCCGAAAACGCGCCATAGTACACTGCAAAATCTGGCTTCACGAATTTGCAACGTCTCCTGTGATTGGTTAGGTTTAGGGGCGGGGTTGGGGAAAGGTCATTGTTTTCTATTGTTCTACACATGTGTGCCCTCCAATAGGATCACATCTTGCAAATTCATGAAGGACGACCCTGAATATCGATTTTTTTTTCGGCTTTCTGCACAGTAGACATATCATTTATCCACAGAAAACCCAAGCTTTGTCTCTTAGGTGTTATAGACCTAGTGTTCTGGGCTGGATGGGACATTGGACGGGTATATCTATATCATTATAAGTAATATCACTTAGTATTGTGTTTGCTTGGTTACAGGTAATATGTCAGTTTTGCAATGCTTGTCGTGATCTGGACCTTTGTCGGGATCCTTATATCGTACCAGCCGATGGAAATAACTCGTGAGTATTAATGGCAGCTACAACCAATAGACAGGCTTGACCCTTTCTTTTGTGCTCCGTTAATAACGCCACCTCTAAGGGAGGCACAAAACTAATACACTCTACTATTTTGTCGTTTCTTTTTCAGAACTGTCACAAAAATACTAAAATGTGGGTTTTTTTGTTTGTTTTTTTTTCAGTGCCTCGTGTCACTGTCCAAACTGTCAAAATGAATATGACATGGACGCTATCGAGCACCAGTTAATCTCTGCAGTACAGAAAAGATCAATGGCGTACGTGTTACAAGACCTAAAGTGCGCCAAGTGTAAAGGGGTAAATAATTGTTTTTGTAACATTCAGAAAAGCTTTCTCATGAGTTTGATATGCCATTGCAGAACATTCTACATCTCGCGTGATTCAAATATTGCGACCTGTTGGAATATCGCCGTCATCTAATATCATCCTCACTTTGTCATTTCAGATTAAAGACGCCAATATGTCAAAATATTGTAAATGTGCTGGAGGATTCACCTTAACTTTGCCATTTGCCGAATTTACTGAGAAAATGAAGACCTTTAAAAACATAGCAAGGTAACATCAGTAGACTCCGGCCCTCTTCCCAGATTTTGAAATGTTTTTGATTGAAGTATCATCTTGTTCATATTCATAAATAAGCGCTGGTATTAATATCATCATCATCATCATCATTATCATCATGCATCAATTTGATATTTTTTTCGTAAACTAGGGGAATGTCACATGTATTGAGTCTTTCCTGTTTTATTAAACTTACAGGCACTACAACATGACACTTCTGCAAGATACTGTTGAATGGATTATCAGTGGAAACCCTCAAATGGGGCATTGAAAGAAAATGCAAACAAAAAAATGAATAGCAAATCAGACAAGTTATTATTGAAAAGGGATAACCCGCAGAACAATGTATTTATCATGGAAGGTACAAAGAAAACCCATTGAAAAATGACGATCAAGAATGAAAAGCCGGTTATGAATGCAGATAATAGAAGAGCTGTTTTGGAAGTGTGTGACAGACAGACAAATAGACAGACAAGAGCGGAGGGATCCTAGTGTACAATGGCTGAACACTGGAAGTTCACTGGTTTTAAAACATGAATTTCAGTATATTTTGGTTGATCGCCAGCAATTTATTGCAGATGTGTTCTTGTACACAATTTCTAATGTTTAAAATTATAATCAACTGGTAAAAATATGCCGGGTTCACAAAGAATTACTAAAACCTTTATTCTTCGACGTCTATTAATAACTTTTGACAAATAGCAGTGATGTATATAAGTAACATTTTTTTTGTCAATAAAATCCTAGTAATCTTTTCGGTGTCTAAGTAGATTTAATTAATTAATGTACAGATTTTCTTATAATTTGATGCTGCAAAATTGTCGAGTTCCTGAATGTCAGAAAAAAAGGACGGCAACAAGTGAACATAGTTAATGGAGCGAAATGGTTGGGAAACCTATTCTGTTTTTGTTCGACTTTATCCATTGTTATATGACGTTGACAGTGCACAGTGAAGGAAAAGTTTCTCCATTTGTTCATAGTATTCGAGAATATAAAAGTTTTTAACCCTAAAAAACGTTCTAAAATACTTATTATGTACTGTTTAATAAACGAGTAGGAGTGTTTTATCAGGTATGAAAGCACGAGGCGTAGCCGAGTGCTTTTATACCTGATAAAACACGATCTACGAGTTTTTTGAACTGGTTAAAACACTCATGAAGAATTTATAAGATTTTGGTTCAACTGGAGTCACCATACACGTCACGAACATGGATTTTTATACTTCGATAGAGATTTGACGTCACGGGCATGCGAAACCAGATTCAATATAAGCTCCCACACGTTGGATATTGCGTGCCAAGGCAAAGACAGGCACGTTAGTCAAAGATCATTAGGGTTGACTATGACCTTGATGAAGCTCTAAGTCTTCATCTAAACTTGGATGCATACTTCATCCCTGATGAAGTCATCCTCATAGTATTCGAGTGGTCTTTATATAAACATCACGTGTCTTTATATAAAGACACATGTGTCTATATAAAATCACTTGAATACTAATGAAGAGGACTTTATCGGGTATAAAGGTTCATGCACGTGACGTGTATGGTGGCTCGAATTGGACCATAAGCTTATGATTTATTAATGAGTGTTTTAATTGTTAGTTAATCCTATATGATTAATACAAATTGTTATTGAAAAGGAAATTGCCTTTTTTCATGTTTTCTTATTTATCATCTAGTAACTTAACTGTATCTGCGCGGAAATATTTATTCGCATGGTTTTTGGTCATCGAATGAAAGTTTTCACTTTCAAAATGTTCATACATGAAAATAATAAGGAAATGAGTATTTTCAGCCATACTTGCTTTGGTCCATAGTGCAGGGTCAGTATCACGTGATGGTACGTTTCAACATCAAACGCAAAACAATAGCTTTGTTTTATGGAGTTTCCAAACCATTCTGCTCCGCTCCATTCACTATGAAGTGAACAAGTGTATACTTTGCATTGACACCATATTATTCCTTTGCATTTGGCCCTTAATGGTGCAAAACTATTAAACTATTAGCTACATTAGGCACCTGTTTTGCTTCTAAACTTTTTTAGACATTCTCCGATCATTTTTGTGCTTCGTTTCTGGTTTTTGCCACATTCCTTGTATCGACACAAACTCACTATAATCAATCTCACCATCATCGTCCACATCTAAAGCTTCAATCATTTTCTCGACTTCGAATGTAGTGAGCCCAACATCAGAGTTCCTCAGACCCTCCACGAATTCCCGGACACTAACCTGCATACTCTGATCGCGGTCTAGCTTCCTAAACAAGTCAACTATTCGTACGTGTTCCTTAGCTAGATAGTTTCTCAAAAGGGTGCTCGGGTCTGGTGTTTCTGATCTTGGTCGAGATTCTGGGGCATGATCGGTTACTATAGTAACATTGCGCTCTTGGTTTTCAAACTCTTCTAATATTTGATGAAATTCGTCGTTAATCCTCGCACCGGTCAGGTCTAACTTTGCAATCTTTGAATCTGAACTGTTCATTACTGCACGGAGAAGAGCGCATGCGCCATCTTCTTGGATGTTATTTTTTCCAAGATTTAAAATCTCTAGAGAATTATTAACTAGAAGTGTCCGCACCAAAGCTTTAGCACCATGATCAGTGATTCTGTTGCTACCCAGGTCTAGTTCTGTTAATACTCTGTTGTCTATTAAAGCTTTAGCAAAGGCTGTTGCACCATCATCAATGATGCCATTCCATGCCAGCTTCAACGTCTTCAACATCATGTTACCTCGTACACCTCGGGCAAGTATCTGTGCGCCCGCAACCTGAATATGATTCCAACTCAAATCAATAAATGTGATAGTACAGTTTTCATCTAAGAGTTTCCCAAACCATTCACATGACTTGTTTGAGAGTTTGTTGTTGCTTAAATCAAGGTACGTGATGGTTGAATTAGTCATAATAGCGTGTAACAGAATCTCGGCTTCCTTGTCCTGTAAGTTGTTCCCAGCCATGCTAAGTTTCGTGAGAGTATCGTTGATTTTTAGTGTCTCCGCCATCTCGTAACATCCACCAAGCTCTATCTGGTTCTCAGATATGTCCAGTTCAGTTATATAATAATTTTCTCGTAGTAATTTTGCTATCGTTTCCCCTCCAGTATCTCCTATTCCGTTATCTCGAATGTTAAGGCTGGTAATGGTGGTGTTGTACACCAATGCCAGTGCAATAGCGTGGATTCCTGCAGGACCCAGGCCGTGATGCATCATGGTCATGTCAGGTTGTATCATGTGACGCACAAAGTAGGACGCTGGCACAATCCCTAGTTTATCGCAGGCTCTTAAGTACATGGTTCTCCCTGTTGTGTCGTATTCGTTCTTGGGCTGCAAACACGAAACATTCAAATTTAATGACTGCATAACTAGATTTCTTACAAATTCATTTAATTCTAGATACCAAACATTTAAAAGGATGTTAACACGTCATTTTTTTTTTCTTTTTCTTTCTCTTTTTTTTTCTTTTTTTTTCTTTTTTTTTTCTTTTTTTCTCTCTCTCTCTCTCTCTCTCTCCTCTTGAAACATAGCTCTACTTATGGCCAATAAGATATTCTTCCAAGAAAAATCAAAAAACCATTTAAAATCAACTGGGTGATCGTTTGCTTACCCCTTCACTCTCTAAATCAGTGTCCCATCCATCGTCACTGCTGTCACTATCGCACCTGCCGGATATACTAGAAGCTAATGAACTCCGCCCAATATGTCCTTTCAAACTCCCCGAGTTCAAAACCCGTAGAGTTTTATCGACTCGTTTGATAGTTTCACTTCTTTCTCGAGAGAAGTTGCTCTTTGGTGTGCTTAGTGCCATCACGTCTGCTTACGAGAATTCACAACTGACATCTGAAGGTGCTTGAACATAAATCAACAAATTAGTCAGGTACCACACTCAGTAGCAGAGGGCGTTCACATATCAGATTAGAGAATATAAGACCCACTCTAGTTTTTCTAATACACACCGCGTTGAAAATAAAAGCAAGCAAAATCAAATGCGAATTACTTTTCTTTAATATCCTATATGTACTAAATTAGAAATCAAATCGAAATGCGAAACAAAACCTGAAGACCTTGATATAGTACGGTACCCGAGGTTCTTGTTGTGACCGAGAGTATTACAAATCATGCAACGACAAACATGAATTTTCTAGAAGAACTATTAGTAAGCAGAACCTGCAATATTGGGTCAGTTGTGACTGTAAAAACTGGATTGTGAACCACAGTTTCACTGATAATACATGAAAAAAGTGTTTAAAAAGTTGTGCAAGTTCAAGCCTTAACATTCGTCTTTTTTTTTTTTTTTTTTTTTTTTTTTTTTTTTTTTGTTGTCTTCTTTTATTTTGTAAATGAAAAAGAGTCATTTTGTATGTATTTAGTTTTGCTGGAGGGGATTTTAATATTCAAGACTGGTTTCCAAGGAAGCATAAATGCCTGCCTGCTTTCAACATGTGAATGGAATCCTCTACAATCTTGTCTTGACCTTTGACAATAATTCGAATAGTTGTCAAGACTAGAAATTAACGAATATTTTGATCGCATTTCAGATCCGAAGGAAAACCTCAAAAGGTATACCTAACATTCGACTGACTGACAAATTCATGAGTAGAACGAGAACAAAAAAAGGCTGAATTTGAGCCACAATGTGGGTAACTTTTAACATGTACTGATTTAAAACTAACACTCTTTGTCAAAAGCCTTGTAAGGTAAACATGGTCTACATTGCAAACAATCACACCAAGATTATTCATTTGCCTTACTAAACTCTAGCTCTTCAAGCGGATATGTTTGATTATTCGTATTGGTATCAAGATATTGTTCATCTGATCAAGTAAAGGTTTCAAAATGTCTTAAATTTATGGAATAGAATAGGATAAGACACTGAATGATATAATCCGTGCACATATGCATAGCAGTGTTGAACATCTTTTCAACGATCTTGTATCAGTACCGGTTTACGAGTGCATTTGGCCATTTAACCTGATTCATTCGTAAAGTGTTTTAATTCACTTACCTTTAAGCCTTTCTTTTAGTTGGACTTGGTGTCATTTGTTTCCCTAATGGATAATCCTAAGGGATGAACAATCTTCCCAAATAATTCACCCTCAAGGATATCAACACACAAAGCATGACCTAAAAGGTTATAAATCTACATCTTAGAATGTTGGGTAAATTAATGTTCAACTGTTTCCATGCCAACGTACGTCAAGATGTATAATCCTTGTCGGCGATAGTAAATACGTCTATAAAACGACTTGAAAGCAACATTAAAATAGGGAGGAAATATTAGCTTTAGATTAATGGTACTGATATTCCCGCAGTGATGTTTTGTTCTTGCGGGGTGTTTTAGTTTTCTCGGCATTAGAATAAACAGAACTGATTCTTTTCCTAGTAGCTGAATTTATTTACCATATGACGTTAAACCATCAAACCATGGTCAAACACAGCTGTTGGGTAAAAAAAAAAATCAGCCTTCCCTCCCTCGGCTCTCAGTTAATAACCTTGGTGGGCGCATAGCGGGGGAAAAAAATATTTCAAAAGTAGTTCTATAGGAAATCCTTTAAATATAGCGATTTCCAACCAAATATCTAATATTACTCACACTGTACACTAAGATTATGTTTGACCAAAAAGTTGTATTAAACCTTAATTTATTAAAGCCTTTTTTTGAGTTGAAAATTACCCAGAATGCACCGGCATATTGATTTTTCTCTATTTCATTTGCTGAATTTTTGCAAAGCCCTAGCCTGTTTCAGTAGCGGACGAAATAGACGCCATCTCGAATATGTGCCCCTAAATATTTCAAAAAGGTTGTCATAGCCAATGGAAATAGGCGATAGTTTATTTAAAGACAAAAATGAATTATGGGGCACACATCTAAACACAAATACTCGAGGTTTTACAAATCTCAACCCTTACCTCGGGCGTGTTCAGTAATGACGAAATTAAGAAGCATGCACAGATACAACACAAGTTATTCCAGGGATTCTTTGATCTTGGAATGACCTATCAGTCCCTATTCCCCTTTATCGCCTTTAAAAAAAGAAAATAGGTGTACCGATACCGGGTTTTACCTGATTTTTAGTCTTGTTCACTGAAGAGAAATAAAAGGTTCAGAGAGCATGGCAAAATAATAAAGCCTACCTGAACCTGTATACCTATCCTCCTCGCGCCTAAATATATGGCAGGCACATAGGGCCTAATAGAGCTAAACAACGTGAGTTGAATCTGGACAAACATCATCAGTGCACTCGTATTACAACGTATAAGTATAACGTTTTGATTTCGGGCTGAATGTCGCGAATTGAATTTCTCCTATCACTGCTCAGTGATAGGTGGTATCCAAAAATCATGTGCGAGTCGTAACTGTTCTGCACATTTTGAAAGAAAAAATTTCTATAACTATTTTGGGTTGAAACCAAATTAAAATTCCCTACTAATGACAAGGACGTTTATCGTATATGTCGAGATTTTAGTGTCTTGGTGTAGAATATTGGGCATTTCAATTTCCCAAAAATCAAATCAAAGGAATATGGCTATTTCAATGTACTGCTGCAAATTCTTGATAATCGATTTCGCCATTGCAGTTTTTGTCCAGCAGTTCAATAAACTTGTGTATCTGTGCATCGCTCAGTGGCACTTGGGCTTGTTTCAAACCTTTGAACATTTCATCTGGCTCGATTGCTTTTGATTTGTCTTTGTCCATACTGTTAAACAAGTCGACAGCTCTGAGGCGTTTTTCTATCAAATAATTCTTTACGATTTGAAGCAGCGCATGTTTCGTCTTCTTCTTCTTGTTTTCACCATCTTCTATTCCTCGCAGGCTTTTTTCTAAGGGAGTATTTTCAAAAGCAATCTGAAATTCTTGATTGTTGATTTCGAAGTCTTCAGGTAAATCTGTTGGGTCTTTTCCAAGAATAACGTTGTTTACGTGCAGCTCTTCGCTCTCTGTTTCAGCATTGTTTTTCATTGCGCGAAGTAGAGCAAATGATCCAGCTCTTTCCAGAAAATTGAAACCCATTCTAAGAAGACGAAGAGTGTTATTCTTCTCCAGTCCCTTTGCGAGTTCCAAGGCTCCTCGTTTAGTTATTCGATTGTGGCTGAGATCAAGTTCAGTCAGGGTGTTGTTCTTCTTAAGAGCTTGTCCCATAGCTGCGGCACCTTCGTCTGCGAAGCCATTCCATGACAAATCTAGAGACGCTAATGATATGTTTTCTCCAATTGCCTTGCAAATAGCTATCGCGCCTTTCAGTCTTAAATGATTCCAACTCAAATCCAAGGTTTCCAGTGAGTCGTTGTCTTCAATCCCCTTAGCTAAGATTTCTCCCCCGGTTTCACAAAAAGAATTGTGGCTGAGCCTTAGATGTTTTAGGGTTGCGGTCTTCTTTAGTCCATAGGCTAATGAAGTCGCGTCTCTGTCATTGAATTCGTTAAAAGATAAATCCAGTCTTCTCAGGTAGATGTTTTCGGTCATCACGTTACTCATAGCAACTGCACCACGAGAATTGAGTGCGTTTCCCGCCAAGTTTAGCTCGGTTATGTAACAATTTTCTTTTAACATTACAGCAAAATACTCTGCTCCTTGATCCTGAATACCATTCTCTTCCAAGTTCAACTTCTCGACCGTAGTGCTCTTTGCTAATGCCTTCGCCAAAGCTTTCGCTCCTTGTGGTCCAATACCATGATGGGCTAGAAAAATTTCCTTATTTTCCATATTTTGAAGTAAAGAAGAGATCGGTGTAACATTCAGTTTTCTACAGGCTCGAAGATACGCTGCTTTCCCGGCCAAGTCAAAACTTTGTCTTCTTGGTCTCTGCTTTTCTTCTATTTCAGAAGGACATTCAAGGTCTGTATCCCAACCGCCGTCGCTGTCATCCTCGTTTGAACTATTGCCTTCGTCTTCCTTTTGCTTTATCCTGTGTATAAATGCTGTATCTTGCTCTTTGTCTTTCAGAATCTTTGCCATCCTTATTTCTCTTAAAGTTTCATTGACTCGCTCTAGCGTCTTTCTAATGCTAGATTGACTACTCGTATTTTCTTCAATGCTTGCCATGGCTTATATTATGCTTAGATTCTCTACCTAAAGGCAATACAAGTGAGATGCCAGGTAATTACTTTTTAAGTATCCACTCGCCACGCTGTTGCGTTTGTTTGGTAGTCCTGTTTATTCCATGCTCTACTGGATCCTATTCTTTCAATCCAAATAAAGGATTTCAAAACTAATTAACTATTTATCATCATTATCAATCCCACTAAAAATGAACCAAAAGCAAGTGTCTCTCTAGCTTTTCATTCATTCAAAATCTGTACAGGTAAACCATGGAAATAGTAAAAATAGTGTTTGCTTTTTCGTTGATTCTATTAGGGCTGCAATGATATATATATGCCAATATTTATAAAGACTTTCTATTAACAAGGGTCTAATTAACGTTCCACTTACTAATGAAGTGACAATAGTCTTGAAAAATAAAAAGGTCTGCGCAAAATGCGATGTTATATACCTTGGATTAACGCATTGTTTTGTTAACAATGAGGTATAGGATTTGCATAAAAAGTCTTGATAAAACAACAATTTGTTTCTCATTTTACAGTTAATTTTATTTTTTTCCGAATCATGCATTCTTTACTTTACCGTTGGTGTTTTTAATTATTTTCAATGTGAAATGAGGCTTAAAGTGCCTATAACCTTTATAGGATTATGATCAATTTTGATTTTCTGTGTGTTGGAGATGAATAAACAAAAAAAAATTTTCGATTGACTAAATATTCTCGGAGATATAACGCCATAAAGTACGCAGTTTTGCCACGCCCCATCAATTTGGACGGGATAAAGGGAAACTGGGACCGAGCAGAGTCTCGCTGAGTGGTGACGTCACAACAAGAACGAATGTTTTGATAAGCAAAGATTCTTACTAGTTCTTCGGTCAGAATATGAGAAAATGCCGACTAGATGTGTTGTTGCTGGGTGCTCAAACACCCCAGATTTTACGAAAGGTATATACTTGCATAAGATCCCATTTCATAACGACAATCGCCCAGAAGCAAAGATGGATTGATTTTGTGCGGAGAAAGCAAGCAAATTTCAACCCCTCGGCTACCTCCGTCATATTTTCTACACACTTCCTACCAGATGATTATAATCAGAGATTTGATTTTATCTCGTAAAATCGTCCTCAGTTAGTAAAAGATGAGGTTGGGGCTGTTGCCATCCCAAGGATTTATGTCTGCAACCATGAAGAGCAAACCAAACTGTCGGATCGTAATCGCCGAAAAGTGTCGCTGGTCAAATCTCCAGGAATGTTTACTGGTTCGATAGGTCTAATTCCCTGATTTTATTTTTCAAACTGTTTAAATTATCTATTTTCCAAAGGTTTTAAAAGATGCAATTGCCTCCGTGTCTTCACCTAAAGAGGTTGAGTTGCCGGTGCGAGAAGTAGTCGAACAACAACAATAATTTTAATCTAATACATTTGGTGGCTAGTTGTAGGGAAAAGTATTCTTTACTTAAACATAACATATACTTTATTTGTTGTATCTAAATTGTGTCAGTAACAGGTTTTATTGAGCAAAATATTGACTAGTTTTATTATTGCATGCATCTTTCGTAATATCTACAACATAGAATGATAATAAAGTCAAACTTTATAACCCAAATTTACAAAACACTTCTTGAGGGTTTTTTTGGAGGATGGGTGTTGATTCAGTAAGTCATATTTTTAAGTAACTATAAAACTGGGGCCAGCTATAACAATGAAAGAAACTAGCATGGAACTATTTGACAGGATAAAACCCAAGTGTCATAAACTTCTTCATCAGAATATTCCTGTTCGCCGGGATATCCATGAACGGCTTCGTCTAATTCTTCGTCCTCGAGGTCGTAAATACTCTCATTCTCGTCGCTTGAATCAAAGTATTCATCAGTATTATCAATGGATTTCATCTTACTGCCTTTCTTTGACAACTGGTTAATTTCAAAGATACAAAGAGGCAAATAAAGCGACCAAAACAGGTAAAAACACTGGAAGGAGCAGCCTAGCTCTACTTTGTTTTACTTATTGGAAGCCGAGTCGTTCTGGTTGTGACGTCATTCGACGCCAACTAGGTACCAGACCTCGCGATCCCGTCCAAATTGATGGGGCGTGGCAAAACTGCGTACTTTAGGGCGTTATATCTCCGAGAATATTTAGTCAAATGAAAAAAATTTTTTGGTTTATTCATCTCCAATACACAGAAAATCAAAATTGATCATAATCCTATAAAGGTTATAGGCACTTTAACCTGCACGAGTAAATAGTCTGTAATCAAAGAAATGCAGCATTCTTTTACGAATTCAAAGTGAAGCCCTAAATTGTATGTGTGGGTATTTTCTCCCTACTTTTTTCGGGTTTTCTTTTTTCTTTTTTTTTTTTTTTTCTTTTGTTTTTTGTTGTTTTTTGTTTGTTTGTTTGTTTGTTTGTTTGTTTGTGTGTTTATGTGTTTATTTTCTCTCTTTAAGACAAAATTATAGATGAACAATAGAGATAAGTTACATAGTTTTGGGTGCCTCACTTCAAAAAGTCAATCACTTTGATGGTAGGAGCATCTTTACAAGGAGGTAGGGTAACCCTAGTACTAGGGCTACAGTAGCTACAGTACATTTTCTTTTAACACCTTTACAAACGCACCCGGATTACCCTAGTGCTAAGGTTATCCTGTCTGTTTTAAAGGGAAACCCTTCTGCCCGGAATTATATTAAATCTCTTGTTTCGTACAAATAATTTAATAACTATCACAACCCAGCAAATGTCTGTCTGTTGTATTGCAATATTAACTGGTAAAATAGATTTTAAAGTCAAAGTTACTGCTAATATCTTGTGATATACCGTTTCGTTTGATTACATTTCTATCGTAAAGTTACCCCAGGCACTAGGGTTACCCTACGTTTTTTTCCTTGTAAAGCCGAGCTATCTAGTGACCCAAGCTGGTGGGTTAACTCTAGTACTAGGTTTACCGCTACCTGCTTGTAAAGCGGGCTAAGGGGGTCCTGACCTGATTATAGTCAAATATTATCATAATCAAAGCA
Source organism: Actinia tenebrosa (assembly GCF_029948245.1). Taxonomy (NCBI): domain Eukaryota; kingdom Metazoa; phylum Cnidaria; class Anthozoa; order Actiniaria; family Actiniidae; genus Actinia; species Actinia tenebrosa. Next base: position 12,798,782 of record NW_028292579.1, read on the forward strand.
ATTAATCAATCAATCATGATCATTGCAGTACGAGGATCAAGTGAAAAAATTATTTAACTAAGTTTCATATAGTAATACCGTGATCACCTCGAAATCCTTAGTTTCAAGAGGAACGTTTATTGACGAAAATCGTCATTCATGAATAGAATGAGGGAATATTAGAACTAAACCTCCCTCATTAATGAAACATGTGATCAGGGACATTTAGTTACTAAATCTCTCTCATTCAGTAAAGAAACATGAAGTAGAGTGAGGGCATTTTACCCGTGAAATAAAAAATACTAATCAACGTGTAATAGTCAAATAGACACGAAAGAAAACAATGGAATTAAGACTATTTTTGTTTTCTTTTTGTGGTCGACGGTGTTGCATCTTCCTGGGCTCCAGTCGCCTCCGGAGTACCTCAAGGCAGCATTTTGGGTCCTCTTCTTTTTGTTTTGTTTATAAACGATCTTCCTGATGTCATTCCCAAGGAAACTACGGCTGCTATGTACGCTGACGAAACCAAGATATTTCATAAAGTTACTTCCCATCGCGACTGCGAAGACCTTGAGAATGCGCTGTCTAGGCTTAATGTTTGGAGCTTCAACAACAACATCAAATTTAATGGTTCCAAATGTAAGCTGCTGACAGTGACACGCAAGAAAAGTCCAATCTTGCATGATTACCACCTTGCCGGAAACGTAATCCAACGTACACAAGAGGAAAAAGATCTCGGAGTCACCATCACAAGTAACCTTAACTGGGACGAGCATATTAGAACCATCACAGCTAAAGCTAACAAGCTTCTTGGTATGCTTAAGAGGACATGCCCTCAACTGACAGATATAAGATGCAGAAGAACACTATACCTAGCACATGTAAAATCTCAGCTAGTGACTGCTTCTGAGGTATGGTCACCGAGCCTATCTAAACTAAAAGAACAGATCGAAAGAGCACAGCGACGTGCCACCAGATGTATCCTCAGGACCAAGATTGGGGAAACTACTTATGAGAAAGACTAAAGGACTTGAACTTGCTCCCTCTCTGCTATGATAGATTAAGGATCTAATGTTCTTTCATAAATCATTATATGGACAGACAAATGTTAATGTTCATGATTTTGTCAAATTCTCCAAACATAGACGTACTCGTCTTACTCAAAATCCTGGTATGGTTCTTGAAACATCTTTTTGTAAAACCACTACTTTTAAAGCATCTTACTTTAATAGGATAGTTTGCCTTTGGAACACCGTCTGTAAAGAGGCGCCAACTAGTGTTTTTTCTAGTCGCTCTCAATTTAAATTGTTTCTAAGGCATAGGTACTTTTCTTTGCTTGAGGACACATTTGATGTTGATCTGACATGTACTTGGTCATTAGTTCGTAAGTGTTCTTGTCATCGTACTCGATGATAACTGAACCTCAGATGCTTTTATTTGTTTGAACTCCATTGATTATTTTTTTGGCCGTTCTCGGTTCACTAGTTATCAATTTTTACTACTATAACTGTATTAATTTTCCAAGACAATTCTCTATTGATTTATATCGCTAGTCAAAAGGAAATGCCTAGCATGGGACCTAGAGTCCCGTTCGCACTTTCCGCTTTGGGTAGCATGTTGGTTCTGTAATTTTCCTTCCTGATTGACACCCAATAAAAGTTGTAAATTAAAACACGAATGCAAGTTAACCTTTTTTGATATGACTTTTAAAACCCACTCATAACCTAAAGTAAAAAATGTACTGTATTTTTTCATAACATTAGTTCATTTACTTTTTGAAAAAAGATTTTCAAGTTTTTAATGTCAGTGAATGGAATGTAAAAGAACAATATACATTGTTTTTCTTCGAAGAAAAAAGTTTCATAAACATTGAAGATATCTTGATTGTAAAGAAAGAAGCATTGGAATGCCACATTTGATTCGTTTTTAAATCCTGAATTGGAGCGCTTACGCGTCATTTTAAACATGAAGCGCTTTAGGAAACTTTCAAACTATTAAAGAGCAAAGGGAAATATTAGAAAATGCCGTACCTTTAAATGCAAACACTTTACTAAGTGGGCAAAAAAGACAGATCAAACAAAGATTCACTTGAACACCTCAATGCACAGTCGCTCAATTTGTTAAGTATTATTTTAGTACACGCTTGCATTTTCCCAATCAGAACTCCAGTGATGGCTGAAAATTAGTTCAATTGTTATTTGCGAAAAAGTGTTTGCACGCTGTTTTGGTGCTTTAGCAAAATTCGGAGAAATGATATGCATTCGATTCAGAGAACAGTGCGTTGCAGTGTTCCTTAAGCCTCTGCTAGCAGGAAAGTTTCAGTATGCTAGAAAAACGATAGCGGACAGCGAAGAAGAATTTTATATTACTCCGAACTGCTTTTTAGGAACTCTGCCTAGTTTAGACCTCACGAACATTGAAAAGTTTTTACTACACATGGATTGGAAATGGCCAGTGATTGCACACAAGCTTTTAAGGGACTGTGCAATAATTATCAGGGGGGGCTGAAAAATGAGATATATCAAGCAAAAGATTAGGCAGTACCCCTCCTTAAAAACAAAAATTTTAGTTCTTAATCAAATCTTTAAGTTATAAAACTTTTGAATAAACATTAGAATCATAAACATTACATTTTATACCTCGAAACTCTTTGGAAGCCTCTTGGGAACTCCTTTTCACTGTCACATTCCCTATTTCTGCGTTTACATTACCGTGGAACTGGCACAGTAAATAAATTAGAAAGCGCCGTTTAAATTCAATGTTCTAGGAAAAAAGATACATTACATTCTTTGGTCAAGGTCCCCTGGTACTTTAAAACACTTTAAAGGTTTCTGTATACACTTTTTAAAAAATAGGCTCCGCTTAGGTCTGACAATAAAATATTAGCCAAGGATAATGGATTTGGAGCTAAACAATACCTGCAAAACAAAAATCCTAACCCAGAATAGAGCCTCTAGTGCTACATAAAGAGAAAGACCCAAATAATCATATCATGATTAATTATATATCATCATCATCAATAACAACAACAGCATATGACTCGCAAAAATCTTTAATTTAAATGGATGGCATTTGTTATTATCTAGAACTTAAGAATAACATCCTAATATGAGATCCGATGCAAAACAAATTAAACCTAGTCCCTTGGTTTTGTTAACTACAATACTCGGGCAAAGGACCTACATATCACTGATGTTTATTAAGACTTAGTTTTTTAATGCCCCTCCAAACATATATTGTCCTACTTAACATTTTCTTGCCTGTTGGTGCATGCGTAGCATTTTTCTTGGGGACACTGTCACATCTATATTCGATAACAGCGACGTTTTGCTTGAAATTAGTTCCATTCATGATCACGAGCTTCCCTTTTTTTTCTTTCAAAAAGAATCACCGTCTCTATAAGTCTTCAGTGACAGCATACCCAAGAACAAACTACTGCAAGACTGGCTAAATTATCATTGAAAAACAATCGTTAAAGCAAACGTGTATTGCTAGTGCACATCTTCAAAATGCTATTCCAAAAATATTTGACCAATTTTTTGTTGCATTCAACCAATGCAACTTGGTCTTAACATAATCATTTAGCAATTTAAAACTCATTCTATTTATTTTCCTTAAAGAACACTGCAAAAAAGATGAAAATTACCATGATATTTAATTTATCAAGTTAAATTGCCCTAATTTTATCTTGTAAAACCAAATGTGTCGCGATCTGCCGCGATCCAAATTTCATCTACAGGGAAGGGTTTGTTGGGAGAGCAAAATCCGAAATCAAAATATTCATTCAGGGGCATTCAGGGAACTATGGTGCGTTGTCATGGAGATAAATGGCAATGTAAAAACTTTGGTATACACCAAATTCAAAAATTGTTGTCAGCTTGAAAAAGCTATATTATCAAAGCTAAGACCGAGGGTATTTCTGGGTAGTTGATATCCGGGGCATTCGGAGAGTGTTTGCATACAGACACTTGCATAAAGAGTGAGAAAAGGTTTTTTTCGGTAACTTGAATTTATGTGCAATAGCAGCAAAATTATTATCCCAATCCACTCTTTACCCAATAGACCTTTCGACCTCAGCTTCTATGATTTAATCTTTTTAACCCGACAAAAACTTTTGAATTTGGTGTACTGCACTTGGTGCTAGTTTTTATTATTTAATTGCTAATTATGCTAAATCAATTTGTCCAAAAGGAGAAACTGGAGAAACAGTGTTCATTACAGTATATTCTCTTAGCTTGCAAGTGCTTTTACTTCTTAGCGGTCCTTGCTGACTTGACCACTACCCTCTTGGTAGTCACCTCGGGTTCGTCGTCGTCATCATCACTAAATTCCAAGCCAGTTGATTCTTCCTTTGGAGTATCACTGCTAAAGAAATCTTGCAGAGATTTCTCAGTAGAACCGCTTACATCACCCCCTCCTGATCCTGCTCCCTTGGCTTCCGTCCTAGTAGTGTAGGATGTTCTAGAAGGTGAGCCACCACTAGAATCTGTTGCGATGTACTTTCGTCTTGTGACAGTCACTTGAGGGGAACTCATTGTGGTACTTACACTAGAGGACTGGATACTGGACATGGTCAATTGTCGTTGGAGATTATCCACTTGATAGCGGTAACTTTCACAGCGACTCTTGCAGTCCTTCAATTGGTTCAAAAGGTCCTCCACTTGGGCATCGGCTTTACTTCTGAGCATCGAGATCTGAGAAAGCTGGGATTCTTTACCACGGTTACAGTCTTCGAGAGCTGTTTCCACGCGACTCAGCCTGAAAAGTTGTGATTGATATTTATTAAATACTGACTAGCTAAATAGATAACTCATTAGAAATGGATTGTTTAGGGAACCAAATAGGACTGACGACATCCTTAAACAGGATAGTGGTGGTAGTAATGAGAATATCCTCAAAAGGCTATGATTCAGGCTTAACCTTGAAACATAACCCCAATTTCTTTGTCCCCCCCCCCCCCCCCGCCCTGTTTTTTACGGTACATTGTGCCTTAGAGATAGGGATAGTTAAAAAACGGTTCTTTTCATACTGTTGTATAAACACTTGTGCTAAATGATACTTACTTGTTTTGCAATTTTGTGATTTCAACTTGGTACTCGGCTTTGCCTTGTTGATTGAACTTGTTGTCGTTGTCAATCTCACCCATGCGATGCTGCAAAACTGTAAGCTCATCCTCAAGTTCCTCGTTTCTCTCTCGAGTAAGATCGTACTTCTCTTCAATTTCGGATAACTTCTTCTGCAAAGTGATGATATCATCCTTCAAGGCATCACTCTTTAAGATCAAATTCTTGTTTTTGATTTCAAGTGCAGCAAACTTCTCATGCAATGTCTTGTTTTCGTTGTCCAGTTTAGCGTTCATCTTGTAGGCATTCAGAAGCTCAGCCTGAAGTTCATTCTCTCGTTCTTGAGAGCGCTTGTAAGCTGCTTGGAGAACGGCATACGATGAGGAGTCATCGTAGTCTTCGATGTTTGATTTGGATTGAATGTCGATTTCCGCTTCCAGCTGTGCCACACGCTTTAGAAGAACATCGTTTTCAGCCTGAAGTTGGTCCTTGCCGAATCGACAGTTATCAAGGTCGTTCTGTAAGTCGCTAATCTTTCTCTTTGAAGTTTCAAAGTCGTGGAACAGCTTGTTCTTGTCATTAGAAAGACCTTGGTTGGTGTTTTCGAGGTGGTTGATAGTCTTCTGCATGGTGGCAAGTCTTTCCTCTAGTCTTTGCTTCTCTATGCTGATGTCATCGAAATTCTTCTGCAGAGTGTTGAACTTGTTCTGCCAGGAAGTTGCATCAGAAGCTAGACGATCTTTCTCAGCACGTAATCCATCTACATCATCATCCATACTGGCAAACATGTCTACTCCAGATTCAAGCTGTCCGCCGGCAGCTTCACGGATAACAGTTTCGGTCTCGACTTTCTCGTAGCGGCTTCTTGCTTCTTGTAATTGATTCCTCAGTGTCTCTATCTCAATTTTCAATCTCGAGTTTTCATCGCGAGAGTTGTGTAGCTGAGTCGTAAGGTCAGTTATTTGTGGTTCAGCCCTCAACAAATCACCCTGCAAGTCGCGTTTTTCTGACATCAGATTTTCCAATTCGTTCCTTAGCATTGCAATTTCTTTCCTCTGCTTGTCGTTGTCTGCCAAAAGATTCTTGATTTCATCTTCCAAGCGATCAACAGTGTATTTTCTTTCAGCATGTTCAGCAACTTGAGCATCAAAGTTTTGCTGTAGGTCACGAAGCTTCTGTTGCAGCTTGGCAATTTCAGCCTTTAGGGCTTCGTTCCTGGTTTTATTCTGGTCAAGGATTCCACGGAGCTGAGCTTGAGTTTTAGCTTCATTTTGAAGTTCGTCCTCCAGAGCATTGATCTTGTTCTGCAGATTTTGCTTATCGCGTTGAAGTTCTCCCTTTGCATTTTGGGCACTTTGTAATGCTGCTTCCAGTTCAGCTATCTTCTTATAGGCATCTAAAAGCTGTTGGTTTACAACCACAACGAAAAATGACATGTATTTTATAATTGCCATTTATATGAAAATGAAAAAAGGTTTAATTTTTTAGCGAGAGGGCGTTCAAGATTGAAAGCTTATGGGGCAATGTTTTGGCTAGAGAACAGGTGTGAATGCAAGTGGGGCTAAAAGATTGGAGGATATGCGAAAAGTTTGTATTTAAAATTTTCAAAAGTCTAAGTCTTACCTCTTTTTGCTGGGCTTCGATATTACGCTGAGCTTCGTCGCTCTGGGCTTCAAGCTGTGCTATTTTGTGCCTGGCGTTCACAATTTCATCAGTCAGATCTTTAATTTTGTTCTCAAAGGTCTCGTTGTAGGTCTCCAAACGTGTCACTTTGTTCTTAAGATTTTGCACCTCTTGCTCAAGTTGGGCATTCCTCTTCTTCCATTCTAAAGCTTCGTCAGCATCAACCTTAAAATACAAAAAGTAATATTTAAAAAAAACAAACAAAGGGAATAGTAATTAAAACAAACGGAATGTAGAATCCCTTAAACACCAAAAACCATGAAAAATTAACAGTTATACATACCCTATCCTTGGATTGCAATTCATTCAGAGCTTCTTCCATTTCTTTGATTCTCTTGTCTTTCCAGGCACTCTGGCCATCGAGGATGTTCTTCTCGCGGTTGGCATTTGATAGATCGTTCTCTGTCTTTGTAAGTCTCTTTCGCAGTGAAACCATCTCATTGTCCAAAAGTTCCTTGCTCATTTTTAACTTCTTGTAGGCGCCATCCAAATCTTTGTATCTCTTGGAGGTTGAGATGTCGATGTCGATAGACATGCCTGAAGGTGGTGCTGATTGCACTTCACTGGCTTGGTTAGATACAATCACTAAATCACCATGAAGTCTGTCTTTCTCTTGGCGGTGGGTTTCGATCTCGATTCTCAGTTGGGAAATTGTTTTCTTAAGACTGTTGATCTCCATCTTGAAGCGGTTCTTGTCAGCTTCGAGCGTCTTCACGCGGTTTTCCAAGTAGAATATTTTCTGGTTCTTGACATTAAGCTCGTTCTGGAGCCTCTCAATGTCCTTTAGAGCATTTAGGTACTTGTTCTTGAAATCTGTGGCATTTGCATTGGCTGTGGCCAACTCCTTTCTAAGCCGATCGTTTTCATCACGAGCAAGATTTAGGAAATGCTCGAGCTCAGCAATCTTCGTCTCTTTTTCGTGGACTTTGGTATTTAGCAAAGTTACTTGATCAGCATACTCATCAATTCTTTCTTGAAGTTTGGCAATCTTTTGCTTCAAATCAAATATTTCGTTCTGTAGTTGCTTTTCGTTGTTTTCATGCCACTGAAGTTGGTTGTTTTTGTCAGCAATCTCCCTCCTTAATGCATCAACTTGCAAAGCCAAATCACTTGCAGCTCGTTGTGCTTCAAACATGTCTTCCTTTGCCCTTGAAAGTTGAACACGAGTTTCATCTAGCTCACCACGGAGTTTGGCAATTTCTTGCATAGACCTGTGATAGTCTTCCTCCAAGCTGGCAATCTTTTTCTGTGCATTTATCAACTCGGCGTTGAGGTTATCATTCTCGGTTATTGTGATTTGGAGTTTAAGTTTAACATCCCCCAATTCTCTCCTGAGCTTTTGAAGTTCGGCTTCAAGATCATCTTTTCGTTTCTTGGACTCTACTAACTGTGCGCGTAGTGAGTTCAGTTCTTGAATATGCATATTGTTATCACGCTCTAAGTTATTTTTCTGGGTTCTCAAGGAGGCTATGATTCCAGGAGCATCTGTTTGATCTCCCATCTGAGCCAGTTTGGTTTTCAATTCTTGGATCACCCGCTTGAGGTCTAAGATCTCGTCTTCTAGGCCCTTTATTTTCTTGTCTCTGTTACCGAGCTCTGCTTGTAGCTTGGCATTAGCGTCTGTTAGGCTCTTGTTTTGTCTCTCAAGTTTGTTGTACTTAGTCTTAAGAGATTCAAGGTCAGATCTCAGCATCTCTACTTCCATATCGTCTTGAGAAGACTCCACAACTACTTCTGACATCATTGTGATTCCTGATTCGACAGGTCTTTGGCTTTCTATGTTTATGATTTGCTCATTTGCTTGGCTCAGTTTTTGTTGCAGATCAAATTCTTTTTCGCTGCTCACCTTGTTTGCAATGTCCATTTCGGCAACTCTTCTCTTAAGGTTGATGTTCTCCTCTTCAAGGCGTCTAGCCTTATCACGATGACCATCACCTGCATTTTCGATGATTGTGAGACGATCAGTAACCGACGAATGAGACTTTTCAAGATCACGAATCTTCTGTTGCGCAGCCTCGTAGTCTGCTTCCAGGCGTCGCATATTCTTCTTTAAGGAATCAAGTTCCCTCTCTAGCTCATCGCACCTATTTTTCATCTCCTCGATTGTGCGATCCCTGCCATCGATCTCTTTGATGTAATAATCAATTTTACTCTTGAGATCGTTCAACTCTCGCTCAATAAGGTTCTTCTCTTCTCTAAGGGCATTGAGCTGCCTTTTCAAATCCTCTATCTTGTCATTTAATCCTTCTTTGTCCTTTTGGAGATCACGAATTTGTTGTTCAAGAATATTAATCTTGTTCGCGCTGGTTCTAAGATCCTCCAGAAGGCGATCTCTTTCCCCAGAAATTCTTGCAAGGAGGTTTTCAAGCTCATTGATCTTATTTGTCAAGTCAAGAATTTCTTGCTGGAGACTTGCTTTTTCTTCTTTCAGATTATCGTTCTCATCCTTCATGGCAGCCAGCTGTTTCTTGAGACTATCTAGCTGTCCCTCTATGTACTCTTTGCTAGCGGTAAGACTGTTAATGGTGTTATCTTTTTCAGTTGCTTCTCTTTCCAAGGCCTCAACCTCCATCTTAAGCTCTACGTTCTTCTGTTGCAAGTCAAGATTATCGTTTCGAGCTTTCTCGAGCCGGTCTTGTGCATCCTGGAGCTGATTATTCAGGGATTCGTTTTCTTTCATGGTGCTATCCATTTGAACTTCCAAGTCGGCAAGTTCATTATTTACCTTAAGTAACTCTGCTTTCAGGGCTTGCTTCTCCTTTTCTATGCGATTTTTAAAAGCTTCAAGGTCTCGTATCTTCTTGTTGAGAGCATTGACCATGGCTCGAAGGTCGACATTTTCTTTTTGAAGTTTTTGGTAGTCGGCTTCCAACCTCTCATAGCGGTTTTTGTATGACTGCAGCTCCTGTTTAAACCTGTTTTCACGGTCCTGGCTTGCTTTATAGAGAGTCTCGATTTCATAATAGCGAGTGTCGTGGGTGGAACTTACAGAATCTCTCTCTTGCCTTTCCTTGTTCAAATTGCTGATTGTGATTTCAAGTTTGCTAAGATTGAGGTTGGTGTTCTTGTAGGTTTCCTCCAATGTTTTCAGTTTGCTCAAGGTGCTTTCCAATTCATTTTTGGTGTTCATCAATTCTTTTCTCAGTTTTGCTAGTTCTTCATCAGAAGCTGCTTTCCCATTTCTGAGTCTTTCAATCATTACGTCTTTCTCCTTTATTATCTTGTCCTTGGATTCCACCTCTCTTTCTCTTGCCTTCAAGTCACTTAATACAGTGAGATAGTCTTCCTTCAGCTTTCGGAAGGCTGCATTTAGGTTGTCGAGCTCGATTTTCAGGTTATCTCGCTCTTTCCTCACGCTTGCAAGTTGTCCCTCCAAAAGAGCTAGCTTGTGATTCTTGCTGCTGAGTTCATTGTCAAGAGCATTTCTTTGTTCCTTCAGATCTTTAATTTCTCTTTCTAACTGCTCGATACGGTCAGCTAGAACTTTGTTCTTGCGCTCAAGCTCCTTCTTTTCCTCTCTGGCCGCGTCGGCACTTACATTGGCAGCTAAGACATCACGTTTGGCGTCTTCCAAATCCTTCTGAAGCTTCTTAATCTTGTTGTTTAACTCACTGATCACTTTGTCTTTCTTGGTGATGACGTTATTCAAGGCATCATTTTGTTTCTTTTGCTGAGTGTTTTCTGCTTCCAAAATGGCAATACGTTCCTTTGCTGGAACAAGCTTATTGTTGGCATCTTTCAGTTGATCTTTGAGCTGTTGATTTTGTTTTCTTAATGTGTCTATTTGATTCTCCAGCTTACCTATCTTTGTCTGCAAGTCGTACAAGTCATCCTCTGCCTTCTTTCTGTCTTCCACTGCAGCTTCAAGGTCACTTTCGAGCTCATTAACTTTGCTTTGAGCGACAAGCAAATTTCTGTTGATTTCGTCTTTTTCTCCTTCAAGCCGCTGAACTTCTTTCAAGAGATCTGCAATTTTCTCATCGGCTGCTTCCAATTCGGCTTTGAGTCTATCAATTTCTTTTTGCTTGAGAGCGTCTCGTTCATCAAAGCTTTGAACTTTGTTCCTGAGTCCCAAGAGTTCCTTCTCCAACAGGGCCACCTTTTCCTTTTCACTTTCCAAGAGGCCTTCCATTCCAGACGAGGAATCCATGAAATCAGTATAGCTACTTTGGACATTTTCGATCTGGCTGTTCACGACCATGCATTCCCCTTCAAGAACGTTGATTCTCTGTGTGTGTTTTTCTATGTCAGTTATCAAACGGTTGCATTCTTCTTCTTTTTTCTTTAGTTCTATCAACAACTTCCTTTTCTCGTCTTCACTGGATTGAAGCAACGACTTCGTATGTATCAGATCAGCTCTTAGTTCTTCAACTTCTTTTCCCAGGGCACTAATTTGATTCTTAAGGTCTTCAATGATTGCATCTTTTTCGAGAGAATCTTTCGTGGCCTCATCAGCTCGGCGGACTGCGTCATTCAGTTTGTTTTTCAAACGATCGACTTCGTCTTGAAGCTTGTCGACCACCGACTGGTGATTCTTAGCATCTTCCTCAAGAACAGCGTTTTTATTGAGAGCATCTTGGAGTTCTTTTTCAAGGCGGTTAACTTTCTGGTTGAGAGCCAATACTTGCTGTTCGAAGTCCCGCTTTTCTTTTTCAGCTGTGTCGTAGGCGGACTCAAGTTCTGAAATCTGCTTGTCTCTATCTTGAAGCTCTTTGTTAAGGCGTTCCACTTCATCTTCTAAGTGCTTGGCTTCATCTTCGGCTATTTGAGCTCTCTTGTTTGCATCATTCAAGTCACCTTGCATTTCTTTTGCCTGTTCTTCAAGAATGTCATTCTTAGTATTCACTTCTTGGACTTCATTATCAAGAGCATTGATCCTGTCTTCGAGTTGACGGATGGTGTTTTTGAGGTCATCAATGGTTTTCTTCTTACGGTCGTTGTCGTTTTTGTACTTTTCAGCAGTCCTCTGGGCATCAGCAAGAGCTGCTTGAAGATCCACGATTTCTTTTCTCAGCTTAGACACTCTATCCTTTTCGGCATCAAGGTCGGATTTAAGCTGAACTTTGGCTTTTTGAGCTGCCTCAAGCATTGCCTCGAGGTTTGTGTTTTTGCTTCTCAGTGCATCCACTTGTCTTTCCAGATCATCTCTTGTATTCTCGCTTCTTTCCAGGGCAATCTTCAGGTCTGAAATTCTCTTTTCCAAAGGCGCAATGTTCTGCTTCAGTTCATCTCTTTCTTTGGCAGTTATCTCGTACAATGACTCCAAGTCATTAACTTTTGCTGAGGTTCCACCAAGCCTAGAAAGAAGACCGTCAACTTCAGAGACAGACGACTCATAAGTTGATTGAAGTTGTACGTGCGTGCTGGAGAGATTTTCAATCTCTGTCTCAAGCTCACGTACACGCGATCGATAACGAGTCACTTCAACCTCCAGCTGCTTAATTCTGCTGGTTGCTTTAGATAGCTCGGTCTCTGCTGCTGCAAGTTTCTTCAAGGTAATTGAAAGCTCACGCTGCAAGTCCCCGTTCTCCGTCTTCAAGCTTTCAACAGTGGCTTCCAGTTCTGCAACTTTCTTTTCGGCATTTCGAAGATCACGCTCCATATTCTGCCTTGTCTTCGTTTCTATCTCAGCTTTCATTTGAGCTTGACTCAATTCCTGCCGAAGCTGCTCAAGCCGGTCCTCTAGATCTGTATTTTTCTTCTCCAGAGATCGTATCTGCTTGTCCTTAGATCCAACCTCGTCACGAAGTCTGTCAGCCGCCTTCTTGTTGTTTAAAGCGTCAGTACGATATTCGTTGATAGATTCCTTGGTCCTCTTCAGCTCATCTCTCAGCCTCTCAAGCTTGTCCTTCAAATCGTCGCGCTGTCTTTGTGCATTCTGAAGGGAAGCTTCGTACTTTCTCGCCTTCAAGTCAGAATCCCTCTTTGATGCCTCTAGGTCTCTCATGGCCTTGTCATAATCTCCCTGGAGCCGAGAAAGCCTTGCTGAAAGTGACGCAATTTCATCGCGCAGTGCCTCCTTCTCTTCGCTTGAACTCTTGATTGTTGTTTCGTACGCTGAAATCTCCTGATGAGCAAGGTACAAATCGTCTTCATCTGGCGCAGATTGAACAATGGTTGTTGAATCGCTGCTGATGATCATTTCTTGACTCATGCTTTCGATTCTCTTTTGGAGATCAAGTTTATCAGCTCGGAGACTAGCAATTTCGTTGTTCTTTTTGCTTAGCTCCCGTTTTAGCATTTCGTTCTCGGTTTCCTTGTCCATTAGCCTGCGTCGAACCATGGCCAGTTCATCGCTCAGTTTCTTGTTATCTCCTTTGGACTCTCGCAACTGATCTTCAAGGACGCGCTTTTGCCTTTTGAGATTTTCAATTTCCAACTGCAATTTGCGCACCTGTTGGTTTTAAAATGAAATGTCAATTTTGTCATTCTTTCGTCCGTCTGTCCGTCCGTCCATCCGTCTGTCTGTCTGTCTGTCTGTCTGTCTGTCTGTTATATTTCACTCGTATTTAAGAAGGCGAAAACACAAATAAAAGGAAAGATAGTATTTTATCTTCAAGCGGGGACTTACTATTGTATCGCTATTCAAAAAAAAATTACAACAAAATAACAACAAGGCATCTAAATCCTATAAATGACACAAAATATGACATGTTTTAACAGTTTTTGATACGCTTCTATTCCGAATATTTCACATTGATGTACACCATTTACATGCCGAAGGTTATTTACGGAACACTGAATCCTTCAGTTTTCGTATTTTGTTTCAGCGTCCTTGGTCTTGTGGTCAAATACTTCCTATGACCCTATATTAAGCTTAGCAGACGCCGTACGTAACTTAACCGGCTTGTCCAAAAAACCTGCCATCGATGACTTTAGGTGAATAGGATCCAAGCTTAGATAAGAGGCTCTGACGCAAGTAGGAAGAAAAATTCTTACTACATATTCAAATGAAATGCACCAAATTGAGAAAATTCAAGCCCTGGTGCTCGCATCTTTTGAAAAATAAATTCGAGGATCAAGTTGCTTGACATTTTCGTCGATACAGAGCAACGTCACTAAAGATGTTTCCGGGAACCTTTTAGCCATAGACTGAAAAAAGGAATGATTGAAAGCCGATAATAACAGCATTTGAATAAGCACATCGGCTCTGTAAATAAAATAGATTAATCCGAAGACATAATAGGAGACGTTCTAGCCAAAGAAAAAGCTTATGAGACGATGTCTGGGAATTTTATGATTGACTGATTATTTTTTTCCTTTGACCTCAAAATATAATTCACAGATAAAGAGTGTATTTTATTACTTTTGGCTTGGACAGGTTGAACTTTGGCTACGGCAATAATTTGAAAAGAAAATTGCTTTCACTAATTTAATATAAAGAATGAATTAGAATTTGTACACTTCCTATCAAATTCCAAAAAAATGAAATTAAAATGATGAATTTAAAAAAAATTACTTTGGCTCTCTTGATATTAACATAAAATACATAAAGCAATCAGTCATAACCACATAAAAACGGAATTTTTTTTATTGAAAAGGTGCTAGATTTTTACTTATATTACAAAAATAATATAAATCTTTCTTAATAATAAGCCGCCAGAAACAGTGATTTTTTTTTTTTTGTTTTCGTCTTGGTTTTTTTTTGTTTTGTTTTTTTTTTTGTTGTTTTTTGTTTGTTTTGTTTTTCCCTTTCTTTTGTACAAAATCAAGCTCCGTTTGAGACTAAAACAAAAGGTTAATCCTAAAATTTGTACAATTTTTTGGAGCCGCGAATTGTTTATATATGATGGCAATTTTGTTTCATGGCCTCAGATGGTATGGCCTCAAATAACCGATCCGAATATAAGAATATCCAAACCATTTTAGCGTGACTAATGGCAAGTAATGTAAATAAAGCCTATGGACTTATATACTTATATATACGCATATGGTATACAGTTTTGAATTATTTGGCCATACTGGGCTGTGTCTATGAAAAAATTCAAATACCTAGATAGAGCCGAGAAACCTATTTTCTGTTTTTATCTGTGTAGCTTTCAGCCTCTTAACCAATATTTGAAACCTTTTAAAATCTTCATCGGAATTGCTTATGTTTAGATGTTTTTGGTTTTGCTTACTACCGATTTTGTTCATGAATGTTTCTGCCAGCAGCTTTTTACTGAACTTGATCAGTTAATTCGAAAATAGCAACTTAAGTTCCAGCCCATGACCGGCTTGCAATGAATTATTCTTTTTTTAAAAACAGTATTTTTGGCAGTTCATTTCACTGCAATAAAACAAACAAACCGATACCTTTTGTGTTGTTTTATTTATATGCCATTTATTAGGATGGCATGGCTTTAATCTTCGATTGACAATATGTTTTTATAAAACCATATTCTATTTTTTTTTTGTTTCTCCGTTCCAACAACCGGGTTTAATCAAGATCCCAAAAATATTTCTATGACCTGACCTCTCATTGACCTAAACTTGATTTTATCGTCGATATGCAAATTTCCTCTGAGTTAGGCTTAGTTACGCTTCGTTGAAATACAAGCCTACACTATTGGAATCACAAGAGCAAGCTTTGAAGACCTTATGATCAGCTGAGAAACTTTGTCCATAGTCCAAATGCTTAGAAAAATCATTTAAATATTTTCGGTAAGGAGAGGGAAATAAATACATGCAATTCTTTAAGCTCATTCAGTGTTAGAATGTCTTATTTTTTTACAGACAAAACAGCCAGCAACTTCCTTTGTTTTAATGACAATTGAGGCTCTAAGATTTAGTGATGCTGCGACCGTGAGAAACCACCCCAATAGCTAGTGTTTTTCTTGTCAAAGATGAGGGTGTAGCGTTTTAATACAGGGGTTTAAAGAATCTTCGATAGAATTCGTCTATTCGGTTCGATTTCTATACCGAGTCGCGGCAAGCAAGAAAACCAAATTGTTTAGCATTTAATTTCTTAATGAGTAATTTAAAAGATTTTTGAATAATAATTGAACTTCATTGGGAATTTTAAAAGCGATTGTTTTATTATTTGTGAGAAAAAGCAATGTAGTAAAATTGTACTTCAAGCCTCAGACGTTTTTCTGCCGAGTGTCAAACTTGTCACAATTTGAAAAATACAGAACGTCTATAATCACATATTTGTCATACAGTGAAAAAAGTGAGTTTGAATTTTAATTAATTAAAGCGATGGCTTAAGTTGGGGCAGTTAATTATACTTCTTGTTGATCAAAGAAGGAAAAGATCGCTATAAGTTTTACAGAAGCAAGCAAGCGTGCAGCGTTGATATGGGCGTTTTCTTGATAGCAGTAATAGTATTAGAGATGGTAACCTTACACAGAACCTATCGAGTTACTCTATGCACAAATCATTGGAGAGCGTTCGTAAATAATCTACCAGTAACGAAAACCAAATACTAAGGGACTTAAAAATATTTTTTGCAAGGCATTGAAATAGAACCAGATTTGACTTACCTCGATAGCATGTTCCTTCCTCACTTCTTCGATTTCATATTTAAAGCGCCTGTATGCTGCTTCCATATCTCCAAAAACTTCCTTTGCTTCGGAAATTTGCTGGAGTGTAATGTCACCAGCACCATGACCACCAGCCCTGCTCGAGTACGTTTTGAGGGACTTGTAGTACGAGCTTGAGCCCGATCCAGCTCCGTAGTTGGTGGACGAAGTTTCCATCCGAGAAGACGACTTACTGCTTGATAACTCGGAATCATTCATGGTTGATTCCTTGCATGCAAACCTCGTCGATCTGTTTTCAGATTTTCGAGTTTGGGACGCGATTTAAAAATCACAATTGATTTTGTGGAACTATGTCTGACAAATTTCTGATGTCGCTCGATCTACACACCCAACGTATCTTTCTCCGAGTCTGCAGAGAACTTTTCTGTCAAAAAGACCCAAGGGACTAGCATTAGTCTCATGGAACCAAGCGTTTTTGTAGGGCTACTGTCATTTACATAGTTAGGACCGCCTATGAAAGTACGCCCTAGTCATCAAGATTTTGACACGCACAAATGTTCACTGACCCAGTCCAGAAATTTCCGTATTTGTAGTGACCACACTGATCCTATGTATATTGTCCTTTGTTAGGCTTGAGTTATTAAGTCGCGTCCTTATCATAAATTATAGGGTTCACGCTCCTCTTGTCGGCACAAAATTCCTTCTTCGATACGTCAAGCTCCGCAACCTTCTTCTACCTAACCAAAAGCGATTTTACGCAACGGTAAGTGAGTGTCCGCTAGATGGACTCCTGTTTTGTCCCAATAAAGACCTAAAGAAATAGCCTGTGTGCTTTTAGGAGAGTTATCCAGCATGTCTTAGCAAGCCAGCGTTTATAGTCTTATATCTTCTGCACCCCGGGTGACATGAGTAACCATGCTTTAAATAGGACCGAGAGTGACATCAGTTTGAAAGGTTTTAAAGCAGGATTTTGTCGAAAATTTATAGTTATAAACTTTCTATATATCATCAGAAAGAGAGCGTAGGGAATGGGAGAGGTCTCTAAAAGGATAAACAACAGAAACTCATATCTACGCTGACAGCGCCTAGATTTTGTTATGCGTCTTGGCGAAAATTAAGTATGCTTGACCCAACGTAGCGAATATTCAAGACGGATGGTGTGACATCGATATGCAAATTCGGACAGCCAAGAGCTGACAGTAAATTGTAAACACAGGATAAGTTAGGATGAGATAGGCTCTAGTGCATTCTAGAGCATTAAACCCTTTATCGGAGTAAATCTTTTCTTTAAAGACGAAATTGGGGAAAAAATTAGTAGAATATCATCAAAATTTTGCTTCAAAAACTCAGAAAAATCATTTTTCTTTTCTTTCTCCTTGACTAGCTAGACGGCAGACTCCAAAAAAAAAGCGTTTGATCGACTCTAGATCAATATTGATAAATGAGAAAACTGAATTACAATAGGTCTGCTATTACCACAAAAAAAAGTCCCTAAAAAAATTACAAAAAAATATGACATGCATACGTGATATGAAGATAGTTTTGCATAAGTCACAGAATCTAATATTTTGATAAATCGTTAAATTAAAAAAAACCAAAGGTCTTAAAGGTCTAGGAAAGAACTTATGGTTTGTTTATTCGAAGTTCCGCTAGATTAGAGACCGTGGGAATTCGAATTGCATCTTGAATTGCATAAGAAATCAAAGCACATGAGGTTCAATTTCAAACTTAGACTTTATAATGCAAATTCTTTTTGGCACTAATTTTCATAACCTCATCTTCTACAAGAGCTAGGAAAGAAACCTCTTTAAATCTAGCTCATTATCTCATGGGTTAAGTTACTTTCGTGGAGTGCATTTACTTTTTGGGACATTCTTAGACAATTTGACGCGGTTTTGTTGGTATATTGAATGCTTCTTGCGAACTTTCTACATAATTAAGGCAACGCTAAAATCCTGTGCAAAAGATTGCACTTTGATAAGTGATAGTGTTTTATACCGAACTCATCATAAATTATGAAAACTTCGACGGATATTGCTATATTTGAATTTAATTAATAGGCATCGATTATATCTATATATGGAAAGTATCTGGTCCACACAATGACTAATGTCTTTGCTTGACTTTTACCGAAAAACACTGATACACAATAAAGTAGTTCCTTTAGTGGAAAATACTTATTAATTTATAAATTAATATGCGTAAAGATACGCAAAAAGTTTTACTAAGTAATGATAATGGCTTAGTAGTTTAGTCCGAATTTCTTCACGAAAATTTTTGAAATGCGTAAAATAAGCCAAAAAGTTTCGTAGACTTAGAAAACCTTAATAAATTTTCGTTGTTGGAAGTTTTTATTCCAGAAGGTACTGAACAAGACTAAATGCTAAATTTCTAATATTTTGTTACAATTTATATAGCTTAAACTATTTGTCTCCTCTTACTGTAATATAAAGGGAATCATGTGTAACCTTGCTTACTAGGGATTTTTTTGCAACAACCATTCAAAGTAGTAAAAGAGAAAAGTTCGGGAATATGGATATATTAATCTGAGTGTAGTAGCCAGACCTTTGGTCAAACGTTTGAGACAGTTAGTACATTAGTACTAAGTTGTTATTGCAAACTATGCTCACCGGAGACATAGCAGTTCCACCTTTCGAAAAAAAGCAAAACAAAAAACAAACTGAATGACATTTAAAAAAATTCTTAAATACAACTTCACCTTCGTGTGAGTTTAATCTAGCATTTTTACTCTACTGTGCACTTTAATTTTAAAAGTTTAAGTAATATACATCCCAGACTCAACGCCATATTTATCTGCCAAAGAAACAAACTCTTCTGTGATACTTTTAACTATCTTGTGATTAATGGTGTCGAAGTCCTAAACTTAATGACTGGAATTTATCTTCATAGATCAAAGCAAATTGATTTGGTATAGATTGATGATTAGCTGCACAGCTTTAATGGCGGGCCAAGTGGTGTCACGGCCGACCTGTCAGTGATTAACCAGTTCAAGCAGTTAAAAACATCTATTACTATAGAAA
This sequence comes from Actinia tenebrosa, assembly GCF_029948245.1. Lineage (NCBI taxonomy): Eukaryota > Metazoa > Cnidaria > Anthozoa > Actiniaria > Actiniidae > Actinia > Actinia tenebrosa. The sequence goes on from NW_028292579.1 coordinate 12,818,012, forward strand.
AGAAGCTCAGCATCACATGGCATTGTTCAGTACTGGGAGTGATCTTAACACCATGCATGACTGATGTACTATAACTGGCACTAGAGTTTGTCATAAATCAGCAACTGAGTATTGATTCGCGCCTCTAGGCACGATCATTTTCAATCTTGAACTCTTAGTGTGCTCAAAAAAATCAATCATTTTGACGTATCCAAGATATATTGGCGATGTTGCATACTTGATTTCTTGCAATATAGGCCAACTCCCTCTGTTATCCTTTCTGTGGAGTTGCACAAACAATTTTCATTGCGTGAGCAAAATATTTGGATTTCAACAAAACAAAACACGAGGGTCTAAAGCTTCGCAGTTTGATATCTTCCGAAAAAAAACTTAACATAGACAGAAAAAAATAGTATAACTCAAACTAGCTAAAGTTTGAAAAACAAATAAATAGCATTTGGAATTCTGTCTCTTTTTTTTTTTTTTTTTTTTTTTTTCTTTTAGGCGTTGACTATCAAAAAACCATTTTTGGGGTTTTGACAGCTTGTTAAAGGATCGTATGAAGTGTCATCATTAAGTTTCGTAACCACAACGTTTAATTATTTCGATAAAATATTGCGAAACGCTTTAAACTAAAAGAGATAAATTAAAGAGCAAACTATAACCACAGATTAAGTTGAAAATTGCTCAAAAACAAATTCAAAGTCCAAAAACATTTTATTAAAGTGACCATCAACTTTTTAATTGGTGTCACATGATAAGAAATGAGTCCTTTGGAAATTAATATGAATATAATATTGGGAATATAATTAATGGTCTCTTGATTTGATCAATTAAACCTAATGAGATTATTCTTAAATCAATCATTTTTGTTCTTACAGTTGAAAGTTAGTCATGGAGGGGTCTAAAGCTAAAGGCCTTTATTGTGGGTCTCATGCCCAATATCTTCATTTAAATCCTCAATATAGTAACAATATTCTGATTTAACGAGATTTATTTAATTGTTTCTGTAGCTTTGTCCCAAACGCCTACATACTCTTATGAATAGAGCTTTGCGTGTATTTTCGAAAGAAAAGAATTAGAAGATTAATTGCTTCCAAAGATAATGCTATATATTTGTTGGTTGAATAATTTTGAACATGCAATAATGCCAAAGCCCATAATAGGACTTTTTTAACTTTTTCAGCAACCAATTTGTCTCATGAGTGTCATTTAAATGTATTTATTAATCCATATTACTATCATTAAGAAGTGATAAATAATATATAACGAGATGGATTGACAACTGTGACAGGTAGTAAATCATTACTGTCATTTGAATTGCATCACTTTACTCTATAAAAGTAGTCCTTAAAAGTTGATATATCTTTCAGTGCAATTAATGCATTCATATATTTTACCGTCCAATAGAACAAATGATAATGAAAGTTAAGAAAGATATTCTGATCTAAGTGCAATTAGTCATTTTGAGTTTTTCCACTCTCTTTGGCTATTTTTACGTCGTTATTTTAACCTTTTATTTTTCTCAGATTGCATCACAAATCTAGTAAACATCTTTTTGGAAATTGAAAACCAAATTGATATGACAAGTGTGGTTTTTATTTCAAATAACCATTAGGCTTTTGTATGATAATTGGTAATTTGATTGTGTTTATAGTATGAAACGTGGCTTCATTTTCTTGTAAGAAAGAAATGGAGCCATAAGTTCAAAACGATAAGACAGGTCAGCATTTGCAAGTATAATTTTCCATGGTCCCTTGTGTGTAGTACTAAAATGTCATACTTATGGCTTCAGGGTGCTTTTATAACGAGCTATGAGTTTACACTGTCTGGGTTAAAAAGTTTCTGATTTAACTCCAACTTTAGATGATTTATGTTTTAACTTGAGATGGTTGGTGTTAAATATTCTTCAATGCATTCTTCTGTAACAAACAAACTAATTTTACAAAGTTCATTAAATATAAATTGAAATTGCCTATATAGGCATGGAATAATCGTTGAGGCACGTCCACTAGTGAATAGGTACCATTTATCTTCGACAAAGAGATTTTTTGTTTTGTTTTGTTTTGGTTTTTTTTTTTTTTTTGTTTTTTGGTTGTTTTTTTGTTTTGTTTTTACAAAGGGGCGTTCAAAACCACAGGAGCATTTTAACGGCAAGAAAAAATTTTAAGTCAGTTTTCCATGCTTGTTATTAAGAGCAATAAACAGAATCGCCAGCAGCAATTTGCTTTCCGCTGTCTACAGAGTATCCACTGATACAGTAGAATTTCATAGACAAGTCTCATAAGTTCATTCTTGGATGTGTAAAAGTTAGGACTCATACAGTGTTTCAATATAAAGCATTCTATCTGTTCCATAAACTTAAGCGAGTGCACTTAAATCCTTATGTTTCTGAATAAACTCGGCTCGACAAAGAATATATATTTTTAAACGAGGTGGTAAAAAAATCAAAGAATAGTAGTTGTTGTGTCTAAGATTCATATGTAGATTATACCGATAGATGTTTTCGATGACACACCTTGATTGTGAACATTTTTAAAATGGTCATGGGAATGCCTTTTTGCTGAAACCTTTCGGATAGCTGAAAGCATTTTCTAATTTCAATTTACAAGCCAAAGCTTCATAGCTTGCATACAAAATATCTGGCGCCCAAAAACGCTCAATATTCAAAAATATGCTATCTTCATTATGCTTGGAATCAAGTAACTATGAAGGCCGTTACGTCTGGACCTCTTTTAGCCATGGTGTTGGATTTGTGAAACCTTTCGGATAGCTGAAAGCAATTTCTAATTTCAATTTACAAGCCAAAGCTTTATAGCTTGCATACCCAATATCTGGCCAAAAACGCTCAATATTCAAAAATATGCTATTTTCATCATGCTTGGAATCAAGTAGCTATGAAGGTCGTCACGTCTGGACCTCTTTTAGCCATGGTGTTTGATTTGTGAAACCTTTCTGATAGCTGAAAGCAATTTCTAATTTCAATTTACAAGCCAAAGCTTGCATACCCAATATCTGGCCCCCAAAAACGCTCAATATTCAAAAATATGCTCTCTTCATTATGCTTGGATTTGTGAATGCTGAAATGAATGTGAATGTAGATTTGATTTTGTCACAACCTTTTTTATAGCTAGCTACAGCCCTCTGGTGCCTGGTTGATGAAAACAAATACCAGGAATGATAAAATTGGCGTGAAGAGGTTATCATCGAAACATTGATGACCTCAGTCTTCTTTTGAACGAGGCAAGGTAAGTGAATTTTTTTATAAGCCTAAGGTAGAAATTAAGGTACAAGTTAGACCATCGGGAACAAAAATAAGGGCGTTGACTAATTAGTTATGTGAGGTAAAGCTAATATCTGTGCTTTGTGTTAACTGTACGCAAGATTTAATTGGCTAAAGGAGGCTTATTATTTTCAGTTATTGCCAGAAAAGGCTGCCAAGCCCACTACGATCAGCCATGCGAACTCTTTATTGACAGCAACTCAATTTACATAACTCGGTATACATTTGATCCTGACCAAAAGCGACTATGTTGACGAATAAATTATCTGCAAGGTTAAACTCTGCAAAATCTTGTAATGTTTTTTCAGGGTTGGTTTGATCGTGGGTCGTAGATCCGTTCCCTTTTACTCAATAAAGAAATTCCGTTAAAAACCTAACGGGACGACCATGAGTAAAAATACAGTCCTGCAAGAGTCTTCCGGCTCTTCGTTTCAAATGTACCAAAGTGGGATTTCTGATGCACGAAGCAAAGACACTTTAAGTGACGATACCGTAGCGTACACAAGAGTACAGAGAACTTCTAGGGGGTTGTACGACGACTCTGATTTGACGCTCAAAAGATATGATTCTGCCAAGGATACTTTCATAGATCTGGAAGCCGCGTACAAGAGATTCCAGCTTCAGCTGCAGACTGAAAGAGACAGCCATAAATTAGAGGTAAAGTACAGTAACATACAAGTGTAACTCCAATTTCACATGAGGCTAATTCCAATCAAAATACTGTATAAACATAGCTTTGGTGGAGTTTTTGGTAACCATTTAAAAACCACGGCATAAAAGCGCTGAACAACAATAACTTTACGAATGTAATCTGGGAATAATTGGTGCATTAAGGCCGTCGTAACCGCAACGTGAATTAAGGTTCTCAAGCCAGAAAAACATTTGAATTGGAAATAGTGTGCAACAACATTGATTTCCTATCATCCTCAGCACTTTAAACACTTTTTCTTGGCGACCAAGATAGTTTGTCTTATTTAATGACTTAAAATAACCTACTTATCTGAAACATCACTCCACATATGTGTCAGTCTGTCACGAAATCCGAAACATTCCCTCTGCGAAAAATCTAAGATATCATTTATATTCGAAACGAAGCTACTATAGGTACAATCCAAAATAATAGTAACATTTTTGATGCTTTTCTTTCTGGTTTAGTTTTCTTGAAACTTAGTTGGAATACATAGGAATTTAAGATAACTACTATACTGACCTAGACTAACCTAGACTATTATGGCGTGGTCTGTTTGACAAAGGTGCGTTATGATCGGACGGCGTCCGTCACGTAACGAGTCCTGCATTAAGGACGCGAGTGTTGCCTTAAAAGAAAAAACCTTATAACCACTAACATGCGTCTTAACCTCCCCGGCGAGCTCCTGTGTCAATAACTTTTTCGTTTCTTCTATTTTTACTGATGTGTTTGTTTTAGTAAATTCGTTAAAAATAGATTAACATGCTCTTTATCAAATATGGTGAAAAAGAAATGATGTCTTTACACTATTATTGCTTCAGAGTCAAGGCCATTTTAAAATTATTTATTGTACTTTGGTCAGTTTATCATACTTACACTCACTCATAATGCCGTACTGAACTCTTAAAGTGGAAAATAAATTCAGTCAATTTAAATATCACTTTTTCTTTTAAAAAAATTATTTTATCTATTTTTATTATTATTGATTTGTCTAAATACTTATGAATATTTCTGCTTACCTAAATGTACCTGCATTGCACATCAATACAGGAGGGGCAATATCGTAAAAATGTATGATCAAAGACTATTGTCTTCCATTTTTGGGCATATTTCTTCATCCGTTGCGATACGAGTTTCGAGAACATTTCCTCCAACTATTTCACAATTTAACAAGTGTACCAAAACCTGTATTTCTAAGCATAAATAACAATAGACGGGATCGTTTCCCTTCCTGTCATACTGTGTCATACAGTGAAATATTAATCGAAGTAGAATTCCAATTTAAATAAACAACGGAGAAAAATAGCTTCACAGCTATAAACATTGGTGTTGAATCCATAAGGCCAGTGCTGGGCCAAGATGAGATGTCTGACGTTTTGCCCTTTGTTCTTAGTATGTTCTGGGTATTCCATATCAGAATGTGAGGAAAATGTCATAGTGAACTTTAAATAACGAATTTATTATTGTTCTTCAAGTGTTGATTTTAGTGTATTTCGTGAGTTGGAGGGTTTTAAAATCTGAGGCGGTACAAGAAAAGAACTAGATATCTTGGATTCTATCATGAATTCTATAGTACCCATATGATTGACAGCTCAGATCATTCTAGAAAAGCAACGAATAAACCTTTTTAAATATTTAATGACTTTGTAGTAAGCTCTTAAGCTGCTACTCCAAAAGGTTCTCTTAGCTTCTCTTTTAATCTTCTTATGAAAATGACTGATATAATGTCATTCAGTGAGATTATATGACAATACTACTCAGGAAAAACGATTTCCTTTGGACCAATAGAACCTTCAGTTCGCTCACTTCGCTAATTTATGAGCCATTCTTTAATCAATAAGGGTCTAATGCATATAGATATGACATAGACGCGAATCTTCATATTCGCAAAATTTGAAACGTTTGAAGAATTGGAAAATGATAAAAGTTAATTGACAAAAGAATTCGAGTTCCCTGCTAGCAGTCTCTTTCGTTGGCTGTTCTTGGCAGCGAAAATGGGAAGAATTCTTGTGAAGAGACTTTGAGAAAATACCTCTTAGCTAGAACTATCCAGTGTTTCGGTATATATCAAATCACAAAAGTTTGGTGCTTCTAATTTCTGTTTTTCTGGTTTATATTCAATATTTTTTCAAAATCAAAACACTCTTTAATCTGTTACATAAATATAGAAGAGTTTTTCTGTCTCATGTTAAATTCAATTTTGTTATGGCGCCAACTTGAGTCATGCGGGCATAATGAATGGCTTGATTGCATACAGTGTTCATATGAATACACTCGATTGCAGAAACGTTGTAGTATTCATTTATGCATTTATACAAATATTTAATGAGATGCATAATGCAAAATAACCATTTTTAATGCTTAAAACCAATTGATTTATAATCTGTAGGATGTAAAACACGAGAATAAAATATTTTGACGTTCATTGAATGAAACAAATAATAAATAAAGCGAGTTTTCTGTTTTGCATATCATTAAATATACTGAATGAATTAGGTATTTGTATAAAAGTATACTACAACCTTTCTGCAATCAAGTGTAAATTATAATTATGAATATAAAACAATTCCCTTTCTGCTATACGAGTAATTTTATATTGTTTAAATTCCATATTATTTTTCATACTGGGATTTTATATCTCTTTTTCTAACCGTGTGTTATAATATTTCTATCATTCATTCAGCTTCACGAATACTTTATAATAGCAAAATTTACTTTCGGATATTGTATTTTGATTTTTATTGTGGAAAATATTTCAATGGAAAAACAACAATAGATTTTTAATGCAAAATGGAAGTACATAAACTCGTTGAATACGACGTTATGCCTTCCAATATTCTTATAATTGACATCTGCATTGCATTTTGCTTATCTATTTGCAATGATCCGTAGACGATTAGCAGATTTTGCAAGTCTTTTCATTATCGATCACGAATCTTTCTTGATGAACAATCTAGAGAAACCTAGTTTGCATTTCAGTTGTGACCTCATAACCTAACTAAAGTGGTATCATTTCCTCCGCGTCGCGTTGGCTGTGCTGTTGACACCATCATATACATATTACAACATTTCCAAAGCAAATAATCTTTACATTCAGTATGGCCAATCAAACGTTATAAGATCACCTTTTGATAAAAACATAAGAAAACTACATTCCTTTGCGTGCAGACTCTTTAATAAATGGCTTCCATAGAAACAGACATTAAATTGCAATACAATACTACGAACCGTTCCGTTATATCTACTAAGGAAATATATATAACAATTCCAAGTATTATGTGCATTATGTAAAGGTTTCCATGGAAATCACGATTGTAGTGCAAGAAGATTTCAATACCACTGCAAAGCATCGTACATTGACCATCAAACTTGAGCTTGCCCCAATAATCGGGAGTAACTAGTACTTGGGTAAGGGAAATTAGTGATTAAATATCCCCGAATAACGAGGGAAAATTCATAAAAGTCCCGAGGGCGCAGCCCGACTTTGTAATACCATGATCACCGAGGAAATAAGGGAAAAAAATGCGGTTTTAGATGTTCGGGTTTCTAGGTCACGGAAGCGTAAACAACGAAAGCATTCACAAACTCTCATAAGCATGCATGAAATGAAAATGTGGTTTACAAGTAATACCATGGCACGAGGGAAATTAGTGATTAAACTCCCCCGAATAACGAGGGAAAATTTGTGGAATAAAACAAAAATAGAATCTAAAAACAAGTTGTCATTTCCAATTTATCTTATGATTGAGCATGCGCAGATTTGAGAACGCGTCCCACATGGAAACCGCAGGGGCATAGAGTTGTCCCTGAGGGAGACGAGGCATTGTCTTCTAAATTTCCCTCATGCATTGAACATAAGGGAAATTTAGAAGAAATCCTTTGTATTTTACTAAATTTCCCTACATTTAATATATGCGACAAAAGAATCCGAGGTGATCATGGCATTACACAATGATAACTTTCGCATCCATATATGGATGTAAGGGATATTGTATCTACATTTTCTGTAAAGTAAAGTTCCCGTTAAAATGAAGGTTACGATTTAAGGTGTGAAGCGCCTCACAAAGCTAAAGTCAAACATAAATATCTATAAAAAGAGGAAGGAACAGCCTTTGTTGAAAGAGATTGAAGCTTTCTGCATGAATATAGAAATTAACTAGCCCGTGAAACACGTTCATGATGGCTTCATTGACCTCTACCAGACTCCCTTGCACACTTTCTTTTGTTCAGTTAATTAGCACCAATTGTGTTACCATTTTCATAAGGAAATACAACTTTAAATAAGAAAAAAAATCGCGAAGCATCTTGGTAGTGGTAGTGTCCTATTGACAGCTGCCACTTAACATTTTCGTCTTTCGGGATCCCTTTGCGCTAAACCATCCATGAACACAATGTTCATAGCAGTAACAAAGTATTTCATACTGGTTTTGGTCTAGATTTTCAGGAAATATTGATTTGAGAAAAATCAATATGTCGTTACGCGTTCACACATTGATAACATTTTTCTTCAGCATCTTTCAAGTAAAAGAAATAAAATTTTGCACCGGTTAGTTTGTACTGAGTTATCACTTGAAAACACAGACAGCATACGCGGGCAAGGCTAAGCCAAAACCTAGCAGAGTCTGAATAATACTGTTTTGATAGACTGACAGCAGGCATCAATAAACATAGCAGGTCAGTTCAGGCCAGTTTCTACGCAGGGTTACGTAATCGTCGCTTTGGCCACATGAGGTGTCTAAGCGCATGCGTATTTTTCTGATTCAGTGCCTTTCAGTCTCCTTACAAATGAATATTTTGATTCAAACATCAAATATTTAGTTTTGTATAAATTACGTCTGAAGAGCTAATGGACTAAGACCTTCAGGGCGCGGCTTCCAATGGCATCGCTGGGCTTGTACATAATACTACCGACCACCTGCCTTTCTCAGTTAACCGAGAAAAGAGACCCACTGTGCATCTCAACATGAGGCCATTTTTTCTCGCTTTAATTAAAATAACATAGTAGACAGCTTATTGGGTTAAGAGCCGCCGCTTTTTAACCATCACTTATTCATCGTAATCTTTTTAAACCCAAAGAAATAGGTTGTTAATTCATGTATGCATTTCATTGTGCACTGAAAAGTTTCCTCGGTCCTAATAGGACGCTTGATAAAGCTCGATCAATGAGCTCACGCCACCTTGCCTTTCCAGCCCGTTGGTTCTTTTACAATAGGAATGCAATTCAACTGCCTAACATTTCTACCAGAGTCTCGTAGTTTTCAGGTTTTTTTCCAGCCTATAATCGAAAGACAACTAAAAATATAAATTTTGAAAGCTTTCTTTAAAGTTCAAGAGTTAGCCTGTAGTGCTGCATTGAGTAGAAAGCTTTAGTTTCAATAATAATTTGTCCTAATTGTTACGTGTTTAGTTTAAGGTCAAATTGTCTTTGAAAAGCAAGTACCGCACAAAATATCACATTGTTAAGGGATTCAAATGAATGGATTCTTGTCCCACCTCTAAATTCAAAGATCACCATAGTAACGACTTCACCTGACTAGGGCGTTCCCATAGAGAATATTCCAGCTGCCTATTACATGTGCTTAGCCTATTTATTCTATGTTTATCGACTATAATGACTGTCAAAACATAAAGATGAATATTCTAGTGGAAGATTCTGTTCATTGGCTGTCATATTGAATCTGGCACTACCTGCTGATAGAAGTGTACCACAATGATGAACCTAGAACTTTCGTCTAATCCCTAATACTGTACAATCAGCCTGTTATTGGTCTCAAAATATAATATAATCATCTAAGCCTGCCATATTTTTGAAGTTTAGCAGCTGTATATTACGAAGGTTGAATCAGCTAGCACTGCGGGATAGAGGTTCACTTATTAGATTTTTTTGTTGTCGGGTTTTTTGTGCACAAAATTGTGTCTAGAATACTGCACTTGTTTTGACTATACAGTAAGTATTTTATTTGTCTTTGCTACCCGATTTATTGAACGGTTAAACCAGAGTCTACAACTGTAAAATATGCAAAACTCGAGACTGTTGTGTATTGGGGAAAATCAAAAGATGACTGACGCGCTACATGAGACATGTTTAAGCAACTATACCGCATGACTTTAAGATAAGGAATGAGTCAAAGGCGTTTAAACCATTCCTGAATTTTTACTTTACTTCAACCTGCATACCACATATAACTTACAAAATCGTACTACTTACGTGCAAAGTTTCGTAGATGTATATTCTACTGAACTTACTGATTTGTGCAAAATTGTGCAATTTCTTACAAAGTTTCTGACGGATATAAGCATAGTATGCACTCTATATACAAGTAGTATTTGGAATGTAGTTAGTTAACTATGCATTATACAAATAACAAGACTTTCTAGTAGTTAATTTGTGTTGTTTTTTGTTGTTTTTTTTTTTGTTTTTTTGTTTTTTTGTTTTTTTGTTTTGTTTTGTTATTGTTGTAGTTGTTGTTGTTTTTGCCATTAACAGTGTGTAATAAGATGAATGGTTCTTCTTGACCACCTTACAAAGTTGCGCATTACTAGAAGCCTCCAGAAAGAAAGTTTTGTGATTCACACATATTCATAAACCTTATGATGAATCTCGTTTACGCCAGAGCTTCAGATTTACAGATAAGATATCAAGAAATAGCTAACCACTTTTTTCCTATGCAACCGGTTAATTGTTCATAATTAGAGAGACAGGGCTGAAAAACGGCTTTTCGCCATAAGTACAGCTTTACGTATTTAAGCTCAATATTTTGTAATTCCGTTCTTTTGAGCCAAATAGCAAAATGTCAAATGCGAGCAAAATTTATTGAATGCGTATTTGAGATATAAAGCCGTGTACTTTGGGAGAGGTGATATTTTGATCAGCAGAAAAACTGACATTTTTGTGAATACTGATAAATAGCCTTTACTCTAATAGACCTATCCCGAATTAGCTTGACTGACCACGAAATAATGGTTTGAAGTCGAGATTGAACTTGATTCTTTTATTCGTCAAGTTCAACCTCCACTTGAAACCATTGTTTCGTGATCAGTCAAGCGAATTCAGGATAGTTCTATTCGGCAAAATTTCGTCACAAGTTTCGAGCCGCAGTGACACAAATGAAACGCTTAAAAATTTGGAGTATTAAACTCAGTGAAATAAAAAAAATCGTGAAAGTAGCGTGCTTGTCGTTTTTCTGCTCTGTCAGTTGGATATGCTTTTATGATCAAAACTCATGTAATTGAGTTTTAGGTCAGTTTTTATTTTATATAAACAATTCCAAACTATGTCGCTTAGAATCGGAATATTCGTCTTTTGGTCGCAAAACCATCAAACTTCTTTTTTGAAGCTTAATAGCAACCGCTTTATATAAACAAACTTTGAAATATAACATTTCCCTCCCCTTGCTTAGCTTATTAAAAGACGTAATCCTCCCCTTGAGTCTACAATGACTAATGACCCTCCCCTCGCTGAGGCCCCAACCCTCCCACACCCCCCTTCCCCCCTTTTGTTTTTTACATTTACTGTAAATGCTTTCGTACACACCATAAATACATTTCTTGGGCTGCCTGCGGTTTAACGAGAACTTTACGTTATGTTATCTTATAGGTAAAGTTTTGAGATTTGCAAATGGGATAATATAAATTTATACAAAATTTGCAATTTCAGGTTGGCAAACTCACTTCTCGTATAGACTCGCTTACAGAGCAGAATAGAAAACTCAACGAGCAGATAAGTACTTTTAAGTATGATTGCAAGAAACATCAGGAGGAGCTTATGGCTGCGCAGCGTAAACTGCGAGACAAGGACTGGGAAATCGAGTCCCTCAAGAGAGATCTCGGCTTCCGAGAAAATACCATCGAGAAAATTCGTTCAGAGAAAGTTGCTCTTGAGCTCGAGCTAAACACACTACGAGATGAGATGTCGATGCAGGTCATGCAAGCCCCCGTGGTTGAGTCAGCGGTCGATGAAACGGAATTTTATTTGCTACGTGACCAAGTATCGCAATGGGAGAGTGACTACAACTTAATAGTGGATGAGAGGGACACTTTGCTGAATGACTTATCGGTTTTGCAAGCAAAGGTCTCAGGCTTAGAAAGTGACGTCGACAAGTATAAGAGGCAGGCCCAGTCTTCTGGAAAAAATGAGACCCAGATTATTTCAAAGTATGAGGTTCAGGTATGCAAATATTTTTAGATAAAGGGAAATTTTATATCGTCGTGACCTTCGTTGACTCACAAAGCCCATCGCGCATTTCGGGCTCGTTATGCAACATTCAATTTGCAGCATATTGCTAGCAACATATACCCTATTCAAACCTTTGTAACGAGTGGGTGACCAAAATACAATTGCTACAATATAATATATATAATGCGCTTTTAAAAAATCGCAATAGCTTTTAAAATCCACATGTCTCTTTTCTAACTTCATTGGTCTAGTAATAGTGTCCTCATTTAAGGAGTCTAAATAGAATGCTCAAGGTATGTGTACCTCGAGGCCATCGAGAAAACCGTGCCATATTGAAATCTTAATAAACGTTTTCGTTTAGATCCAAAACTTTAACAAAAAGAGGGATATTCTTCGTGGCCAGTATGACAACTTGAAGGAAGAGCTAAAACGATGTCGCGAAACTATCGCTCGAATGGAGGCCGAGGCAATGGAGAACCAAGTCATTACGAACAAACTCAAAGAAGACAATTCCATGAAAGCTCACAAGATAGACAACTTAAATGCAACCAACGCTGAACTTCAAGATAAACTGGACAAGTTGAGAGCGCAGCTCTCAAAGACCGAGGCGGAGCTTGAGTTCTTACGCAGGCAGTCATCAACTCGAGAAGATATGTTTAAGAGTTACGAGAAAAAACTACATGACCTTGAGGAAACACTAGCAAGACTCCAGTCCGAGCGAGATGCATTTGAGAGCGACCTTACTGTAGCAAACATGAAAGTTGACGAGTTTGAAAAGTCTAACCTAAAATGGAGAGATCGAGTACACGAATGGGAGTCTGTGGAGGTGATGCTGAAGAAACAGATAGGTGATCTTACGTCCGAGCTGGAAACTACCAAGGAGAAGTTATCAGAGCAGGTGGACGGCGAGGTGATCAATCGTTTACGTGAACTCCAATCACAGCTGGACGCATCGGTAACAACCATCAACGACCTGAGATCTGAGTATGACTTGATTATAAGAGAAAGAAATGACCTTAGAAAGGAATTCGACGGACTGACGACAAAGATGTCGGGTTTGCAAGAAACAATAAGATTACGAGAGACGGAGAAGACGGGTCTTGGAAGACTGGTTACTGACTACAAGAATAAGCTTTCACGACTTGAAAGCCAAATCCAAACACTGACCAATCTACGAGACAAGTTGAAAAAAGATCTTGAGAGTGAAAAAGCTAGATCCGGAGAAATAAAGAAAGACCTTTTGAGAGTCGAAAACGAGCTAGCAGAAGCCAGACGAAATGCAGATCGCCTGAAAGCAGAGATAGCTAAAAATAAAAAGACCATAGAAGAATTAAAATCAAAGATAGCAACACTGGAAGATAAAGTTGATAGTTATAGAGAGGAAGCAGAGAACCTCGAGAAGAAGATTGAATTTTTGGAGCGCGAGAAAGAAGATCTTCATGACCAGTTGTTGGAGATGCAAAAGCACCTACAAGACGTAGAGTCTAACTACAGAGTGGTGTCGACCGAACGCGACCGAATCAACAGCGAATTGCAAAGCTGCTACAAACAAATCGCTGACCTACAGTCCAAATACAATGTCTGCGAAGAGCAAAAGAATGACTACGAGCAAAAGGTCATCATGCTAACGCAAAAGGTGGGAAGACTGGAGGATGACCTTGACAAAGCTAGAAGAGATAACACAGTGCTTGAAGCAGAGGCTAAAGACCTTACAACCTGGAAAGAGAATGCTACCCATGAAATCGACACACTTCAGAAACAACTCAGGGATGAAAAGAGGCTTTCTGAGTCGTTTCAGAAAGAGATAGAGCAGAGGGACACTACAATCGATGATTTAAAGGCAAAAATTAGCAAACTAACAAATGAAAATGAGGCCCTTACTGACGAGCTGACATCTTTAAAGGCTCTTTTCAAGACCATTGAAAACGAGAACAAGGGATTGCAGGACAAATTAGATGCTGCAAATGATGAAATTGCCAGGCTGACAGCGTTGTACGAATCTACAACACAGAACAAAGACCAACTTGTCAGCGAAGCAACTGTCGTACAGATGAAGGCTAGCGAAGTGGAATCGTCATATATGGATAGCGTGCAAAGAGAAAAAGACGTCGCAGCTCAACTAGAGGAAGAACGAGACAAAAACAGATTTTTGGAAATGGACATTGAGGAACTGAAAAAGACCGTTGTTAATTTAAATGAACAAATCAGTGTTCGCCAAAGAGATTTTGACAAGCTTGAAAACGACATGGACGTAGCTGAGGAAAAAATAATCTCTTTGAACCTTGAAATTGAAAAGATAACAAATGAAAGAGCATTAGAGTACAATCGCCTCATCTCTGCTGAAGCCAGGCTAGCTGAAATCGAGAAAGAACTCGAAACAACCCGAAGTGAAAAAGAAACAGCTGAGAAGGAGTTGTACGATCTGCAGACTAAGACTTCCAAGCTTGAGACACAGTTGGAAACGAGTAAAAAGCTAGTGGCACAACTGAGGGAACAACTAAATAATTTGAATGCTCAACTTCTAGACTACAAGGAAAGGCTTATGCAGATTGAGAGCAAGTCTGTTCAAAGCGAGAAATTTAGTGAAACTTTAAATTCAGTGATAAGCAGAAAGGACAAGACCATCCAGGAGCTAAACAATAAGAATCGTGTGCTGCAAGACGAGTTGGATAAAATCAAACGACAACTGAATAAGGCAAATGGTGACAATGAAACCTTGGCAGTTTTAAAAGAAGAGTTACAGAACAAACTAAAAAACGCCATCAACAAATCAAGAGATCTAGAAGACGAAATCAGAGGTCTGAAAGAAAAGCGCAACAATCTTGAGCATGATTTGAATTCTAAAGATCACGAGATGCAAAAGCTTGAAATGCAAATTCCGCCACTGAAAAAAGAGCGCGACCAACTAAAAGACGAAATCAACAGCATAAGACAAGATTACAAGCATGTTAAGGAAACCTTGTTGAATGCTCAGAATCTTATCAACGACCGCGACAGGACAAACAGCACCCTCAACAAACAAATCAAGGAAAACCTCAAGATCATTGAAAACCTAAAGAGTTCAAAAGCTGCTTTAGGTGAAGAAATCGCAAACCTCAAGACAGAGCTAGAAACTGTCCGATACAATAGCCAGGAGAAAATCAGAGAACTTCAGGACAAGCTAAATAGTGCGAGCCTGCATGTCTCCAAATACGAAACCGTGCTATCCACGTCAGTGCGCGAGAAAGATCTCCACCAAAAAGAGCGGCAAGACTTTGAAAGCAGGAACTTTGAACTAGAAAACCTTTACAGAGCTAGTCAAGATAGAGAAGCAGATCTTAAGAACGAGGTACATGCTCTCAAGGCAAAACTGAATCAGATAGACGCAGAGTACAAAAAGTCGCAGAAACGCATTATTGAGTTGCAGCACCAGGTTTCGCAGCTAGAGAGAAAAGTTACTGATTTAGAAGGCGCCAATGAAAGGGTAACTCGAGACAAGAAAGACCTAAAAGACTCGTTGGTTTCTGCGAATTCAAAGATCACAGAACTTGAGCTCAAAACAGAGTACGATGACAAGGAAATAGCATCGCTAAAAAAGCAGCTGCAAGATGCTCTGAACAGAAGTGCAGCAAGTCGTGAAGAATTATTGCGACTGGAGCAGCAGTTGATTGAAATGAGGCTTATTGCAGACTCGGCACAAGAAAAGCTGAACGAAAAGGATAACATCATCCACCAACTGGAATCATCAAAAAATCATCTAATAGATGAGATCGAGAATTATAAGCTCACAGTTTCAGCGACTGAGAAGGAGAGAGACAAGCTAAAAGAGGAAATAGATCAATTAAAGGAAGACAATATAGAGCTTAGCAGATCGATCCAAGAAATTGAAGGAGAAATGCGTCGTCTGACAATGGAGCGAGATCGCCTTAAAGCTGATTATGATTCAAGCGTGAAAAAGGTGTCGTCTCTTGAAGAGCAAATTGTTATCCTGTCACGAAATGAAGAAGGAAACAAGGATAAGGCTAACGAGCTAAGGAACCTACTTAACAGCCATAGAGATGAGAGAATGACAATGGAGAAAAACCTCAACGAGCTGCAAAGTAAGGTTGATGTCTATGTTGTTGACTTACAGAAGAAGGATCAAGCTATAGAAGATCTGAAAAATGAACGCGATAACCTAGCAAGAGATTTCGACAACATGAAAAAAGATTTTAGACGTCTTGAAGCTGAACATGACAGGCTGGTCAAAGAAAAGGCAGAGATTGAAAAGAATTACAAGATTATTGAAGAAAAGTATATCTTTATTGAAAACAGCTTCGAAAATGGTAAAAGTGAAACAAACGATCTTAAAGACGAGGTCGTGGGACTACGGAAACGTTTCCAAGACATAGAAAACGCTAACAAACTATTAAACGACAAAGACAAGGAAATGCGAGAAAAGATCGCTACCTATGAAAGTGACATTTCAAGGCTGGAATCTACCAATCAGATAAACAATGAGCGCATCATGGAATTAGAACACGAGTTGAAGGCAGCCAACGATGAACTAAAACCTCTCTATGGAGATCGTGATCGGGCTGTGCACGACCATGAAAGCATAACCGAAGAGTTAGAGCAAGTCAAAACGTATGTGAAGAAACTAGAAAGACAGTTAGATGATACGAACAAAGAGAAGAAAGCACTTGAGGTTCAGCTGGAAGAAAGTATAGGAAGCATTCAATCAAATGAGACGCAGCTCATGAATGCTGAACGGGAACTGCAAGAAGTTCTTATGAGTAAAGACAATACTGACGCGGCTGATGCTTTAGAAACTGTGAAAAAGGAAAGGGACGCACTAAGTAGGGATGTTCAAACTCTCAGAGAGGAGATAACAACAATGAAGTCGACACTAAATACTACATTGATGAAGAAAGATGATCTCGAAAAGGAGGCCTTTACTTTAAGAAGACAAGTCGCTGACTATATGACAAAGATTAAAAGCCTGGAACAAGAAAATGAAGACCTTAACCGAGAGCTGATCAAAAACCAGAAAAAGCTGTCTGATTTTGAGGAGCAAATCCATCGCCTTGTAACAGAAAAAAGCAACCTCAAAGATGAGCTTGATGACGCACGAAGCAAACTTGATAAGCAAAAAGAAATCAATTTGAATCTGGAACGATTGATCATGGAGTTACAATCTAAAGTGGATGCCATGGAGCGGACAATCGAAGATGGCAACAACCAGATAGAGTGGTATCGCAATACCCAAAAAACCCTGGAAGATGAAATTGTTAATCTTAAGAAAAAACTTTCAACTTACAGAACCGAGTCGGATAGGCTCTCGCAAGATAACACTGCCCTAAATATGAAGGTTCACGAGCTAGAGTCTAAAATAGCCGACCTCACGCATCAAGTGGAAACTTTGGAAGGAGAAAGGAACAAGCTTCGACAAGAAAACATCTCCATAACAACGTCGATGAATGAGTACAAAAATAATTACAACACTGCCAAGAAGGATGTCGACCGCCTTCAAAATGAAATCACTTCTTTGAACAGAAAAGTAGTTTACCTGGAAACACGTAACAATGGTCTCGAGGTGGATAAAGATCGCATAAAGAAGGAACTAGCCAACGTTAAGAAGGAAAACGCTGAGTTAAGTGCACGGATTGAAGCTTTGTTGGGAGAAAAGAATAGGCTCCAAAACGAGATTTCCGTCGTCCAGAAGAAATATACAGAGATTCGAACTTCATATGATGACAAGCGAGACAAGAAAAAGCCAGATCCCAATCTGCAAAAGAAATATAATGATTTGCAAGACACATATCAAAAGACACTGAAGGATAAGGAAGACGCTGAAAGAAAGTACCTCGAGATCAGCCGGCAGTACTCTAAATTGGAACTAGAACATGGAGACTGTGGAAGAACAATAGATTCTCTAAACCACGATCTTAGTCTAAAAATAAAAAGAATAGACGAGCTTCAAGACACTCTCTCACTTCTTCAAGGAAAGGATGTTGTTGATTCTGGTGATTACAAGAATCTAAGAAAAAAGGTAGTAAACCTAGAACAAGAGTTGCAAGGTGCTAATAACAAGATCTATCGTCTGGAGGCTTATAAAACGTCTTACGAAGAAAAATTCCAAAAGATGCAAGAGGACCTTGTGGCAGCTCAGCAACGTGCTTCTCAGTCAGATAACACTCTTCAGGAAGCTTATGAGGAAATAAACATCTTAAAGAAGGACTTAATGGACCTCAAGAAAAAGAATTCTGATCTAGAAACAGCAAACCAAGCTCTTAATAATGCTAAGAATGAATTAAGGCGTACCATCCAGGAATACCAAAACAAGATTACCACTTTGGAAGACGAGCTTCAAGTAGAACTAAAGCAGCAAGCTCACCTAAAGGGAATCCTCGAACAAACTAAAATGCGAAATGAAAAACTGAAGGAAGATGTCACCAAGCTACAAAAGAGGCTCATTGACCAACAGAAGTATTATGAGGACCAACTAAAAGATTTGACAGAAATGAGAGCAATTATTGGAAGACTTCGAGATGACAACCATTCTTTAGAAAATGAGAACGAAACCCTTAAGAAAGAACTGGAAATGGTCCGTCATGAAGCAGATGAGGCCACTCAAGAATTACGTGAGGTTAAGTATGACCTACAGAAGCTCCAAATTCAGTATACAGAGCTTGAGAGCACTATTCGTCTTTTGAGAGATGAAAATGAGAAGCTCAAAATCGAGCTTGAATCTGTCAAGAGGCTGTATGATGAACTTAGAGTGACCTATGAGGAGAGCGTTATCATCAAATCATCAAATGTGGAAGAAGTTGAAGCAATGCCTGAGATGCCTGAAGATTATGAATCAATGAAGCTGGATAACGACAGACTAACAAGTGAGAATTCTGCATTGAAAGGAAAGATTGATTCATTTGAGAATACCATAAACGTTTTGAAAGAAGAAAGAAAGAAACTACAAGATAAGATCTTAGAGCTTCAAAAGGCAGCATCTGACAAAGCCCTTGAGTTACAGACGATGAGCGGAGACAAGAATAAACTAACTGTAACTGTTGAAACCCTTGAAAGAAAAATAGCCGATATGAAACAGGAGGAAGACGAGCTTCTTGAGGAAAGAGAAGCCCTGTTGAAGGAGCTTGACACCATG
This sequence comes from Actinia tenebrosa, assembly GCF_029948245.1. Taxonomy (NCBI): domain Eukaryota; kingdom Metazoa; phylum Cnidaria; class Anthozoa; order Actiniaria; family Actiniidae; genus Actinia; species Actinia tenebrosa. The sequence continues at coordinate 12,837,261 of NW_028292579.1, forward strand.
GAGCGCAAGCTTCATGATCTTGTTATCGAGAGTCAGAAGTCTAAACAAGCTGAAGTATCATCTGAACAAATATTTTCTGTGATTGAGGCCGATTACAAGAAGCTGCAAGAACGGGAAGCTGAGCTACAGGTTGAGCTTTTAGAAGCGCTTAAGAAAGTTTCGCAACTCGAGCATGATGTTAAAGCAGAGCGAGATCGCTCCAGTGGCGCAACTGATTCCAATAAGTTGCTGGAGGATCAGGTAGCAACACTAAGGAAAGAAATTGTGACATATCAAGAAAAGATGTCTAGAGTAGAAGCAGATAGAGAAATCGGACAGGGCAAAGTCAAAGATCTACAGAGTGAAATAAGCGAATTGGAAGATAAAATCAAGGACTTGAAAAAGTCCAACGAACTTACTCAACGGGGTAAAACAGATCTGGAAAATGAAATAATTTTCCTCAGAAACAAAATGAAGAAGCTAGAGATTACTATTGACGACGAAAGAAAAGCAAAAGAATCACTGAAAACTCAGCTAGAAGACTACAGGAAAAAAGGGGACGACCAGTCTAAAGATTTTGGAACAAGGGTCACCGAGATCCAAATGGAGATGGAAACCTACCGAACAGAGATCGCTGAAAAAGATCGTGTTATTTCGACACTCCAAGCAAAGCAAGTAGACCTTGAAAGTGATATTTCCAAACTAAAACGAGACTTAAGTAACCAGCGACTGGAATGTACAGAGCACACTAGAGATCTCGAGAATGCTAACAAGGAAAGATCAGAGTTGGAAGTTCAAGTCAATGGACTTAGAGGTCAAGTTCGAAACTTCCAGCTATTAATTGAAGAAGGAGGAAAAGACAAGTCAGAGCTGTCAGTTCAACTTGAAGACTTCAAGAGAAAGAACGAAAACGTTAAACGTGAGCATACTACTCAAGTAAGCGAGTTGAAAGTCCAAATTGAAGACTACCGCAAAGATATTGGTGCAAAGGAAAGAAAAATAAAAGAAGTGTCAGAAAAGCTACACACAGTTGAGCATGAACTTACTACAGTGAAAAAGGAACTCGTCAAAAAGGAAGAGGATAATGTTCATCTTGCCAAGGCTGTCGAAGAAAGCAAACGCTACCGAACAGAACTGGAAATTGAAGTTGGATCCCTTAAAAACCAAGTGGCTACATTGGAAGTTAAAATTGAGTCTGCTAAGAAAGAGGTTTCAAGTCTACAGATCCAACTCGTGGAGACGAAGACACATGGAGAAAAAGATTCCGAACAGCATGTTACTTTCGTGAGTGAGCTCCAAACAAACCTAGAGGGGGTGAAGAAAGAGGTGGTCACAAAGGAAGAGGAAATTGAGCATTTGAAGAGTGAGAATGAGCTTGTCAGACGCGATTTGTACACCAAACAAGCTGAATGCTCTAGTACAATTGAAAAGATTGAGAAAATCCAGAATGAAAAGACAGAGCTAACTATACAAATAATGGATTTGCGCGAAAAGGTAATCTTCCTCGAGAGTGAAGTTCAGAAAGAGAGAATAGAAAAGGAAAGTTTTCAACAATCAGTTGTTGACATGAAAAGAAAAGGAGACACTGACAGCGAAGCAATGAGCAGGGAACTAACGGATGTTAGCACACGATTGGAGAGTCTAAAGAAGGAAGTCGTTGAAAAAGATACCGTCATTGAAAAATTGAAGTTCCATAACAACGATTACGAAAAGGAGAATGCCAAATTAAAGCGGGACTTCTCGAACAAGAAAAATGAATGTGAAGGTTACATTCGTGAGATCGAAAAACTGAACAATGAGAAATCGGAGGAGGAAATTGTGATTGAGCAACTGAAAAGCAAAGTCAATAAACTTGAAAGGCAATTGGAAGATTTGAGACGAGACAAAGAGATAGTTGTGACTCAAGTTGAGGATTTGAGAAGCAGAGGCGACAGTGAAACAAGTGTCCTTAACGAGCAGATCACGGAGATACAGACAAGAGTTGAAGAATACCGCACTGAAATAATCGAAAAAGAAACAGTGATTGAGCGTCTACGAATGATGGTTTCTAATAATGATGCAGAACTAGATCGGCTGAGACGCGAACTGGAAACTAAAGAAGCTGAATGTGAAGGATATATCAAGGAGATCGAGAGATTAAATCAAGAAAGGTATATTAATCAATGATGAAACTTACATTCATTTTATTGATTTATAAAATTTGAAGGAACAAAAGGTATGAAAGGATCGAGGCCAAGGGTGGAGAAGTCAAGGGGGATGCAGGTAGAAAGGGAGGGGGAAGGACGGCAAGGGAGAAGAAAATGGAAGGGACGAAGAAGAAAAATAGCCCGAGCAGAAAGTCCAACAAGGAGTTTTATTGCTTAATTTGTCAAAAACATTCCCACTTGATAATAGTCGTTTTGAAAATGTTTTGTTTCATTAACTTAAGGAAGTAGCCAGTGCAGGGGGCCAGGGCCCCTTCTCCCCTCTCGTGACAGCAAAATGGCGACTTCTTTAGATTTGATACGGTTATTTTAATTTTTTTCACAACAATAAAGCGTGAAATGTAATGCCGGTTTTTTTTTTTTTTTTTTTGTTTTTGTTTGTTTGTTTGTTTGTTTTTATGTTGTTTTTTTGTTTGTTTGTTTTCGTTTTTGTTTGTTTTTTGTTTGTTTGTTTTTTTTAGTTCTACGTTTTGGGAGCGCAAACAAAATGGAGGATATTTTAATTTGTCCTCCCCCCTCCCCCCCAAAAAAAATCCTGGCTACGCCCCTGTAATCCGTGCATGATGTATGGAATTCAAACTATTTAAACTATATATTTTCAGGTACGACCTTCAAGCAGAGATTTCCACAGTTCGCAACGAGTATAATATCATTATCAAACAATTGGAAGAATCCAAAGCTGACAACGAACTGACTGAGGGTGAGACAGCGCTTCTGAACGACAAACTCTCCGAGATAGAGACAAGAGTCGAGACATACAAAACTGAAATCATAGAAAAGGAGACCCTTATTGAGAGGCTGAGGATTCTGAACAATTCTAACGAGCAAGAGGTCGAAAAACTAAAGCGAGATTATGAAAACTGCATGACAGAATGCAAGGGTTATATCGCCGAGATCCAAAAACTCAATAACGAGAAGGCGGATTTAGACGTTGAGTTGAATCATCGAAATAGCATGGTCGTAAAACTAGAGGGTCAGATTGAGAACTACAAGAAAAACAACGACAGCCAGTATAAAGAAATTATTACAACCTTGGAATCAGACATTGAAAAATTGAAGCGCCAAATAAAGACACAGAGCGATGAGTGCGAAGGCTACATTAAAGAGATAGAAATCCTTAACCAAGAGATATTTAGACTGAAAGGTCTAATCGACACGGATCCTAATCGTTATCATACGGAATTCGTTATCGGACAAAAAGAAAAGAAAGTGGAACACCAGGTGATTGTTAAGGAGCCATCAGTATCCACTACAGAAGTTTCCCGTTATGAGATGAGTCCCAAAAAGTTAGTTACAGTGAGATCGCCATTTGAGAGAAAGGATGAAGATCAGGGATCTTCTCATGTGTCTTCCAAGTACACCCGAATTCAAAGAAGTGGAAGCCCAATGATCAAAGTCAAAGTCGATCCAAGTGAAGAAACCACGACAGCTACTGCCACTTCAGACAACGGCCAGAAAGTGTATACGAAAAAAGTCGTAAAAACATACCGAAGTGAAAGCCCTGGAGCAATGAAAGTCAGGATTGACTCCCCAACAACAACTGTGACAGAAGTGAGGAGTGGTTCAGCATTCCAGGAAATTGCTCCTCATAAGATTACTGTCGATTCTGACGGCAGCAGCAAGTATAGCTTTGAACCTGTCAGAGGTAACGATCATTATTTTTATAGTCTTTTCGTTTCCTTTTTCTTCTAATCTGTCTTTCCTTTTCTCCTTTCCTTCCCTCTCCTTCCCTCTCCCTTTTTTACTTTTACTTCCTTCTCTTTTCATGCATCAATGCAAAGGAAACCTTAAAAAACGGTAATATTTTTTGATAATATGAATATTAAAAGTTCTTTTCCTCTTTCCTCAGATGGACGGAGCTCAGCAGAGACGGTTACCAAAATTACAAAAGTAAAAAAGTCTTACACCAAAGGATCGTCTCTCGGTAGAGATTCCGCGCCACTGTAAAAAAGATAATATTAAATCCGTGAAATCTGTCGTCAGGTTCACAGGTAATACGCATAGCGCGTAAGTTAATTTTGAATTGTATCATGAAGGACATTCAATGCATGTATGCTGTCCTCATAGTAGACTCGACGTAGGGTCATTTTTTAAATGGAATTTATTTTTTTGCTATATTTTCATTTTCTACTGATACAAATAGAACAAGATATACTCTACAAGCTACCTTGCATTGTTTGTCCTTAATGAAACCTAGCTAGGCAGTCGTGCAAATAAGTAATATTATATGAATTTCAAATGAGTCTGGGATTATAAATCTCAAATGACTTAACGTACGAGAATTAAGAAACTATGCCATGGCATATTCATATAGTGTATTGAATCCGAGGTAAATTTTCAGTTACTTAGAACGTGCCTGATCCTAAATGTACTCAGAGATAAAATAGTTATTTCCAACTAAGTAAGTAATTAACCTCATTTGTTTTCGAGCCAGCAAACAAGTAATAAGAGTAAGTAGCGGTTACCTAAAAAACTCAATCAAGAATATTTTCCACGAATGAATTAATTACATTTCAGTCTGAGTGATTAAAGTAAAATGATTTGATAAAATTTCGAAAGAGGAAATCAAAAAAACTCTACTAATTAAATTATAAAAATCATCCCCGCATGGCGCGTTAAAAGGAAGTGTATACTTTATATAGATGGCCGAACCTTTTCGATTTGGGCCCAAATTATGTCTCATAACCCTTTGCAGGGTAAGGCAAGTCGCATGGGAAAGTTGAAGCCATAATTTCGATATAAAAAAATTATATTTTTGTTACTTCCTATTTGTTACCTTTTTGTTACTTTAGATGCTCGAAAAGATTTGATAGAAAATATCTGTTAGTAAAGTACAACCGGTCTAAAATAGCTGGCATGACGACTGAAACGTAATAAGTTAATAGGCTTAATAGTAAATCAAATAAAATAAAATGAATTATGGAACTGTTACGTTAAAAAAAGAATTAATTACGGGAATAAGGATTTGTTGTCAGTCGTGAATTAATGATAATATCAAATAAAGAACATTGATTGATTATGGTCCGAACGTTTTTTTCTTCTACTGAAATAGGGACGAAAAATAGCAGATTGGGGACAGATTGGGTCAACTGGGACAATGTTGTATCGTATTGATGGGAGTATTCAAAGGCAAGGGTGGTGCCAGTGAAGCCAAGCCGGTAATGTTGCAGGTTTAAAACGCCTTTAGAATCTGTTTAAGAAATATTTTTGCAAAATCGTGGTCTGTAGAGGTTTTATTCCATCACGTGATGGCAGCCATGAGGAGTTAACAATTTTTCTAAATCACATCTGAATCCCGTGCCATTTTATTTTTTGCAATTTTCAATTTTTCTCTATTTTCGTGCGATGAAAACTTTGATTTTAATAAAATATACATTAGTACAAACTTCAAACCAAGAGCAACAACTGGTATAAATTCAAAAATGATCCAGCAAACAGAACATTGTCAACGCGACGATTGAAATTCGGTTTGGTGATCATGGATCTTTATCAAAACACCTTAAAACCAAGATTGATGGAGGTGGGTGGGGGGAGGGGGGGAAGGGAAATACATCAAAAACACTCGCCAAAACATATTGCACCGCAACCACACAAACAAGGGTCGGTGGCGAATAGTTCAGGGTTGGGATAGGAAAACAGAAACGCCATTGTAAAGAAGGAAAATCCACCAGTAGATGGTCGTCACCAGCGTCTTCATTGGATCTTTTACGTCCGCTTTATACAAGGTCATATAGTGAAGACAGACGGGGCCTACGGTTTTAAGTTCTTGTCCGAGAAGACTTGAAGGTCTAACCATTTGCAGATATAATTACAAAGCCAGCACCTTCTCCTCAGTTATTTTAAGACCCTGAGTGCTGATCTGGCCGAGGCTTGAACCACGACCTCCCGCACAGCAGACCGACGTTCTTAACAACTGAGCTAACCGGGTGGCGGTTAAAAATATAACAGGAAACTCAGGAATAACTTGGAACTTGAAAGAAATGGCATACCCTGTTTATGACAAGAAGCTCGGAAAAACCATACCCTGTTCAGCGAATCATCCCCGCATAGTCCACATATGGGAGTACCCCCCCCCCCCCCCCCCCCCCTCCTTTCCCCCGCTCGGGGTTGTAATTCAGAATGCAATTCCTTAACTCTGAGTTGAGAAACCGTCAAATTCATAGTTTGGGTATCTATAGGCCCTTCGCAGCTAAGCAATCACGTGCTGATTAATTCACTGAGAGCAAATGAATGAACATTTTGATTCCCAAGGGTGAAATTTACTGGACTGCAAACAAACTTTCTACAACCTGTCTCGAGAGATCGTAATTAAACTGCATTTTGTAACACACTGGTTGCACATCGTTTCATTCAGTTCTTTACGAGTAGCTATAAAGAATCACCAATTTAATATAAAAACAAAAATTTCGCATTCCAGTACAGACACGTGACCGTTAACTGCAAAGGGCCTATTCTAAATGCTAAGAATAATAGCGAGTATTTACATAACAATAGATATCCCATCATGCATTGCTATGCATATATTAGCGTGAACACTCCCTTTAATTCCCAAGTTTAACTTGGCCATTGAGACTTGTTGAGGTCTACCGCTCAAAGTGTACCAAATTCTGTTAGAAGTTTAACTTGGCCATTGAGCCTTGTTGAGGCCTACCGCTCAAAGTGCACCAAATTCTGTTGGAAGTTTATCTTGACTATTGAGCCGGATTGAGGTCTAACGCTCTAAGTGTAACAAATGCTGTTGGAAGTTTAACTTGCCATTGAACCGGGTTGAGGTCTAACGCTCAAAGTGTACCAAATTCTTATAAAAGTTTGACTTGACCATTGAGTCGGATTGAGGTCTAACGCTCAAAGTGTACCAAATTCTGTTGGAAGTTTAACTTGACTATTGAGCCGGGTTGCGGTCTACCGCTCAAAGTGTACCAAATACTGTTAAAAGTTTAACTTGATCATTGAGCCGGGTTGAGGTCTACCGCTCTAGGTGTAAAAATTTCTGTTAGAAGTTTATCTTGATCATTGAGCCTGGTTGAGGTCTACCGCCCTTTTACTATCAAAGTTTATCGTTATCCATACATGTTTGCATATTTTTTCCTCTCCTTTCTTTGTTTGATTTAAAAGTTCAAAATGCAAATTTCTCTTGGAATTTCGTCCTTATGAGCGTGTTTTATTGTATAATTACCCAAGGGTAATGCTTCCACACCTCCAGGTTTGTTTTTTTTTTTTTTCTCCTGTATTTGAATAAAATTTTTTTTGCTTTCCATTTTAGCCTGTTCTTTTTCCTGTGTCTTGGTTCTCCTTCTGCTAGGATGGTATCGGCCCGAAACAGGAGCAAAATCCCTCCCCCCAGTTTTACTGGGTCAGGCTGTCATACCCTTCTTCCAGGAGGCTCGGGTCTCGCAGTTATTGACATATCCGCGTTTCGTTATTGAAGGAGTTATGTTTTCTTATAAGTGGAACCTTTTGTTCGTTTTAAGCTCATACCCGCCGGTTTTCCTTTTGTCTATCCCTAGCCTTTAGAGGAAACTAGCCCATTTGATCCGTTCCTGTGTATCCATGCTCAAAAACCAAGAACAACGACTTGGGTAACTATGGACCTAAGCCCGCTGGAGGCGATGGAGGGTGTGACAGCCCCAGAATGCGATTGCAATTTATTGATGCTATAGCACACAGGTCCCAGGCACCTGGTATAGCAGACCTCACTTTCCGTGACCCTAACAATTTTCTGCCTGGTCAGCTTCATCTACATGCCCTTTTGCTCAACCCTGTAGAATGGGAGGAAGAGACTACCCCAGGATACCCTCTGTTAACCTATACAGTAATAACCCGCGTATAAGAACCTGGGGTTTAAGAACCTGTTAGGCTAAAATTTTCATTTTATGCACCATCCATATAAGAACCTATTTAGAGTAAAATTTTGTAAGGTTCTTATTTGTGGGGTTGTTGTAAAGCGTAATGTAGAAACTGCTGAATTAAGATATTTTTTGTCTTCAGCTTTTTAAAGCTTAAGTTTGTGTTAACAACACAATTTTTCCCCCAAGTATTTAACAGTTTGCCTGGGTTGCTCAAAGGTGGTTTAGATTAAACCTAGGGTTAATTACAGTACTCTATTAAAACAAAACTATTTAGTTACTAATCCACTTTTAAGCAACCAGCTACTATGTACTGTATGCTGCACCTGCACAGGACTGCCTATACACATCCCTGTATGGTAAGAAATTATTGATTTATATTGTATTATGAGATGATATTGATATATTTATGATATATGTAATATATTTAAATGGAATTGATATAAAAATATAAGAACCTATTTTAAACACCTATTTAGGCTAAATTTGCTTTAAGTACCATTTGTATAAGAACCTATTTAGGCTAATTCGAAAATTTCAGGTTCTTATATGCGGGTTATTACTGTATTCACTTTCTGGAGGTGTGAGCGCCCCACACTGGGATATTTGGACCATTTTCATGCCTTTCCATATTTAAATATGTATACTCGCGTGTATTGTTAGCATGTGAATATGTTACTTTTCTAAGTCTAAGAATAGAATAGCGAGTATTTACATAACAATAGATATCCCATCATGCATTGCTATGCAAATATTAAGGTGAACACTCCCTTTTGTGTCACTCTCATCTACGACGCCGAACAACTGGTTCTAAACTCCCCACCGCCCCACCCTGCCTAACGCGTTGTAAAACGTTTCCCCACAAACGCGAGTATACCGCTGTCCACTCCTGTGAACAGCTACCCATTTTCATGCATTTCCATATCTAAATATGTATACTCGTGTGTATTGTTAGCAAGTGAATATATTACTATTTCAATACCTAATCATAACATACTGTGAGAAGGTGGAATATCCTTAGCTGCAGATACGACTAAACCCAGCTCATCAAACAATCTATTCATAAGCTGAAATGAAGTTCGTGAATGATCTGGCATGTCAGCGCCGTAAAAATCATCAATATAAACATCGACCAAGATTCCTAGTTGTCGAAGGATATTGCTGAACACGTGACAGCCACGGCCTAGGCGGTTTACAAAAGAAACGCGAGGCGATCAATGCCTCGTATAAACTGAATCTGAATTCGTATGGTTCGTTTAGATAGCTATCACTGGGTATGCCATTGTTAACAAATGTCAAGTGGGGAAGACTCATATTGTGTACTACGCGAAAGTCTGAAGAGTCCCGTTAGGGAACGCATAACAAAGGATATATAACACAGTTGTTTTTGAATGGGTGACAGTGGTATGGTCCGATAATTACTTTGCATTCTAGTTCTTTATGTACATAGGAAATTAGATAATCAATGTTCTTGGCTGCGGAGGGATAATCGATAAGTGTTGAAGAAGGAAGAGTTCCAGAATGGTTGGTTGACCATCCATAACGCAAGAAGTCCATAATAATTTTGTCCTGGTAACGGTTCGAGAAATAAAGACCATTTAGATACATTAAAATTTGAGATCACAGTTTGGCGCCCATGTCATTATGTTCCCAAAAATCACGGACGTTGTCAGCTAAAACGACAGAAGATAGTAAAATGTTAGTGTCGCTGTTAAACCTGAAGCTGGAACGGTTAAATGACGTTTAAAACAATGTAACATCGGGTGTGAACCTTCGCATACGCGGCAAAGGTGGCTGGTCTTGTATGAAGCATCCGTAGGGCTGCAGTAGCACTTACCGCTGTGTAGTGCCAATCTTTGCAGTACGTCGAGAGTTGCCTGCACCAGAACCATGAGTGGGTGACCGTGGATGGGGCGCTAGCTGTGCCGGAACGCAGATCCGCGTGCGTAAAATATGTTTGTGATCGCTCACGACAAACGCCCAGCCTCGACCGCAGAAATTACCGAGGATTGAAAAGACCGGGCATAAGTCGATGTACGGTTCCAATATAATTTGTAGATATAGCAAAATATGTTGGCGGCAGGGTTCTGGCCGTCCTTTTAAGCATTCAAGGAAGCCACTGACAAAATCTGCGACATCTAGTGTGTCATATTCAAGTTAACCTTTTAAAATAGAGAGGTAATCCTGAGGTGCAATGCCTTCGTGTCCATTTTTTGAAAAACGTTGGTCGTAACTGTTTTAAGGTTTGCACATCTCCAAGCAGGTCTGTAGATAGTATAGGATTGCAAAGCATTAGACAACAAACCAGGAGTAGACGGCCTATCAATGCTGTCTTGGGCGATCGGACGTGAGTTTGATGTGGAGTTTAGTGTTGTTAATTCTAACTGCGCTGGTGTAATCTCGAGTTGAAATTCCAGATTTCCGGTGTTATAGTGGATAATTGTATGAAAGTGGAATCGAGATAATTCTTACAGATTGAGATTTTGAGTTAAGGGACCGTGCAATAATTATCGGGAGGGGGGGGGGGGTTCTAAAATTAATAGGGGGGTCAAAAGTTAAATTGGAGTGTAGGGTAGGGGGGTTAGAAGCTAATTGCTTAAATATGGAGAGGGGGGGTCATAAGTCAATTTGGGATTTTGTTCACTATAAAATTGAAAAGATTGAAAAGATACATATAAATGTACTGTTTAAAATAAACATTTATTGTTATATTTTTTACTGTATAAAGAACACAACTTGTCACAGGTGCAACCTCAATACCATATGTGTTGAAATATAATGCATAAGCTGAGTATCCTTTGTAATAAAAACAGTACAAAAAACAGTAACTAAAAACAGTACAAGTCACAACTTTCTATACTGTACTGTGGTAAAGTTATGCCACATTGATTGACTGTATATAAGACAACTGACTATGTCATGTCTTTTTTGTTTTGCTTTGTAATAATTCTTCTAGCTTTATGTTCACGATATTTAGTGGTATGTCAAGGGTAAAAACAGAATCTCCTTTGGCTTCCCCAACAAAAAGATATCAAAGAAAGAAGATCCATCAGGGGCAGGATTTGTCAGTTTGAGATGCAAATATTAGTAGAGTGTCCTCATCAATATTGTCAAGTTGTCGGATGCCATATATCTCAGGGCTGTATTCTATTGCTGAAGGATTTCCTCCTAAGGAATTGAATATAACACATGCCCTTTTCTTCCTATGTTCTGTTGCCGAGAGGCGTTGGTGGCGATGTATGGGGGGGGGGGGGGGGGATAGTTATTTCATTTCGAAAGGTGGAAGGGTGAGAAGTTATTTTACGTTTAGCACAGGGGGGTTTAGCTTCAATTTAAGCCCAATTTGGAGGATTTTAGAACCCCCCCTCCCGATAATTATTGCACAGTCCCTAATGTCAAAGCCTCGATGATCAAACTCCAAAGACGCTGGTTTATTTCTGTATACAGGTCTTTCAATTTCCCGAAGGGCTTCACATTTATCCCGTAAACGGGCTGAATTATTTCACAATTGTGCTTAAATGTCCTCAAAAGAGGCTCAGTTATTCTCAAAAGAGGCTGGTACTTTCCCTTGAATGGCTTTTGTCAGATGTGTAACCAGGGGTCTTGCAGGGTGGGTGCACAGGAAATGGAAATTAAACAATGTGGAAACTAACAGCCGTCTTGAGAAATGGTATAACATTCCAAGGATTTGCAGAATCAAAAAAATAAAGTCCAATAATGGGTGAGCAATAGTTAAAATGCTACGATTTGCGGATGAAAAGGGGGTAAGAAAAATGATCAATGAGTCAACGGAGCTTTTGCGCAGGGGGAGGGGGTGCACGTGCACATAATGTAGCCCCCTTCGTTACGCCCTTGAGTCTTATTATGACGAAAAGTTGAATACTATTTCTTAACGAATTTTTACGAAACACCCGCTCATTTATCAGTGTAATAGTTTCTAAGTGAATACAATGCATAGGAATAAGTCGGAGCACTAGTGAAATCAGATCAAATTTTCTAGCTTTGATGCACGTTCCGTTTAGTTTTATTAAACGCATCCCGCATGGAAAGGAAAGGATATGAGTTAAAAAGCAAGTACCATCGCAATCAAACTTTTAAGTTTATTTGCTGGTCATAGCAAGAGGTTAATCACCCATGGTCTAGGGGCTGACTAACCTTTTCCTTAGGCTTCGGCCGAGCTTCCTGATCAATCTGTAAATTTTCGGATAGCGCGGTGTCGTGGCCGAATTCTCCGGCGTAGCCGTTTAATAAATTGACATCAGATTTTTATGTGTCTGTCCTCTTATTGACAATAAATTGCGTCATCACATTCATTTGTCAAGGTAGTGTGGATCCACGAGGCGTAGCCTCATGGATCCGCATATTACTTTGACAATGTGATGGCGAAATTTATTGTCAATAAGAGGACAGACACATAAAAATCTGATGTCAATTTGTTTTTTACAATAACAAAAACAATAAAAACTTCTCATTTTTAGCGATCAAAACAACCAACGGATAGAGCGCGCGCTGGTTGACGACAGCTTTATCTGTCTGTCCTCTTATTGATGATAAAAAATAACCAATCAGCGCGCGAGAAATTTGTAAGTTATTGTAAAAAAAATGCTTCGCGCAGCCATACGACGGTTCAGCACTCGATGTCTGGCGGAAGTATGGTCCTAGTTTGATAAATCAAAAACTAAAAATCCTAGAATTATGATTCCATAGCAGATGAACTTTGCAATAGATCAATTCAGGACTGTAGCCAGGGGTCTTGCAGGGTGGATGTACAGGTAATGGAAGTGAACTATGTCTTAACTAACATACAGCTGTCTTGAGAAGTGGCATATAACCAAAGATCTGCAGAACCCCCCCCAAAAATTAAAAAGTTTGAATGATCGATCGCCGACAATAACCAACTTAGAATTTGCAGAAGCAACGGAAAGAAGTTAAAATTCCAATAGTGTTTGAGCGATAGTTAAAATACTACGATTTGCCGAGATGGAAAAAGCTAAGGGTAAAAACATCTTGCATAGCCTTTCATTTCACCGTTTAGTAAGAACAAATGAAAGTTGTGACAAAAAGTATTAATGAATTGTCTGTAAATAAAGTTTACTTACTTGAACTCTAAGTCTAGCACGCCCTTGCACGGTAATATAAGATTTGTTTATTAAAGCTATGCCCCAAAGTTTATTTATTGTCCGAGAGATGAATCTCCGCGTTACTACTGATTGGTGTGGTTTCAAAGTTTATATATTAGGTATTTTGGGGCTTCCTGTGCACTATTTCGGACATTCACAACACGATGACAAAGTGGCTACGCCTTCATTAGGAGGCAATAACCACAAAAAAATAAACCTTTTTTTGTTAAAACTAAATATTTAAAAGTCATATTTAGCTTGCTTTTCTTTTGGTAATGATAAAAGAGTAAATTATACACCGTGAAAAGATGAAAAAACTTACTGACGTTTCGGACGCTAGTCCTTCGTCGGAGTAAAAGAAAAAGAGGTGGTAGAAAGGAGTGTTCATATAATGAGTTCTGAAATTGTCCGCGCCTGTTATCGCTAGGCCGTTAATGACGATCTTTAATGCCGCAATTAACTCGCAGTTATTTCCCGATGAATGGAAAATGGCCAGAGTGGACCTATTTCCATATTGCCTGTTGTCAGCAAAATTCTGGAAAAGATTGTATATGAACAGCTTGCGAACTATTTAAGATCTAAAAATATACTCTCAGATCATCAGTTTGGCTTCAGACAATCCCACTCAACTGCACAAATGAATGGTTTGTACGTAAACATGGACTGTGGCCTATACAATTTGGTTGTATTTTTAGATCTTAAAAAAGCATTCGACACCTTAGATCATCAAATCCTGGTTAACAAACTTGAGGCCTATACACGACTTTCATAACTGGCTGCTGCTAATTTGCATAAACATTAAAAATCAATGTTTTTGGAGTGAAAATCCTTTTAAATCATTGATCTTGTTGATTTAGATAAGGCGTGTGAGTTTCTACTTAAATTAATAAATCCTTTACAAGTTGTGAGCATTTGAAGTTTTTAAAATGCGCCAAAACGAGGCCACCAATGCTTCCAGTGATAAATACATACAAAACTCTCTATTTTCGTTCTTTCATAACTTCTTTGGTATGCAGTCAAATTCTACAAAATTTTCTGGAAATAGTTTTCGTGAAGTATTTTCTCAGATATCATTAATAGTTTCTGGTAAAAAGGCTTCATTTTCTCTATCTGAAAAAACTGAGTTATGAAAGTCGTCTATGGTCTCACAGATAGTGCTCTGAAATTATTGAGTTCGTATTTAACAACTGGAAAACAGAAATGTCGGGTAAATGGTATACTCTTGAGTTCTAGGCAAATTTACTGCGGAGTCCCCCAAGGGTCCATTCCTGGACCTCTTCTCTTTCTTATCTACATAAACATCGCATGGTGTGCGAATTGATGATTGCCCCACTTGGGATAAGCATACAGATGATATTGCCAAAAAAGTCTCGTGTGCAATAGGCGCTATGAAGAGGCTCAAAGACTTTGCTGACCGTAGCACACTCATTTCTGCTTTAATGGTCTAGTTCAACACCACTTCGGCTACTGTTGTGAAGTCTGGGATTCGCTTGGGAATGGTCTTGCCCAAAGACTGCAACGTCTACAAAACAGATGCGCTAAATTGATCACGAACTGCAAGAATGAAGCGGGTCAATCAGAGATCGCAATGCGCAAACTTGGCTGGACCACCCTTTCGGAACAAAGAGACCAAGTAAAGGCTAAATTAATGTTTAATGTAACAGTAACTGCATGTTGAGAAACACAACAAACAAATTTTCTGTTCCTTCTGTACCCATAACGGAATTCTTGAAAAACAGTTTTAGTTATAGTGGTGCTAAGTTATGGAATGCACTACCAGAGGAAATACGAAGCTGCAAATCGCTTACATCCTTTAAACGGAAAATCACTTCTTTGGCCTTTACTATCATTTGTTTTTCTTTAAACATTTTAAATCTAATATATCATACTTACATTAGTTTTTTATGTATATTTTTTAAAGCGTTTCTATTGCGGCACGCCCCTAATAGAAACCAGCATTTGTTGATTTACGCTAGCGTGTGTAAATAAAGTTGACCTTATTACCTTACCTTAAAATAAGACAAAAGAAACCAAAGAGAACAAGGTGGGCAAGGAAACGAAAGAAAAACAATCAAAAGACAAAAGAAAAGGTTAGTTAAAAGCAAAGCCTTTATTAATCCCGTTGGGACTAAGAGTGCCCAATAGGTGAATAAGCCACATTTTGTTGTTTTTTTTTTCCTCAAGTAGAGTCTTTGTAGCCTCCTCAGAAATTAAAAGTTAAACAAAGCGGTCGGCTATTTTGAACTTTCTCGACTAATGGTATATCAGCTGAAAGCCTAATCAATCAATCAATTATATTTGTACTTCAAAGTTACATTGATATAATTAAATGATAGCCTGGTAGTAGGGTAGCCAGCAGAGCGCACGATTTTTATATAACAAGGATTTGCGCACGATGTTAATCAGTCCACTTTTCGATTTTCCCACGGTCGGTGAAAAAAAATATCATGAACAAATTCTTTATATCTTACCTTGACAATAAGAGGATTAGCGCTTAGAACCAAAACAACTTTATTATTGAACAGGCCATAAAAAGAGCCATTTGTACAAGAATTCCTTAAATTTACATCATACATTACTTTCCTTTCAGTTTACTCAACCATAAGCCCTTCAGATATTCTTTATTTATACGAAAAAGCCAAAAAAAAAAAAAAACAAAAAAAAAAACAAAAAAAGCCACCTCTCAAATAAATGTTTAGTCTTAAAACAGGAGCTCCTAGATGAATGACGTTTTCTTACATAACCTTCTCTATCCCCCAATCGAGACTTAATAATCATCTCATGCGCAACTCCACTGATTCAATTTGGAATTACTATTTTCCCTAACTTTTGAAAGTTTGTTTGGTACCCGCAGCCTTCCCCAACGGATCTATTAGACTGAATTGATTAGTTCATATCAAAGTGATATCTATCATAAAAAGACATTTATAGAATACTGGTTGTCAAGATGCTCATGATAAATTATTGCAGTTTTTTTGAAGTAGCTTTATATTTTTACTAACTATCCTTTACTCTTTCGAAAAGGGAAAAGTTTAGTTCATAAGTCCTCAGGAAATGTTCCACTGGATGCATCAGTTGTATTACTGTATAAATTATTAAATAAGAACAGTAAAGATTAGCACTTAGAAAGCCTTAATACTAAATTATCATATGACAACTGATTTAACGCCAGCTATATCTTTTCACACGGGAAAAACTTTTTATTTTGTGTTTTGCAGTGTTGTAGTGGGCATTCCAAGCTCTTACCTTATCTAGGAAGCCATTCACTTATTTTGTCTATGCAAGATAATAGTTTACCATCATAAAAACATCCACAACGGATATGCAACGATATAACGGATAACTATAGTTTCATTTGAATAACCTTTGTCATGTTTTCATGTACCTTTTTGTACTTGTCGGTTATTTTCTTTCCTTCTGCGTTGTAAATTGCATTTTACTTCTAACTATAAGTAAGCTAAGGTTTCTATGGGATCATCGGCTTTAGGTTTGGCAAATTAAAATAGATCGTATCGATGAGTTGTTTAGAAGTGAAAAACGATAGAAGTTTGCTCCTAGGATATAATTTCTAGTAATAATGTGTTTGCTATCACATCTCATGACTGTATTATCATCAGACAATGATTTTATTTATCATACGTACATTTTAGGTTTTGTCTTGATTAATAATATTTTAACAATGATTAACCGTTCCTCGATAGCACGTTACGTCAACAAGGCCATATTGGTATTATTTAACAAAAGAATTATCATTAGCATCCATTGTTGACCGCACCAAGATGGCCGCCATTCTTTTGTCTTTTTACTTTGTTGAAAATTCTTGCAACCATCAATTGTCAAATTTAAAATATTTCAATCTAAGATTATTATAGCAATGATGGCGTTGCTGTTTAATTCCTGTTGGTGTAAAATGTTATTGTTAAAAGGTACGAAGGCCTTTGAAAATAGTAATAGCTGCTGGCTCATGGCACCCTCCCACACGGATTGATTTATGTGATTAAAACTGATTAATGTACTTCATTGTGTGTTAAGCGATGCGAATTATGTCACGACAGATTTGCTAACAATGTAACGGGCTCTGTCATCATTGGTTTTGTTTATCTTGAACGGGAAAGGAAGGTAAAACACCGATAAACTCCGCACTGTCAAAGTCAAACTATTTAAAAATTTACTTCTAAAGACTTTTTGGTGTAATTAATAATTTGAACAAAATGACGGAGGAAAACCTGGAACCTAAGATGAATGGCGGCGATCCAGATCACGACATTACTTCTAAGCCCGCTGTCACTGTGCGAAAACATTACCGCTCGGCTCCTATTCGATCATCTCAATTTTACTATTCTGATCTAGAAGCTGACAAGCGTTTGGTAAAAGCGAGGGACTCCTTGTCTGGGATTGGTGATACCGCCTACAAACATTTTAAAGATGTCTTGGACTCGTTAGCCGATAAACACAGTATAGAGGTAAGATTTCTAAAGTATGCAAAGTTCCTAGGAAGGTGGCAGACAGTGACTTACTGTGCTTTTCTTCTGACATTCCTGAGACATTAAGTATTTCTAATAAATGTCTGATCACACAAGGATGAGCCTTAGCCATTCACAGCTTACCTATAATCGCTATTAAAACATTACACCAACTTTAATACAAACACATTGAGATGTAAATCCACCTAATTAAATCCTTCGGCGTTCTTAGAAGGAGAGACTCCTTTGTACAACATAAGGTAGGCACTGACTGAGGTTACCAGTTTTTTTCTAGTTTCTTCCAAAGCTTGCAGACACAGTTCATTTCAATATACTTTTTCATTTGATTGACCTAAACTTCTTTGAACTCATTACGACTTCAGACTTACAGTCTAACATTTTTGCATATTTAACCATCAAAAATGCTATTGAAAATGTACCCTGAAAAATGTTGTACATTCTTCGCAATTTCATTAGATTTTGTACACAAATTTAGACGTCATTGATAAAGATATCTCTTCAATATCTCTTCATATAGTTTTTATGCCAAGATACGAGGCACAATAATTGAGTACTGATTTGAATTCCGTTGTCAATTAATACACCGACTGGACACGGAGCGTGATGCTCTGACTTTTACGAACAATTGAAACATTTTGTTTGATGTTCATTTCTTTATACTACACTAGATCAAATGTTGTTTCAATCAATACAACAAGTGTTAGATTTAGTGATTCTCTATTTTCCTCGAAAATGCTTTTATCGATTTTTTAAATAATTTTTTATTCTTATTATTTATTTTTATTTAGAATCTTATAATTGATATTGAATCAATTGTGTCTTATACAGTTTTCATTCCTTTAGAGATGTTATCGAAACAAAAATTGCCCTACTTCGAAACTAACTTTTATCTTTGCATAAGCAATCGTAAAAAAATAAAAAATAATAAAATTTACCAAATATTCTTCAGAGACTAGCAAGTGATGGTAGAGCAACTTGATAAGATAAAGCACTTTCGTAAGAGAAGTCAAGCATTGTGTTTAATCTTACGAGTCTAAATATGGATAAAAATCTGCTAGTCTTCTAGTTCAGTTCCTCACTTAGTCACTGTTGAGTTCATTGGCTAAGTTGCGTTATTTCCGACTCATTATTAAGGTATGTGATCTCCCAATGCGTGTTTTAGCCGAGTCTCAAATCTACTTCGCTTCATTGCTTTACTAGTCCTTGTTGTTTGACAATCTTTAGCAATTACCAAGACTAGAAGCGTCATCAAGAAGGATGATATTGGCAAATGAGTAACACAACTTCTTTCCAGAATATACATCATATCCAGTCCAGCATCTCTTTTACAGTTGAGGTTATATTTAATTCTTTCAAGAAGATTGATGTAGGCGGAATTATCAAAAAACCGTTAATCGAATCCTCTTTTCTTCTTCTTCTTCTTTTTTTTTTTTTTTTTTTTTTTTTTTTTTTTTTTAATCTAAGAAATTAGATTTAAAAAATTAAATTGATGCTTTTAAAAAGATGGATGTCACTGTTGCCAACACTAGACCCAACTAAATTCATTTTCTAGTTGTTGTATTCGATTATTAAAAATGAATAATTCAGAAGAAAAAAAAAAGCTTCTGCTACTAATGAGAATTTGGATTCAAAAAAAATATTCTGTTCATAAAATAAAATTCCTAATTTTTCCTCTCGATTCACCCTAAATAATTTTAATGTTATTTGCATATATCGATATCAATCCGGTGCCAGTATCGTTCCTGCACAAGTTCTATTCATCATGCATATAATCTATATTTGGTAAAGTCACTTAAGGATGTTTAAAAAATCGATTATTTATGACTTTAGCTGAAGTCTCAATTTTTTGTCGCATATGTTTCGAGGGTACGTAATTTATTCTCGTAACGTAAAAGCACCTATTAAACCTATGTCAAGTTAAGTTAAATTGAATAAACTTAAAACTGCAGTCCTTTCGAAATGCTCTAGTTTTCAATTATGTGAATTCATTCGATTCGAACCATAATTTGCATTTTCCAAAATAGAAAATACACAAAACATTTTCCTGGTTTGCAAGGAAAGACCTTTATGAACTGTCAGTGTTTATTACCCTTAAAAGTTATTTTTTTAATTATGACTAGTATCTCTGTGGGCGGTTGTTGAGTTAGTTATAAAAAGCCGATAATTTCAATGAGGTTAATATTTATGGCTGATAAACTTGAATGGGTTGGTGTACGTGTCCTTGGCGCATAAATCGACTGGTATCGGATGACTTCACTTTAAAGCTTTGGGCATTCTAAGAATGCAAAGTCTTTCTTTTAAACTGACTTTGTTTTTTTTAATAATCAAACTCATTTATAGTGATAAAACGATTAGACACTTATTACTAAAAGCAAAATAGCAATGTGATAAAGAGTACTTGACAATAATAACAACCAAAGAGTTATGTAAACATACGAATGCTGGCTGAAGCAGACTAAATGTTTTTACAACAAAAAAATGAGATTAATAGTTGTATCAACCGAAAGTTGTCTTGTTTTCAAGTGACCGCTTCTTCTTTGAAGCTTTTTAATAATTAAGATTTTTTGCGTATTCGGTTCCCGTCTGATTTCTATATTCAAAATCTAAACTATGCAAAGTATGACATAAAAGTTATACAGGGTCGATCTGCTAAAATCCTATTGGACAAAACCATATGTAATTATTGCTAGTCATTGTCTTATTATTTTGCATGAAATCTTTAAGAGGTCATTGGTCATTTTCTCATGCGTATCCCTCTATGTGATTTGGAGTTTGAGTTGTCAAACAGAGGTTGTGTTCATTCCGAGTTCATCTCTGGAATAGACGGACATTCGTGACGTCTTCTCTCTCGATACGACTCGATAAAACATTCCTTCTTTTTTTAGACTACGACAATCAATTTAACCAGGTAAGTCACCCCTAGAATTGAGCTTGGATCTTAGCATGTTTGTGGGAAAATTTGATCAAAGTTTTGGCTTTAGCCGAGGGGCGTGGAAGCGCAGTTCATTTCACTCGCACAAAAAGCGAGAAAAAAGCTTGGGCAATGTAGACTGTACTTTAATTTAGTTTAAAATTTTAGCCGTAAAAACTTTTTTTAAATTTGGGGTCAAAAAATAAATAAAACAAAAAAACAAGTTGCTACAAGCTGTAGCTAAATAAATATGTCCACTCGTCAAAGTATTTGCTACAGCAGGGCTGAATGGTGAAACCTGCATTATCGAGTGTTAGTATGGTAGACCCTAATTACAATGTGCATTTATCAATTCGTATCGATCTATCTTATTCCTTAATCTTTAATCATTTCTAATAAACTAGCCTTATCTGTAGTAACTTTAGGGAAATGTTTGTATATGTAAACATAAGTAAGCAAACAAGCTGATTATCATGGTTTCCCGGATAGCGACAACTGTCCTTGTGAAAAGTTGTTAATGCAATAATACTTGCCTACTAATATATCTTTATTCACTTTAATCCCAAATGAATTAACGCGAATTGTACAAAAAAAAGTTCAGCAGGCAATTTTCGTTTAGACGAATGACTGGCGTGTATTGCAATTAGCATAATTTAAGGCAAACTAACTCGAGTATTTCGCTCTATTTATTTACTTAAAAGAGTTGACGAGCACTGCTGTTATTTTTTCCAAGCTCCTTGTCAATTTTAAATGTAAACCTATGCTTGCGTTTCAGACAAAGCAAATTAATGTTGTTTGATTTTAAATATGTTTGTTCGTCTCGGCTAGTTGAATTTGGAACTATAGAAATTTAAATTGCATAACGTAAGAAAGACCCTATAAAAAGCTTTTAAGCCGTTAATTCTCTTTTTTTCACCGAATATGTACATTTGAATTGCACTTTTAAGTACAATTAAGTACAATCAATGGGAAACTTGGAATAAGCTAATTTAATGTAATTTTATATACAACGTTTAAATGTGTGTATGTATATTGTAAAATTTAAATATCTAGAATTGTTGGTAAAAGTTTTGAAACGTAACTTTAAAAAAAAAAAAAGGTTTTCAGAATGCAGGCATCTAATTCGACTTCCAAACATCTTCTCAGTCTTGTACGCTTTCGAAAGACCTATAATGGCTTTTAAGCCGGCAATGTTTTTATTTAGACCAAAAGAACAATAGTGTGAATATGTATTTATTATCTATAGAACAATGTATTGTGATTTCTAATCTTGCGTAGCTTCTGGATACCAATTTGCAATACTTAACTTCAGTGCCTTGCTCAAAATATGGAACAAACAAATTTCTATTCGCGCTTGGGGGGAAAAATGTAATTCAAAATGTATGACACCCCTGCGCTAAATAAGTGAATTGCTTATTCCTGATTCAAATATTTATTCAAATATACAGTATAATAATAATTATATACATTTTTTTTTTTTCAATCTTAAAGGCAATGACAACGATTTTCATTTCCTTGTCATGCAGTTTGAAGAAAAACACTATATCTTATGAACGTGGCCTGTAATAAGTTTTGGCTCAGTTTTTATGAACTTCTTCAATAAAAAGCAATAAATATGGATTAATGGTACTTTCTTCCCTTTTCAACTGAGAGACATTGGTTATGAGCTGTTGTGCAAAATACTACAACGTCTGTCCTTTTCTACTGCTTTATCTCTGTCATTTAGCACTAATTCACTAATTAGCACAAACGGAATTTTACACTATACATTTTATTGATAATTAAAACAGTCGACACAATCCAAGCTAGTGTGTGAGATATCAATTATGGGGAAATATCATCTTTAAAAAAGATTAAACTTTAAACGCCACGTTTCTTAGTCGAAGATTTTTCAAACAAAAAAGTAGCTAAAATAAAAAGAACTGAGCTCACTTCATTTCAATCAAATGGCCTGACAACTGTAATTTTTGCACTCGCCTAAAACAACACCAAACAAAAGAGTTCACAGGGTGTTTACAAGGGTCCCCTTTAAAAAGAAATTAAGTTGCTAATACTTTTATTACCTTTCTAATGTTTTTTATTTGCATTTATGGAGCAATGACCTTTTTCTACATTGGAATCTGTTTTATGAGAAAAATATTTGCATTTTGATATGGTTAAACATTCTAGGAATTCATTCACAATGCATGACTTACTATTTACTCATACATATTAATCGTAAAAGCTAGAAAACTTAATGATGCGTGCACCCTATAAATAACATTCTTAAGGGATAAGTTGTCTTTTTCTTCTTCTTCTTCTTCTTCTTCTTCTTCTTCTTCTTCTTCTTCTTCTTCTTCTTCTTCTTCTTCTTCTTCTTCTTCTTCTTTTTTGGAAAACCAAAATTTTGACCAATTCGTTTCGTCATTGCCTTGTCTAACTTCTCTCGCCTGAAAATGTTTCCAGAGATGCTGCATTTCTTAATGTTATTATTTTCATTTTCTTTACCGGTACTTAAGGAATCAAACAAAGCTTTCATATAGAAATGTGTGGTATTTGTTCATGTTTATCTGAATCATTATCGGATTGTCCTTCTAGTTCTTTCTAAATCAACCTGAGTATAAAGCCCAAGGGAGGGGGAGGGGTTATTTCAAAATAGCAACTCCAAGCCATATCATTATAGGATTAACAGGCTTCGTAAGAAAAATCACAATTCAGTGATAATAGAGGGATAACAGAGTAGGGCTGTTACATAACTAAAATGAGGTCATCAATTCATTCCAAGCGTGAATGTTATTGGAGTTGCCATAAGTCGCCAAGACGCTGGTTCAGTTAACCAATAAGCCACAAGAACAATTCAAAAGAGCACCACGCAGACTCAGTTGTGTATTTCTCACCATCAACATTGGTTATTTTCTTACCGCACTACGTAAAAGCTGTCTCGGTGTTGCAAATTAGATATATGCACACTCGAAATATCAAGATTAGTTAGATTTTCCGCCAATTAATTATTTACAAACGTCCGCAACGTATTACAGTTGACACTACAGAAAAACGTTTGCGCATGCGTGCATTTCAGCACGTTTTCTATGAACTTTGAAGAGTTCGAGTGAGAAAATAAATGTTTGTTTTCTCCAAGTATACAAAAACTTTCGCAAGTATACTTTTGTCAGACCACGATACTGTATTAAATAAAACAATATGAAAGAATTAGCCTTAAGTTTCAAGCATGGACACTAAGTTTTGGCATTTTGTGAAGTCCAATTTATGAGGCATGTTTGAAAGTCAAATTCACATATGATTTGACTCATTTGCATAAGGATTTAGAGCATGCGCAGACGTTTTTCACTCGTGTCATTACAGTTTGTAAGGTTTAATCCAATGCCATACTAACATTAATGCTTTTTATCCCGACATCGCAGATTCGAAATCTTCAGTTTCAAATCGAGGAACTCTTGCGACAAAAGAACAGCTTAGACGACAAGTGTCGGACTTCCAAGCGCGAAAGCAGGAAGTTTCAAGAGGAGAACGCTTCCTCCAAGAGACTTATTGTTGAGAGAGACTGGAGGCTTGAAGCGCAAACCAAGGAAATGGAGAGCAAAGACAGGGTCATTGCGCAACTCAGAAAGGATAAACTAACTCTTGAAAGAGAGATAGATGACCTGAAGTGAGTAGTACAGAAAACAAATCTGGTAATAACGTAACACGTATGATGCCAAATACCGTGTTCGCATTATTAAGAGGCGTACGCACTCTCAAAACCAAAAGAGCAGCAAAAAAGCCTTATCGTTTTTTTTTTTGTTTTTAGGCATGAGCTAAATTCTCATCAAGCAAAGTTTGACATCAGGACTTTGCAAGGCCATGGTGATGACGAATACACCGTCACACGTGATGAGATGCTCAAAGTCGAGGCTAGTTATAATCACATGTCCGCTGAAAAAGAAGAATTACATAATGATTACATCGAGCTACAAGCCAAGCTTGAGGGTCTTCTATCTGAGAATGAGAGGTTGCAGAAAGAGCTGGAAACACAAAAGAAAACTAATCAGTTGAAGACAGCTAAATACGAGGCTCAGGTATAGTCCTTTCTTACTTTGTGATACTTGTATTTACATCATCAGTAGCGTGCTTTCAAACAACGTCCATCCCATTTCGTAAGTAATATTTCACCAACTAGTGCGAGTTTTTCATTAGGGTTTCCAAACACGAGAAAACATTTGAAAGCGCCGCGAGGTCGTAGGCCAAGCAAGCATCGGTATGCTTAGTTCATGTTCAAGCATCGGTATGATCAAGTTAGAATAGATAAATAAATAATAGGCTTGTCAAGTAGGAAGTTATAAGAGAGACAGACATAGGTAAGGATGGGGAGGGAGGGGTAGAAAGTTGCCATGGAATTCTAGCCCTTTTGAGACCCAATCAATATGTAGATTAAGAAATGTTTTCAGCACTAGTGCTAAAAATATTTCAAACACTAGCGGTTTCAACTTGCGAAAATTTATTTGTCCTTTTTTTGCGTACGTAGAAAAGATAATTCAAGTTAGGGATTTATACCTAACGAAAACAACTTACTATAACTTGTTTCATTTGGTTTCAAAACCAATCCACCTGACCAAATCTAGATGATCTGGTTGGCCAATTAGCTCATGAATTATTGAGTTTGAGAATGCTATATAAACATTAAGAAGAATGAGCAAAGGAATATTACAATCTTGTTATATTCCATAGTTTTAGTCTTAACTTTATTTCCCCATGAATTCAGTAACAACTTATTGAAACTAATAATTTAATTCCAGATTGATAACTTGAACAAGCAAAAGACCGAACTGAAAGACAAGGTGGAAAAACTTCGTCTTGAGCTGAAGAAGTTAAAGGAGCTGTACGGAAACTCTCAAAGGGATTTGATCGAGAGCCAGAATAAAGCAGACGCCAGGAAAGAAGAGCTCATTTCCAAAAATAACCAAATTGGAAAAATGGAAAACAGGATCATCTCTTTAGAAGGAAAGGTTGACGGACTCCGACAGGAATTGTCAAAAAGCCAAACTGCATTGGAAATCTCTCAAAAGCAGAAGGAAAACTTTCAGCATGAGTTGGTTGCAGTACAAAAGAGCAATGACGATCTGCAGGACGCTCTCGAGGGAATGAAAACAGAAAGAGACAGCCTTCAAAACCAGGTACTTTTTTGGAATTTTACTGATTTTTTCAAGACTTTACTTGCTCCACAGTTAACTTACTCATTTTGTTGGTTACCACTAGATCTAGATAAGGTTTGAATTACACTCAAATATGAATCGCAATAAGCCAAATTTCTGGGCTTAACTGAACATGGTTGTAACATAATTACGTGGCATGTCGGCTGGTTTAATTTGTTTTTCATGGGATGGGTTTCTGTGTATCTTTTATTGGGATTTGACCGTCTGTGTATCTTTTATTGGGATTTGACCGCCTGTGTATCTTTTTTCATGGGATTTGTTCCTGGACGTTTCCTTAAGAGTACCCGGAAATCGGTCCCGAAACATGGGAAATATCCCAGGGAATTTCCCAAGGAAACTGAAAACCAATGTTTTCCTTGCAACCCAAAGAAAATACTGCGGGTATTCGGTAAAGAAAATACTTGCTATCAATAGAGATTATAAACACAATGTTCCTTTGTAATCAAGTTGAAGATTAATCCAATAAAAAATAACATTGCTGTAGGTCTTCCTTCTTCAACGCAAGCTTCGCAGTGCAGAAGACGCCTACGAAAAGTCTCAGAACAAAATTACAAACTTGCTTCAGAACGAAAGAACTTTGAAGCAGAAGATCAGTGACCTTGAGGCTGAGCTTGCAGCATCCAGAAGCAGGAATATGCAGCTTGAAAATGAGCTTGAGCTTGCTAAGTCTAGACCTGTTGAGAGTAAACTTGATGTCATTACCATCGAAAACGTTCAAGCAGTTGAGTCTGGCCCACCAGATGGCTTTGGATTTGATTCGGAAGAACTTGAGCAGGCAAATCAGGACAAGATGGCATTGACACAGAAGGTTAGATCCTATTTGATCCCAAGAAATATTAACAGGATTCCGACGTCTAACTCACTTTAATTTTACTTTTAAGGTGACTGAGTTGGAGAGTTTGATACATCGTTTAGAGTACGAAAACGCCGAGCTCCAAAACAATTACAGTCATGCTAAAGGTCAAGTGACAAAACTAGAATGCCAAGTAGAAAGCTTTGGAAGGCAGAAGAGCGAGATTCTTGCTGAACTGGAGAATGAGAAAGGAAAGTATGCAAAATTGAAGAATGAACTAACAATGTTACAACAAAAACTTTCTGAAACGGAGAAGATGCTTGAACAAAAGACGAAGGAATGTGCCAAAAAGACCAAGCAGATTGAAGAGTTGAAGGCCAAGATTGCTGATTTGCAAAAGGTAAATTTTTTGCTCCTCAAAAATTTTATTTTTAAATTTCTTTTCAGTTTTTGTTGAGTTCTTCTTAAAGCCATTGAACCCTCTCAAACGTGTGAAGAAACGGATACTATTTGAATATTAGACATGGTCTGGAATCACAAAAGGGAATGTGAGGAAGGGTTCATCTTAGCTGGGCACGTAACAATTGACTTCTCAGAATCCATAGTTAATCAGAAATGTCAGTTAGAGAAAGCCTGGGGGACTGAGTCTTTGTAATTTTATGCTAAAATATATATAATGAAGGTACGACTGGTTGCTTTGCAGGCATTAGATGATCGTAACGAAGAGATGTACAAGCTCGAAGGAAAACTTGAGGCACTCATTCTTGAAAATGAAAAACTGCACGAAGAATCCTTAGACCACAAGAGGGCACTCGGTGACTTGGAAAGTGATCACAAGAGTGCTATTGATGAAAGAAACAACGCTCACTATGAACTGAAAAGCCATACTCGCAAGGTACTTAATAGCAAAAATCCGTTAAGAAGAATTAGATTAGGTAACCCCTTTTGGGTGCCACAGAGTTTTCTGATTTAGCGGCTTTGGCACTAATAGTAACACACACTAATAAGCATAAGCGTGAGTAACCTCAGCATTTGCGCGTGGACTGCAGCAGTTGATTTCGTTTGCATTTTGGTTTACAGAAGTGAAGAGTAGGAAAATAATAGAGATATTTATAACTTCGTTTAAGCCCTCAGTAATAGGACGTTCGCATGATTGCGTCATTGACCTCTACTACCAGGACTCCTTTGCACACTTTCTTTTGTTCAGTTAATAATCACCAATTTTCTTACTATTCTCAAGATTTAAATAAGAAAGAAAATTCGCAAAGCATTATGGTAGTGGGAGTCAACTATACATGCTCACACAAACGACTACAAGGCAATTAATTTATATTCTTATTGTTAAAAAACTTTTTCCGCAGCTAGAATAGTTAGATGCATCAGTAGCTTTTAGATTTATGGTTTAGACTAGCGTGCCTGAAGATTGATCGCTTCGAAAGAGCAGGCAAGCTATGTGTAACGACTGATGAGTTAGCTTGCATCCAATGTTACGTAACATCGTTGAGATTTGATAAGTCAGTGTGCATCGTTATATGCAGCCCAGTAAAATGCCTATACTGATATAAAATGCCTATACTGATATAAAATGCAATTTTATATATTTTTTATCAAACAAACTTTCTTTTGACAGGTTTCAGAGCTGGAATCGAAGTTAGCAGAGTCCGAAAAAGCACGTAACGATTTGCATGCACAAGTATTGGCTCTGCAGCAGAAGTTGAATGTTCTCGAGGACGAGCTCGACAACACACACAAAGAGAGAGCTGTCTATGAAAGTGAAGCCAATGATTTGTCTATGAGCTCCAATAAGTTACGAGACGATGCCGCAATTTCAAAGAAGCAAGCAATGGAGTACCAAGGAATAATTGATAGCTTGAAGAAAGAGATAGGCGATAAAGACCAAACCATTGACCACCTCAGAAACAAGGTGCGAGATCTGACCGAGGATATCGACGACTGCAAAGCAGACCTTTCCGAAGCGCAAGCTCAGTGCGACGCAAAGGAAGAAGATATCAAAACTTTTGAAAGGAAGTGCGATGAGAAGGATTCAGAGATCGAAAGACTGAATGCAATACTTGATCGCACTACCAAGGAGAGAAATGATGCAGAGGTACAAGTGGCGGGACTCTTGGAGAAATTGAAAAACCTTGAAGGTGTGAGAAAGGAATTCAAAGGAGAGAAGGCACCCCAAAGTATCGACATTAACATCTTTAAGGTTCAAGAACTTGAGAAGGACTTATCTACTCTGCGACAGAAGGTTTATAAGCTTGAAAAAGACAATGATGCTTTGAGGAAGGATAACGCTTTGCTAGACAGCGAAATCAAAGATAAAAATGACAAGATTGACGCACTGATGCGAGAATTGGAAGGAAAAGACGAGGACAGCACAGAGATCAGAAAAGAACTCATCAATCTCAAGAAAAAATGTGCCACTCTGGAAAAGGAAAACGATGAGCTTGCTGATGACAAAAGTGAACTAGCTGAGCTTTTGGCTGACTTGAGAC
Source organism: Actinia tenebrosa (assembly GCF_029948245.1). Taxonomy (NCBI): domain Eukaryota; kingdom Metazoa; phylum Cnidaria; class Anthozoa; order Actiniaria; family Actiniidae; genus Actinia; species Actinia tenebrosa. The sequence goes on from NW_028292579.1 coordinate 12,866,288, forward strand.
CAAAAGTTTCTAAACTCCAGGATAACGTCGACTTGCTGACGAAGCAAAGAGATGATCTCAAAAACAGTCTGGGTGATGCCAACAGGACCATCATTGATCTAAAAGAAGACAAAAACAAGTCAGAAATGAAAGCATCGCATGAAGAGAAGGCGAATGTCAGTCTTGGAAAAATAGTTAAGAAACACGAAGGATCTCTTGAAGATCTTAGCTCCAAACTTAGAGCTGCTGAATCTGACTTAGAATCACTTCGACGTGAACTTGTTTCGGCCAACGCCAAGAATGACTCTCTCGTTCAAGAAAAGAAAGACTCCGCTAAAAAGCTTACTGACGCACGAAACAGAATAGCTGAACTTGAAGCAGCTATCCATGACCTAAAGGATGTAAGAGAATTATTGGAACAAGATATCAGTTCCTTGACCTACAAGCTCAGTAACCTTGAAACAAAGGTTAGTAATCTCGAGAAAGAGAAAGCCTATTACCAGCATGAAAGTGAGGAGTTGCAGACCAAAAATCGTAAAATGAAAAACGACCTGGTACAAGCTCAAAACCAACTGAAAGACAAAGATCGACTATGCGAAGATCTTACTGCAGAGCTTAAAGATAAAGAAGCCAGCAATAATGCTTTGAAGAGGCAAAAGAAGGCTCTGGAAGATGAGATCAATTCCCTGCGCAAACAGCTAGAAGCCAGCAAGCATGCAAATGATATCAACAAGGAAAAGATTCGGGAACTCTTAGCACAGTTAGAGCGAGCTTCATTGAACGCAGTAACTCCCGTCAGCGTAAGTGTCGTTGAGTCCTCTATTCCTATGAGCTTCGAGGACAATCTTCAATCGGCCCCAGACGACGGCAGGGTTTATGAACTAGAGGCCTTATTAAAAGCGGGAGAAGATCGAGAAAACGCACTAAGAAAAGAACTTGAGAATTACCGCGGCAAGTTTAATAAATCCGAAGCTGAAAACAAGCACATTCACGAACAACTGGTAGACCTGCAACACGAAAATGCCGCACTGCAAAGGAAACTTAGAGAAGCAGAGCTTGCTCTGAGTCGATTGAACAGAGAGAACGATGATCTGAAAAAAGACCTCGCTGAAAAGACCAGCAAATTGTCCGCGATTGAAACACAAGCAGAATCAGATGAAGCTGAAATAAGGTCTCTAAAAAATCAGCTGCGTAATGTTAGTGACAGAGTGAACAAGCACCAAGATGAGCTGTTGAGCATGGACCAGGAGCTGGTGGAGCATAGATTAGCTGTAGACAAGCATAACCAAGAAAACAATCATCGTGAATCTTTGATAAAAAAGCTCAAGGCTGCAAAAGAGTATCTAGAAGACCAAGTTGAATCACTGAAGGCAAGTTTGGAAACAGCCAGGGATTCCAATGATGATTTGAAAGCAGAACAAGCGAAGATGTTAGAGGATATCATGTCTTTGAAGAACACGATCAATCAGCTGAAAGCTGCAAATCAGAAGCTGGCCTCTGAAAGGGAACGTGCAGTTGAGGATGCTAAAGATGCTTTTGATAAAATAAAAGACCTTGAATATCGATTGCAAGAAGCAATTGCAAAGAGAAAAGAAACGGAGGAGGAAAACGACGACCTTGAGGCCGAAATAAGGAAGCTAAAAGATGAGCTTGCCGAGAGTAAACGTCTCTACAACAACTTGCAGGATAAACTGCACGCACTTGAAGACGAACTAGATAAAAACGAAAAAGACATAGATGACCTTAGGGACAACAAGAAAGCTCTAGAATCAGAAATTGCTGACCTCAAAGCACAATTAGCGTCCATGGATAAATTACCCGTAATCCAACCACTTCAAGTAGAACAGGTCCAGGCTACATACGAGTCCAACCCTAACTTTGACTTTGGCGATGCTGATGAAATAAAACGACTTCAAGATGAAAATCAGGACTTAAAAAGAAGGCTTAAAGAGCTTGAAGCTGACCACAGACTACTGGATGACAAAAAGCGATCTTTGAATGACCAGCTTGTTGACTCGCATGGACATAAGTCCAAGCTTGAGGCCTCACTGGACCATACCAACAGCAGAAACCTTGCCCTCGAGAAAGAATTAGAAGCAATAAAGCGAGACTATAAACCGTTGGAAGATAAATATGACGAAGCAGTCAGAGAGCTAGATATCTTAAAAAAGAGTGCTGATGACGCTAACAGTCGACTTAGTGACGTCGAGATCCAGCTTGACACTGAAAGTAATAAGCGAAAGCAGCTACAAGGCGAATTGGAAGATGCTCTAGAAGATATTCAAGTCAAAGAAGAAGAGCTCAACAAAGCTCGACGAAAGATCCAAGAATATATGAAAATATTAGAAAACGGAGGACAGGATTCAAATGTCAAAGATGAACTCATTGAAAATTTGAAAAAGGAGATAGAAACACAGGAAAGAGAGATTAGAAAACTAAGAGAAAATGTGTTGTCAGCCAATAACGCACTAGACAAATCCCATGCAAAGCGAGACGAGTTAGACAAAGCGCTCTTTGTGGCCAAACAACATTTGGCTGACGATGAGATGACGATTAGGGCGAAAATTCAAGATAACGATTTCCTTAATGAACACCTTCAAGACGCTCAAGAAAGAATTGTAGAGCTTGAACGTGAGCTTCAGAATGCCAAAAAGAACAACGCACAGATGAGGTCGGACTTAGACGACGCAAAAATAGAACTCAGAAAAGCAAAGGAAGAGAAAAACATGCTGCAACAAAAAATTGCAGAATTACAGGCTTTGATTGAAGCTCTTAAGAAGGATCTTATGGATAGAGACAGCATAATTGACCAACTGAGATCTGGCAGTAATAACGTGGGCGCTGAAATATCGGCCTTGAAAAAGAAAGTGGCCAAATATCGAGATGATTACCAAAAGAGTCAAGATGAGGTTGCACGACTTCAACTTCTTTTGAGGGAAAGGGCGGACAACGTAACGCCGAGGGGCAATGCTCTGGTTGCATACAAGAATGACAATGACAAGCTTAAGAGCGACATCTTGACTCTACAGAGTACAATTAGCGACTTAAAGAACAACTACCAAAATGCTCAGAGAGAGATCGAAAAATTACAACTCGAGCTTATGACGGCGTCTCAAAAGTTCCACCAGGCTGAAGCACGAAATGAGGCCCTGGAAGCAGAGAGGGACCGTCTGAAAAAAGAACACGCTGCGCATCTAAAAGAAATCTCGAACTTGAAGATCCAGTTGGATTCATTGAGACATGAAAACAACAAGCTGAAAAATGATCTCGCTATTTTACAGAAGAAGTACGATGGCCTTCAACAGCAACTTGCAAATGCAGACGCAAGAAAGGCCAAGAAAGGAAGGGAAGTCGTAACACAAAAGAAGATCGGTGAGCTCGAATCGTCCTTCCAAAGTGCTCTAAGAGAAAAAGAAGACGCAAAGAGTGATCTATTCATCTTGAAGAAGAAAATCGGAAAATTGGAAAATGAAATTGGCGAATACCAACGTGAGAAAGACTCGCTGGAGCACAGCTTGGACTGTCGCGATAACAGGATCGCTGAGCTCGAAGATAGTCTTAAGAGTGCTCAAGATAATCACAAAGCAGACAAAAATGAGCTTCTTCAATGGCGAAAGAAATATGCTGCTATTGAACAAGAACTGAAATCTCTGCAAAATATGATAACTCGCCTACAGAATCAAAACAAGCTGTCAGAACAGAAGATTGACGATTTGACGGATGATCTTGCTGAAGCAAATAATAGAATTGAAGTCTTGGAACAAGCACTTGCAGATCACGATGGACCAGATTCAAAATACAAGGACTATCTTGTGGCCGAGAGTAAGATATCCGAACTTGAAGCGGCTCTAAAAGCGGCACTTGAAGGAAAAGCTCAAGCGGAAAAAGAAAATCAGAAGTTAAAGAGCCAAGTGTGGGATCTTGAAGATGATGTCAAGATGATTCAGTTGAAGCTAGATCAATTGCAGAACCTCCTTGACGAAACGAACAAACTCAACGACAGACTGAAGAAGGAATTGGCAGACCTCAAGAGGCATTCCTATGATTCAACTCAAAATTACGACGCCGTGAACAAAGAGCTGAGTGACCACAAATACAAAATGGAACTTTCAGAGAAAGAACGCGATGATCTTGAAAACGAAATCAACACTCTTCGTCGAGAACTTTCAGATTTACGAGCTCAAAAAGAAAAGGTAAATGTGGAGAAGAGTGATCTGAAGGTCCAACTTCACAAGCTACAGACACAGTATGACTCATTGAATGCCGAAAACGAAGACTTAAGGGAGGAAAATGAAAGTCTGAGAAGAGACCTACAGCAAGCAAGAGACGAGATCATGCGTCTAAAAAGCCAGCTTGAAAACCAAGTGGCTCCAATACAGGTTGCTACGGTAGAAGCTGTTGAGAGTGAACCTTTTGACTTTGATGAACTAGACGGAGCAAAAAGAGATAGAGACCAGCTTCAATTAGAGAAAGATGCTGCAGAACAAAGGCTTAAAGATTTCGAACAAGATTTGCATGAAAAACACCTTCAAAAGGTAAAAGCAGAAGAGAGCCTCAATGACCTGAAGAAACACCTCACAAAACTTGAGATGGACAACAAGAATCTTGAAACAGCTAAAGACAAAGCCCTCTATGAGCTTGATCTCGCGAATAAGAAGTTTATTGAACAAAGAACGGAGAATGAATTACTAAAACAAGAAAAAGAATCTCTTGTCATTGAAATAAACGACCTTAAACAAGACATGGCTCAGAAAGACAGAGAGCTACAAGCAATCATAAAGAAACGAGCAGACTTGGAGAAGCAGCTAGCAAAAATAGACCAAAAAGATGGATCAGCTGATACCTTGAGAAGAAAATACCAGGACCGCGAAAACGAGCTTCAAAGGGAACTCGTAGACGTTCAGAGGAAGCTTGCTGATGCTGATTATCGTTTGAAGTCTGCAGAAGACAAGACAAACGAAGCTGAAGATTCCAAAGCAGATGTAGAAAGGCGCAATGCAATGCTTCGTGATGAAATGATCAACCTTCAGGCAACTATTTCTAAACTGGAGGTGAATCTTAAAAAAGAACAAGACACTGTCCAAGATCAGGAAGATGAAATAAAAGAGCTGATGCTTAAGCTTGGAGACACGGCCAACACAAGTCGCGCTGGTGGGAGGAACTTGTCTGAAATTGAAGCTGACCTGGATGCATTGAAGAAGAGAAATAGGAAATTGGAAGACCAGAATGCTTTCAAAGACAAAGAAATCGCTCGACTTCAAGAGCAACTTGAGGAATACAGAGATAGATTAGAGAAAGGAACAGGCGACCTTGAAATTCATTTGAAAAACATGGGTGACAAGAGTGAGATATACCGAAAAGATGCTCTTGATAAGGCTAATCATATTGAAAAGCTTCGCGCTGAAAAACTGCAAGATGAGATCGATATCCAGAACCTGCAAGCAGAGTTGGAGTCCCTCAAGAAAGAATTAGCTGAAAATGAAAATGACCTTGGCATAAAGGAATCAAACATCGGCGAACTTCATGAGGAGAAAATAAATCTGGAAAATAAAATCATCGAGCTTACCAATAACTACAAAATGAGTCTGGCTGAGCTTGAAAATGACAATGAGATAAGGAATAATAAGATCAAAAGTCTGGAAGATCTACTGAAAAAATACGAAAAACAAATTCAGGAGCTGCGAGAGAGCCAAGCAACTACTGACCCTTCTTCGTCTACAACGCTGATATTTGACGTCGACAGACGAACAAGAGTCCCATCCAGATACGTGTCATACGCAGAAAATCAGCTCCAACCTGAAAAGAGAAGCCTCTATAAGCTAAGCTCTGAAGGATCTGGGATCGACAGACCCTCTCCAGAAAGAAATGGATCAGTAAAGGAAGATCCTATTGAAATGACCGTATCCAAAAATCCCAAGGTACAGTCCCCCCCTCGTAGGACGTCAGGAAGAATAAGAGAAGGGATAGAGGTTCCATTCGATGACGAACAATACCAGAGAAAGCGCAACGGTCCACGCTACTCGAAGGACAGAGTTGATGAAAATATCGAGGCATCGGAAGCAAAGACAGCAGAATCAGAAATCAGCTTTGATGATGATGCTCCTATGAGTAGTACAAGATACGAAGACCGTAAACAATCTGAAGATCGTAATCCAAGAAATGACAGAAGAAGCTCAGGACGCTCGTCCAAAGACAAGGAACAGTGTAAACAGCAGTAAGCTGCACCAACCTTACAAATCAATATAGTAACTTTTGCACTAAACGTAATGATAATCCTATAATTAACTAATTTCATCTCATTCAATCTGATAATTTTAAATTTCCACAATGACGTCACTTTCCGAAGCGGGTTAACAAGTGCATTTTTTTAAAATCTTTACCAATTGGATGACGTTCGCGTTTTGTGTAATTAGTGGCGAAGAGTTTGCACGAGTAATTATGGTACATTGAAACACAATGTGTGGTCGATGTACATCAAGTAAGTGATATATGTCATCCAAGAATCATATAATACACACACACTCTACATTCAAACACACACTCCGCATTTTACATACAGCACTCTAATTATACTGTCTCAATGGTATAAAGTTACCATACGAAGTCATACATATAAACACAACAGAGCTAGCCTAACACTACCAATAATGCATATTTGTATAATACTTACTGAACCAAATACTGACAACAACATTCACGGAGAGCATCAGTTTACCAACATGGTGCAGTCAGGAAGGTTCTTAAGCGCATTTTAGTGTAAGGCAACTCGAATCTAATCAACAAGATTTTTGAAAACATTTTATATTATTCCCATTTTGGGGCGACAGTACATTAATACATGTAGAACGCATAATCAGCTGTCTGCCATTATTATAATCATTTTACGATATTAATTCACAGCTAGTAAAGGGTTAAGCATTAATGCGTATACCACTCCGAAAGAGAAAAGGTTCTGCGCAGCGATATAATGAAAATAAAATAGTAATACTACTCGAAGAAATAAGAGGTATTTTTCGCTATGTTCATCGGTTAATAGCATTTCAAGCATCTAGATGGGCTATACTATTAGTAGTAATAAACTCCGAGTATTAACCATTAACGTAGTTTGCATTATTTTCTTAGGAGTTGTGGTTAGGCGAATCCCTCCCTCGGAATCAAACCTGTGATAGGGGTTACATTCTTACTTTCTTTCAAAATACATTTACTACAAATTAATAATTCAAAATGCATTCATCGTTATTTGAAATTTCATGCATACTCATGCGAAAAGTTTTTTTTTTTACGATCAATAAAGATTTGCATAGGGTTCCTGGGGTCTTCTCGTTAAAGTCCCCAATCAGCGTATTGGAGACTAATCAACGAGAAGCAATGGGAGCGAGCGAACCTCCGAAATCTTAGGTATCAAGAATTCTTCGAGTATGACGTTAATCAGTGTTATACTGATCATCATGATATCCTTACGCGTATTCACAGTAATCATTAATAAGCAATTTAAAACCAATACCTTGTATATTCAGGAATTCCAAGGTGTTTGAGGAAATAAATCATTTAACAAATTCAATACTTTCAGTTTTAAATTTTTATAAACCGTTTTCTCAAGGTTGCGTGCGCATCCAAATTTAAGGAACTTGACGGGCCACGATACCAAAACACGAGTATTATCATGCATTGCTATGAATTTTTTTCGATAAGAATTCATAAAATCGATTATACTCCTCTTTAAATATAAAACTGGGTTTTCAATTTTACTGAATTTGCGTTTTTCAATTTTGTGGCCCGTCAAGATGGATGAGCACGCAACCTTGAAAAAACGGTCTATTCCTAACTTTTGGTATTTAAACGTACTTATTATTCAACGCTTACAAGTAAAAAATATCGAGAACATGTAATCAATGTCAAGTAATTATTGTTTGAATTTTTACAGTAATAATAAAAGTGTGATTATTTTTTTGTGTTTATACTTGAATGTTCTGCAAATAGATCCGTCAATATAAACCCTTATTAATCCTCGTCAGAAAACATCCAAAACTTAACTTGACAACAGTGCAAGCTTTGATTGATAATCACCACGAACCTTGACATGATTGCGACGCACATGAGCTTGCGTGAGCATAATATTCCTTCTGGTTTTCCAGCATCTGTAAAAAATGCCTTAATCCGAATAATTGCACCGCTAAAGGATCAAAAAACCACAATAGGTTTATTTGGGTTTTTATATATTTCACTTAACTAATACTTCCCACGTAAATTCAAACACCAGGACATTTGTAACGAAACCTTTTTGCTTTAGAGGTGTGGCTAAGGTTTTCCTCGAGTAAATTAAACACGACAGAACAAAACAGTAGGGAAGGGAATGGAATGGAAAGAAAGGCATGTACGGCCGGGGGTGACAGCGACAACAACAAGATATGAAAAAAAAAAGAGGAAGAGAATATATGGAAACGAAGACAGACAGCTTCGATAACAAAAAATATTAACCTTTTTTGCTAGGGACAACGATTAATTGTACTTCCCTTAGAATAATTTTTGCATCATATAAAAGTGTCCATGGCTGTTTAATTATTATTATTATTTTCGTTTATCCTGCATGCAGTTTTTAATTATTTATTTCTTGTACTGATTATTTGAGAAAAGGGTATTTAATTGTTTTTCTGAAGTTTAAAGAATAAATGAATTAACGTGGTCAGTAATCGAAATGGACTGCCATGAAATATTAAAACATCGTGGGATGTAGAATTTTAATTATTTAAGTTTGCACTGAAATTGAACAGGAAAGTTATTATTTAATAAAAAATATGTAAGCCGTATAAGTAAGGGTATATGTATAAACTACGAACTTTTGATGACAGTATCTATATCAATTACTTTAATTCAACAGATAATGAGATGTCTTTATTGACATCTTTCTTTCTGCTCGCCTTGCCTGTTAAACATGCCAAAAGCATAAAGCTAGTTAAAGGCCGGGTGGAAATCATCCTTAACATATTCACGAAATAACTATGATTATCTGTTAAACTATACAACCAAAGGCGCGAAAAATTCACCGTTGTTCAGGTAAAACTGAGACTGAGAGCAACAACATCCAGATCGTTTAAAATTGTTGAGCTAAATTTTAGAGGAGAGAATTATCCCACTGTATATTTTTTTGTTTCATTTTTAAGAAATAGTATTTATCGTTTAATGGGTGTATATTCTTTATTGGTGCAGATTGTGTGCAACAATGCTCGGTAACTAGACAGTACTCATTATCATGACAAGCTATACTTAGCTGTTTGTAGGCTCTGAATTATTCATTAAACAAATATGTACAGAGAAGTGTCACTGTGCGCATGGAAGAGTGTAGCTAATAACATCTACATTACTTGCTATATGCAGTTCAATTCTTTTTCATTTATCTATTTTTTTCCGATATTCCTTTCTTTCTTTTTTTCCTCGGGTTCTTCTCTGTCCTTTTTTGCCAAACAAACATAAGGGATGTTTTTATTTATTCATGCAAAGTTAGTGATTTTCATTTATCTTGACTTTGCCAATTCTTTTGTTCTTTCTCCCCCATATCCCTATTTACTTTTTCATTTTATTTTATTTATTTATTTATTTATTTTTACAATTTGATTTATTCTGTTTTATGTAGGTTAACACGTTGTGTTCACGTTAGCTTGATCCACAATCTTCCTTTCTCTTATTTCCTTCTATATGCACTCGCTTTTACCTTCACATCTACTTCGACATAGGCAGCTTTATCGGGTTTTTTTCCATGCAATTCTTTATACAATTCTTTTTTTCTTTTTTTTAGAATAAACGGAGTTTGTTATCTCGGTCGATCTGAGTGTAATCCTGTGAGAGAACATGTATTTTTAATGATGCGATAGGAGACAATCTTATTTAAATCAACCAACCAAACGCTTACCCCACTTTCCTCTGTAAATATTGTGACTTCATTTGTCGTTATGGCAACCATAAAAGCAAGTCTGCAAGTTGCTAGAGACAGACTTAAAGGCACTTGGATGTCAGAGACGGAAGCTACTGCCAAGTTGATTGAGGGAAAAAAAGGTATGGTCTTAAGACTGCAAATGCTGATTTTGAACCATTTTTATTTGAAGAAGGTAGAGAAGAGAAAAAAGAAAGTAGAGATGAAAAAGAGAAAGAGTGAGAGGAAAAATGTATGGGACGAGATATGCATACGGAAAATAGGCATAACTGTACTGCGACTTCACGCTGCTTCGTCGGCTTTTACAGGGCAGTTTTTTGATGCATAATAAGCCATTTATTACCAAGAAGTGTGAAAAAATGGGAACTGCGAAATAAAAGGTCTCATGAATTTAATTTCAAAAATCATTCCTTCATTCATTTTCAAAGGATTTACTTTTTTCAATTCTAATCTTCTTAACTTCTTACAATTCAGCCCTTTCCAGTTTCAGTTTTGTCTTTCAATGTATTCCTTCTTCATTAGTTTTCCCCTCTTATTCAGACTATTAATTCAGCTCAGGATGTCTGAACTAGAAAAGTATTTTAATTTATCACATAAGCATTCCTGTTAGTATTCATTGCCGACGAATCGACAACCCGGCTTTTCCGAGAAAGAACTTAATAGTAGTACAGTTATCGAATATCGGCTCGATAAAGCCTTGCGAGGAAATCCCTCATTAGGAATGCATAAGATCGTGGACGTGATTAACACTTTTGCGAGGCGTGCTCGGCTGAACCATTATCATGATAATAATTATGATGATGATTTTCCGAATTATACATAATTTAATTTTGATAGTTAATGCTTCAGACCACGAATGAACACTGACACTAAAGGAAAAGCCGCCAAAATACAAACATGAATTATTCGGTTTTGGTCATGTGCGCAACTGAAGACGGCGGCTGATAGATGAATAAGGGTCCATTACAATTGGTTTATTCCACTGGTCTTTGACGTATTTACCGAGCAGCTGTAGAACAATGAGACCTATTGATCATTTTGATAATTGAATTTAGTCCTAGACAATCCTACTTCGTGTGGGTAAATATACTGAGAGCATATATAAGGACTTGTACAAAGGATTTGCCTACTAAAGCCAAGGAATTCTGCAGCACTGTACCTGAAAAACAATCAGTTCTTTTGAAGATAAGGTAACGGTTATTTTCGTTTTCTGATTATCTGAGGAGAAATTATAATACTGTATACAAAGCGCCAATCATCAATAGAGCCATGCAACTGGCAATTTTACAAATAGAATAGGTGTTCGATAATTCTTGTGTGAATCCAGGGAGTAAGAGAGAGATATTTGTTCATTCTACTGACGTTCTCTATTTAAAATGCTCTATACATTGTACACCCAAGCGATAAGATTTCAGTGTTTTTTGGATGCGATTTTTATCACTGATGTTTTATTTTTTTTAGAAAAAGAGAATATATGTATTTTAATCAAAAAAACCTTTGAATGCAAGCTATATTTAGCATAGTGTTATACTGGTTGAAGTTCACTAGTGTAAAAAAACTGTGGTTGACGTCATCGGTTCTTTATTATTGGAGTGCTAAAGCGATTGATAAAAACTGGTGAAATGAATGGATGGCTTGCAGATAAAAACACTCAGTTCTCTTTTAAAATCATTAGGTGACATGTTTTCGGGATCCTGATTGGCTGGCCGAGATATTAAAAACAGATTAATTGGAGATTATTCTTCTTGCTTTGAGTGATAATGGAGCTTTTTTTTCCAAACTCATAACCGACAAAATTTTTATTGCGTTTTGTTCTGGTGAGGTACTTAATGCAGTGGCAAATCAAGGATTCTATATTCGCTTTACCTCAGAACGTCCATTGGTCATTGCATAAAGTTGTTTCTTGACGCCTTGGAAATTAACAATCCATTGCCACACCACAAATACCACAGAATGTAAAGAACTATAAAAAACGAAAAGCGAAGTTTTGGAATCCATTCAAATATATATCTGGATCTTTTTCCCCGGTTTTAAAAAGTCAAACGAGCATTTGGCCACAAATCTAAAAAAGCCTGAAGCTGTGAACATGTTTTGTAAATATACCGCTACAATCCTACTAATATATGCAAAATGAAGCTTTTTGCACTCGACGTAATCAAACTTACTTTAATCCCCAGTAGGGGACCGAGGGGCAATCTTTGGTACCATAGTTACTATGGACAGGTGATGTGGAGTATCTGGTTGAATAACACAAGTGATCGAGCGACTTTAAGACGGCTGATTGCTCACACTAAGAGCCGAGTTAAATTTTACCAGAATACATTTGATTTTGATATCTGAAATACGGAGAGACATTGAGAAATTGCTGGGGAATTTGTGGCCACTGAATACAGTTTTACTTTTTATTGTTTAGCGTGAGAAGTTGAGTCGTTATGGGGAAAAAGCAGAGTAAGCTGGATCCTCAGCTGCTTAACGATCTTATGAGACGCACTAATTTTGACGAGAAGGAACTGAAATCCTGGTACAAAGGTTTTCTCAAAGACTGCCCGAGTGGCTACCTTACTAAGGAACAGTTTATCGAAATGTACAAGAAAGTGTTTCGCCAAGGCGATGCGACCAAGCTAGCCGCCTGTGTTTTTCGACGATTCGACGTAAATCAGGATGGAAAAATAGGTAAGTTGAGTGGCCAGCTCAGTGTAGATACATAATATGTACGCAAGTCGGCCAGTATAGATGCTTAACGGAAGTTAAACCCAAGAAAAGCACATTTGACAAGCGAGATGGCCAGATGCAATAATTCAGAATTCGCTGGGTTCTTACCAGCCAATAAAACTGTCTGATACGTTGTACATTTCCATAACTAAATTCAAAGTTATATTTTTCCGAGTTGCTTTATATATTAAAGTGGGTAAAAACCAAATCGTCTACGGGGAATTTTTCAGGATCTTTTTCTTCCGGCTTGTCTCTCGATAAAGCTTGTTTTCTTTCATACTAGCTCCTATAATTCATTCTAATTTTTCAGAGACAATTCATCCGAAACCTTTTGACTAAAAATATCACATAATCAATCTTAGATACACTACAAATATATATATATATATATTCGTGCTTGAATACAAAAGCGTTAAGATATATTTCATACACTTGGACATTCTCGTTTCTTTTGGGAAGAGATATTACAACGACAGTCTCCATTGTCATTGATCAGTACAGGAGATGGGAAATCTTGTTCAAATGTATGAATTATTTAGAAACGCTCTCAAATTGTAGTGGAAATGCTCCTTTATAGAGATCATTTTAGTGTCTGTTTGATTCTTGGAGTAGAAAAGCGAATATCGACGAGGTTAAACATCCTAAAAACCCGCGACGCCGACTTTCCTCAAAAGATGATCCAAGCAGTGCTGTTTACATCTGCATGGAGCTGACATAATTTGACAAAACGAGTCAAACCAGAGGAAAACATATCAGGAAAAATAAAAATACGCAGATAAAAACTTCACTAAGCAGAACTGTTTATCTCTTTCGCTTTTAACTTTAACTTTGTGATATCTCGAATTAAAAAATAACAACCTGAAACAGTTTTATCAGGCATAACAACCTAGATCATTGAGAATCGATCGCGTCTGCTGGTTTTCCAATCCAACTGATAAAAAAGATCGGAACAAAAGCCAAGCATAATCAATATTTTTATGAATATTTCTTTCGAATGGTAATTACTTTGCTTATGCTTGTTTTTTCATTCAATATGACTCACGGTTTTACGACCGGTAGCAGAATTGGCCGAGTTAATGCTCTAGTAAATGCGTATATATGTCTCGCTTAAATAACTAGTCTTGGGAGATCTTGGATACTGACTGTTTTGGGGTTTTATTTTTGGCGCGAAAAAAATCATATATATGTACATATGTAACGAAACCAAAACAAAAGGGCTATACCTCACGGTTCATGAGTTCTAATCTTTAGTCGTTACTTTGGTCATGTTTTATTGATATTACTAAGCAGATACGAATTATTCAGCTTTAAGCTTTAAGCTTAAAATTTTCTGTATTCAGTAAAATATCATGCTTTAACGCCATCACGGGTAAGCACTTGTTCAGTATAGTGCCTTTTAAGCTTTACTCAGCTGAATATCAAGACCAATATCAATGGTTTGACATTCATTCGGGTGAAACCGTGATAAACTCTCCTGAAAAAAGTTTATTGTAATCATTGCAAGGATTTCTGCAGAGAGGAGACCTGAAGAGCCATCTGGTCGAAGCTTAATTACAAGCCATCGACCCCTGCTATTGGCAATGAATGAGAAAAGTCTCTACGTGTGCTAAACAATACCTTCCCATCGCCTTCGTACAGTTGCCTTTGATGATTCATTACTTCAACAAAATTGTTAAACAACATTTTTTGGACATCTTATTACTATTTAGCATTTGATTTTGTCAAACCTCATGAAAATTGTATGTGTTTTGGAGAACAACCAACCAAAATCTCTTTTCCTCTACCTATACTTTTCTATTTCGTCTGATTTCTTCTTCTTTTAAAATTATTAAGTTCTTTTTTTCCTTTTACAAAAGGTAATCTCGACCTTATCCTATTCTCGAAAGTAAGAAAAGTGGTCAAATATTCCACCAGTACATTACTTTTAATATTACCATAGTCACTAAAGCCTCAAGCTTTGCACTAGTTAATAATGTCAACCTGTTATCGAACCACATACCAGCTCTGACAGGAAAATCTCTCGCGTTTGGCTCCGTTTTGTTTACCTTGTTGAGTGTAAGTGAGAGTTTCTGGAAATTAAACGGTACTCGCCGGAATCTTTAGAATATAATTGGAGAAACGATAAACGTAAAACAAAATCATTTTATTTCAAGGCTTTCCAAAAATATGTTATATAATTATAATATATAATGTATTCATAAACAGTGTGATACTAGGCTTGTCATCCTATTGCAATACTTAGTAATTCCAACGGGATCATTACAAACCACAAATATCAACTGATCCTAATACTGTTACAAGGTTAGTTGACATCATGAGCTATTGAAAGTTGGTCCAAGACGTTTAGAGATGAGACGGCAAAATCTGTTGCAAAGAAGTGGGGTAGTTCTATGCAAGTAACAAAGCAGTAGATAATAGAGTATGGGAGATATCTGAGATAGGGAGGGGGAAGGGGGGGAGGGGGAGGGGGAGGGAGAGGGGGAGGGAGAGGGGGGAGGGGGTGATCAAGTGTGCACATTCAGGTGGGAAGTTAGAAAAGTGTTGAACATCACTGGAATAATCAAAGGATTAATCAAGTAGTCAATTAAGAACTACAAACGCCAATAGATTAAAACAATTTTCTCAAGGTTTTCGAATGCATGGCCGGTTATTTGACCTGATCTGTATATAACATAACGTTTCTGCTTTTTTCTTTTTTTTCTTTCTTTCTTTCTTTCTTTCTTTCTTTCTTTCTTTCTTTCTTTCTTTCTTTTTGTATTACTTTATCAAACCAAAAGCTTTAAATGCCCGCAAGACGTTGTCTCCACCACTTTAAATGTAAACGAGTTGTAACAACTGATAAACATTTCATGAATAAATAAATCATTCTTCTTTCAATTTTCACGGGTCAAGGAAAAATAAACAATATAATCAAAGGCTTAAGAACATAGTCCTCGTTGTGAAAGTCCACAGAAGACCACATCAGCCGGTAGTCGTCAAACACATCATCAAACTTATTACTAATTCTGTTACTAGTTGTAGCTTGATTGAGGTACGGCAAAAACTGTGGAACAAAAAAGTGGAGCACAATGAACGTTATACTTAGTAGAATTAGGACTAAAACAGCTGTTTAATAAAATGTCGGGAAAATACAGATACATTATGCTTTTCGTTAATTGCTTTACTTTCCATTAATCAAAATTTAGGCTTTTGTTTGACGCACTTGTGAGAATAGATTAGACCAACTTATAAAGCAACTTTTTTGATTCGGCGATTCTTTAAAAACAAAATAGATTCGTTCGGCTTTGCCAAAGACCGGAAATTGACAGTCGGTGTTTTTTACTTTCCATCTCCAACAAAATTGACTTTAGCATCGAATTGCTTCCTTAATGAGACAGATCTTGCCTGTAAAGCGATCAGTGGTCTAGTAGGCGAGATCATAACTACAGTTTGTCTGGATCAAAGAGGTTACTGTAACTAATAGAATGCATACGAATCAAGCGCCATGGGATAATAATAATGATAGTAATAATAATGATGATAACAACAACAACAACAATAGTAATAATAATAACAACAACAATAATAATAATAATAATGATAATAATAATAATAATAATAATAACACTTAAATGCATTATGAAATAACTGTTATGAATGTCGCGTTCTGATTGGCTTGGAGCGCGTGCTTTATGAGAGCACATTGCACGCGCGCGCACTTTCCGTTGCGTCGTTCCTATCTATTATTGTAATTTATATTTCATAAAAGAAATTAAAAACTTGCTTGCTGTGCTGTGTGCCGTTATAAAGCACTTGGGGGTTGGCAGAACACGAGAGAAGTGTTAGGAGAAGTACGACGCGTAGCAGAGTGCTTTATGACTCCGCCCAGCACGCGCGCGCGTTTTCTATTTCTTCAATTTTCCATTCTCTAATATAGTCAAATTCGTAAACTAAAGCAAGAGAAATATACATAGATATATGTGTATATAAAACTTTATAAAAAATTGAATTCCCGAGAGCAAACGGATCCTATTATTATGCCATCTAAGCACAAGCAGCAAGAGCTGTATATATGGGCGTGGCACTTGCTGATGCAAGGACTCTATAGCAGAGTCTTTTTGGAGTCTTTAAAATAACATCCATATTCTGATATCCGAAAGAGTTTCTAAGAAAGAAAAAATAGAACTCAAGGGATTGACTTAAGAAAGAAACAATACGCTATTATAGAAAGCTCTAAGGACAAACCAAGATACGATACACGTCAATACATACTTCAATTTATTTTATATGATTCTGGTAGAGAAAGACTAATAGTACTCTAGGGAATGGCATGCATGTGGCTAAAACGAAAAACCTTACACCCAATCAAGAAATATCTGTTATAAACGAAGAATGGCTTACAAGTGATAGAGGTTTTATTCTAAAAGTTCGTCAGCGTTTTTATGTTTTTGTTTGTTTGTTTTGTTTTTGTGTGTTTTTTTTCGTTTGTTTGTGTGTTTTGCTTTGTTTTTTGTTTTTGTTTTTGTTTTGTTTATGTTTGTTTTTTCGTTTTTTTGATTTTTTTTTGTTTGTTTGTTTGTTTGTTTGTTTGTTTATTTATTTATTCTTTCTTTCTTTCTTCTTCTTCTTCTTTTACTAAAATCTTAAAAAGTTTTTTTTCGATGGTCTTTGTTTAACTAGACATTTTATCGTCATTATTGCCCATGCTCTACTTCCAGGATCGGCTTTCTTCTAATGTGCTTCCATGGCAACGATCGCACACTTACAATTAAACCTTGTGAGAAATATGAGCTCATAATGATCAACAATACAATATACACTCGATTGCAGAAACGTTGTAGTATACATTTATACATATATCTAATCTATTCAGTATATTTAATGATATTCAAAACAGAAAACTCGCTTTATTTATTGTTTGTTTCATTCAATGACTGTCAAAATATTTTTTCTTGTCTATTAGATCGTACAGATTATAAATCAGTTGGTTTTAAGCGTTGAAAATGGTTATTTTGCATTATGCATCTCATTAGATATTTGTATAAATGTATAAATGTAAACTAGGCAACTTCTGCAATCGAGTGTATATATAATTATCCGAATAGTTTTTCATGTTTCTATTGCTAGTCAGACGTTTCAACCATTTACCAATGGCCTTCAGCAGTAAAAATGACCATATGAATGATATGAATCCTGACTGCAAATTTGAGATATCTTACAAAAAATATATATAAATGCTGGTTAACATTTTATATACTGATTTTATACATAGAAGAAGCCATACTCAAAAACTCTTGCTGTTTGATTATTAAGGTTCGTCAGTTCTGTATTCATTTCGACTGAGTGACTATGGAAGTAAATTTTGTTTTCTTCGTGGAAATGAACTGCGCTTGGTGATATAGAAAATACAGTATGTGGTATAGTGATCACTGTTGATTAACACTGAAAATACAGTATGTGGTAGGGATGTTGATGAAGATAATTAGGTACGGAAATGATGACGAGACTAAATGATAATGATGGTTATGCTAGAAGGATAAGAAAAACATGCAGATAGGAATAGCACCGAAATATAAACAAGAAAACTAAGAATAACTAAAATACTGAGTAATGCTCAAGATGTTATCACTGATCGAGATATAAATTTCGTGCTCACAGTAACATTCTTTCCCCTTTTCTTTTTATTCAAAAACGTCTGCATGTTCAAACACTATTTCATATTCCACCTTTCGATATAATTATGACTATGGAATAAAATGGGCAATTGCTTTGTCTGAAAGGGTTTTTACCTCGATGAATAATGAATGTGTTTGAGTGAGATCCAATTTTCTATGCATTCAAGATCAGGTTTTATCTCTTACACTGAACTTGAAACATCTCGAACGATCTGGTAAGGTTGTGTATATTGAACTTGTTCACAAAGTAAGGTTTAGAATTAAAATACGCAACACTGCTTTGATAAGATATACACTGAAGAAGTCTATATGGAGCCGTGTTATCAAGGTTACCAGAATTTCTGCATATCACTGTATATTTAGCAATTATTCGCCGAAGGCGAAGTGAATATCGGGGAATATTTACCGAGACGCGAGTCTTCGAGCGGTGAGGTAAATATTCTCCATATTCACTGAGCCTGAGGCGAATAATTGTTTTAGCATATACTAAATTGTGTACAGAGTAACTTATTTTTATATACAATAATTAAATAAAAACAAACAAACAGAAACTTTTAGTTTGTGTGACAAATTCACGCAAAACTTTTAGCAAAACTTTTAGCAAAACGTTTAGGCCATACTTCGTTGCCTTTTTAGTATTGATAGGAATGGCATTTGCTTTCATTTTTTCAATTTCCTCATCGGAAATTGTAGCAAAATGATTGCCAGCAGATGCCATTTTGTTGCCGACTCAATATTCCGAGATTCAGAGGTGAATATCGTACAATATTCAACTCCAATTAACCAATGAGCGCGCGCGTTCTTAGGAAGTACACAAGTTGGTATATGCTAAATATATATATATATACTGCCGCGTGAAGTAAATTACGCCTCCTGTTGTTTAGCCTGCGTAGCGGCCCAAATGGGGAGGGGAGGGCCGCTACGCAGGCTACCTGTTGTTTGGAGGTGATCATTATTTAAACTGCCTTATCTTATGTTGTTCTTGGTTTTTACCCAATCTTATTAAATAAGGCCTTTTAGCAGCGTGTGGCTTAGCAATGAGCTGAGTATCTCACTGACAACCATGATATATATTACGACCCATTATGCCAAAACCTGGTTCACCAAAATATAACCTAGATTGTGACCTGTCGATATTTGGAGGGGACTAAGCTAAATCTGTAATTGAGGAACCAAAATGGATCTTATTATTTATGCCAAAGAAGCCATTTCTTCTATTTTCCCCTGCCTTTCGTTTCTCTCCCCTCTTTATTCATTCCCACTAGGATATGATTCTTCTCTTCCTTTTCGTTTCTAACTTACTAACTTTATTCTTCCATGCTTGTTATCCGCAGACTTCAGGGAATTCATGTGCTCTTTATACGTTTCCACGCGCGGGACAATGGAACAAAAGCTTCGATGGGCCTTTAGCATATACGACATCAATGGAGATGGTTTTATCACTAAACAGGAAATGTACCGGATAGTTGATGCTCTTTATAAATCTGCAGGCGACAACCCCAACACAAACCCAAGCCTTGTCTCTCAGTGGGACGAACTCACCCCAGAAGAACGTACTCTCAAAGTCTTTCGAACCTTTGATACGAATCGGGACGGACTGCTCTCTCTGGAAGAATTCCTAGAGGGAGCAAAAAAGGATAAAACCTTGGCTTTAATACTTGAAAATCAGGCTGAACAATTTTGATTCTCGTCGTTTTTGAATTTTTGATAGATTTTGAAGTGCAACATTCAATTCTTTTAGAAAATAGCTATGTTTGTATATGCCGTTCCCTTAAGATATGTTTAACAAAAAACAAGATCAAATCCAAACATCACCAGTAAAGGACAGTGTTAATGTTGAACATTCATACAATCCTATAGCCATCGAGCACCAACAGCATCAGTTTTTTTGCTTACAAGAAATGAGTCTTGCACATGACAACACATCCTGGATAATGACGTATCAAGCGCATAGCCGCTGGTCTAACACTGCAGTAGCTCGTAGTCGGCACAGGAACTAGCAGTTTGAACCAAATTCAAAATACCGTTGGAGCTAATTATCTTCTACTGAAAAGACAGATGAGTGTTGGTGTTAAATGAATAATTGGAGAAGTAAAGTTTTCAAAGCAAGGACTCAAGGCAGTTCCACGGACAGGACAGACAAACTTCTGTGCAGTGATATTCTTAGGAATGGTGTGAATTTATCTTTTCTGTGGAACTGCAAGAACCAACAGAAAGAAAGAAATGGGAAAAATAAATCCTGGTTGTAAATCAAGGGTCTTGAAAAAGCTGAGCAGGAGCTGAGTAACTCGAGGACAAACAATGAGAACAAATCAAAAAGAGAAGAAAAAAAGAAGAATGATAAAGTAATGAGCAAGGAAGTATTCTGTAAAGTACATTGCAAGCATCGGGGGGAATGACTGTTTGGGTTTAGACGTCGACAACGAAAACTAAAGAAGGTAGAAAGACAAAGACCATAATGTAAGAAACGTCACTCGTATACGTGCAGCACTTTATTTATTAAAATGCATAGTGCGTATCCCTTCTATTGCAGAGCCCCTTACTGATTTGAAATCAAAGTACTGACGGTCAGTCTTGTATTAGTCCGAGGATCATATGCTACTAACGAATCATGATCTTTCTCGTGAATTCTATAATATTTGATATTTAGTCTAATGGCGCGCGCGGCTGCAGATCCAAACCATCACGTGATATCAGACTGAACACTTATCTCTTCACTTGACAAATCTCTCGCGCTTCAAATTTACGATAGATTATCTCAGTTTTAATCCATTCCCACCAGGCTTCTAAGATTATTACTGCGGAGATTAAATAATTAAACCTGTTTGAAGTTAGCCGGCGCGCGGGTGATTAAGAAGATTAGTTTGGCTTGGTCCAGCAACTGGGGATAAATGACGTTAATCTGCAGTGCTTGTGTGTTTCTAGGCTCAGATATGACATTCTATTAATTACGAGTTACTAATTGATTTAAGAAATATAGGATATTCCTGATGATCCATAAGACAATTTCAATGTCATTTTTTACCATAAAATATAGAAGTGTAATAATGCGGATACAATAGCTATACAATTCTGCTATAATTCAGACTGTTTCTCAAGGTGCCCGCTCACCTTATTCAAAACCAAGAATCTGAACAGACCACGGAAAGCCATGAACGACTCAATCCAGAATGGGACTTCCGGAATTAGGTCCAAAACAATATTAGAAGATTTTACAATAAAAATAGAAAAGTAATTGTTTCCTCTGTAAAAAAGGAACAAAATACACTCATAGAATTGGACATATTTGGAACACTGGATGTGATTAAGGTGCGTGCGTCTCGACCTTGAGAAAAAGTTTGTAGAATAGACGTAATCATAATGTTGGATGGCACAAAACATTGGTATAAAAAAAATTATTGGATGTCCAAAAGGCAAAGGGTCGAGAGTTTAAATTGTCTCCCAAATGGAATTTTTCGCGAAGAGGTATTTAGACTCAGGCCGCCTTAAATTGTAAATAGGACAGAAAGAATTGGCAGGCACTTTCTTGTTGTATGAGGATATGGGAAACTCCTCTTTCATTAGACGGTAGTTAAATAATTACCATACATAACAAAGATTATAGCAATATAAATAGAGAAAATACTGAGAAACCAAGTGAAGTAAAAGCTTTTGTCAGTGAACCTTCCCAGCGGCAGCATGTCGAACCAGGGAATCAAAGTTTGATCTTTCGCAAGGAAATTGCTTTTTTTTAATGTTGTTAATGCTGAATGTAAGCAAACATTACGCGCGAAGAAGAGTAATGCAATAAAGAACTGATGTAAAAAAATGATGTAAAAAAAGTTGAAAATCTTAACTGGATACAATAAAATATTGGATAGAATAGATTAGAATTCACGTCGGCTACCGACAGAGATTAGATAATTTTAATCCAAAATACAAAAGCTGTGTCATGACAAAATATTCGGGACATTTGCTTCTAATTTTTGAAACTCTGTCCCAGGCCTCCCCATTTTACCCCTAAATCATAGCAAAATGAAAAAAGATTTTCGATCAACTTTTAATTTTTGTGATGTTATGACTTACTTCATTACAATCAGATTCCAATCATTTAGTTATTTTGCTATCTAGAAATGCTAAATAACTGTGAAATAATTTTAAAAAGTCCTGTCATTTTGACCTTGAAGTTGATGAGATGCATATGAAGGAATGTACGGAGTTCGACCGCGCGGCCATCGCGTTGGCGGAATGAAATTCAAATTTTGTTCTTTGTCAATCACGAAATGACCAATGAACACTTGGTTCAGTAAAATACTGGGATGTATTGAAGGTTTTGGTGGGAAATTGAACTTGATTGGCGCAAAAAAGTCCCGTCATTTTGCAACTTTTTCGAAGCACCGTTCTTCGTTTACAATAATAGTCAGTATCTTGTTTCGTCTTCTTCTGTTCCCTTGTTAGTTTGTCGGAGGTTCTGGTAAATGAAGATAAATGAAATATCGACGCTGAAAACATAGTCGATAAGAAACCCCTGCATTTCTGTATCTAGAAGTGTTTCATATGACGTCATAGCAGCCATGTTTGAGGGCAAAACAAAGGAAATTTTCTCCTTTGGGAAATTGTCACAAAAATATTGCATTACTCCTGAACACAAACATAACTGCCGTGAAAAAACCTCTATACAGTGGGTTGTTATAAAAACAGTGTAGTAAACCTTAAAGGGACCGTATAGCACATGGTACAAGATATCAGAAAAACAGAAAAGTACTTGATGTATGTATTCTAGGCAACAACATGTAGTCGAAGTATTCGACAAAAACGAAGCGAAATGACATTAGTGTGGACGAGGCATTAGTTCTGCTCGTATCTAATACTTAAACTATATTCAGTTGGTGACCGTTGGTGTCCGTAATCAAGACCTAAAGCAAATTCGCAGTATGGTGGCACGAATTATTTACGGCTATGCCGTAGATTTCGTAGCCTCCTTTGCAGACATTATTTGTGTTGTCTCTTATCCCTCCCCACCAGGGGGGGGGGGGGGGGAGACACAAATAACGTCTGCAAAGGAGGATATAGATCTCGGCCTCGACATTGCTATCCAGTGATTAATCAAGGAGCTCAGCCGAGGGTAAGTCGGGCCCAAGACCCGGGGAGGGGGGGGGGGTACTGCCCTATATCTGCTATACGGGTACGTGCCGCCAAACAGGGTATGGTTTTCAGCGATTATACTCTGGAACAGGGTATATTGAATCGCGCTCGCTCTGGGACAGGGTATATGAAATCACGCTCTCTCCTCTCTGGAACAGGTAATGATTTTCAGCGATTTTGCTCTGGAACAGGGTATGAATTTCAGCGACTTTACTCTAGAGCAGGGTCAGGGTTCAGTGGGCTCAGCGGCACATCCCTACCCTAAACGGACAAGAGTACCCCCCCTCCCCCGGTCTCTAGACCATGTAAGATTACCCCTTGCTATGATTAGCAATGTTTGGTATGTCTATCTAGTTTGTAAGCTCCTATGGTTTCCTTAGTCCGTGTGGGAGGTGTCGTGAAACCTTGACTAAAAGACAGACATGCGCAGACTGTACAAAGTACCATAAATGTATACGGAAGGTGGTTTTACCCTAATACGAAAATGCTTTTAAGATATGACAAAAAAGCAAACCCCTTGAAATAAGTTTTTCAAATCAATCCATTCCATTCATCAAATTAAAAAATTATTTTTTTATTTAGAGTTAGTCCAACGAGCTAATTCATTGCACCATCAACCTAAGAAGTCATGTAAAGAGTGAGTATTGTTTTCTCTCTCTTTCTTCTTCGCGCAGTACTATACTGATCGGTTCCGGGGGAGGCTGTTGGTTTTCATTTTCTGTATTTTTTTAATTCAATATCTATGACGCACTCCCTAAAATCTTGCATGCCTCTCGACATTAGGGATCTACAGACCTTTGGCTAAACCTATTGATGATTTATCACAAATCCCACGCTCTGATTGGTTGAGCTACTAGTCGTCTATAAGTGACAGATTGCTTTTAGCGAAAAAGAGCCGGTTTTGGAAACAAAATCAATGGCAGCTAACTCGCGTTTTCAACCTAATCCAAAAGTTTTTTTTATTATTTCACCGGTTATTAGGTTTATAATAAAATAATTAGACCTCTCGCCCTCATGGTCTACGAGTCAATAGTCCATTTAGCCTTCGGGTCTAATGGACTACTAAGACGATGCCGCGGCCATCTTGAATCACGAGGCATTGCCCACTTTAAAAATGAGTTGAGGACTGGGAACGAGAGTTACGGCGCTTCCTAAGTGCTTTATTACTGAACGGAGCACGGAAAAAATTGTTTTATTCGTTTTATTATGTAGTTACTAATTTTATTTCGGTATTGAATTTATTTACGCAAAAAGAAAGACGGTCGCCGGATCTAGCAGAACCTCGCTTGCGCGGATGGCGTCAGCACTGTGCTCCGTTCACTAATAAAGCACAGTTTTCGACCAATCAGCGCGCGTGTACTAATATCCTAACTATAACTAAATAACAATAATGGCGTATAGATTAACATTTAGGGTTTACAAGAAGACAATTTGAAAAGAGTTAAATTAAAATACATGCACAGCTCCACAACTGAAGAAATTTCTCAAATATCGTGGAGTCATTTCAGCATCTTTTATTTTGTTTTGCGTCCTGGGTGAACCATAATGCATTGCGATTCAAGATGGCCGCCGAATCGAAGTAGTACATTGCTAAGCATTTTAATCCCTTCCTTACACCTTTCCCTACACCAGTTCCTACACCCCCTTCCTACACCCTTTCCCTGCAACCTTCCCTACACCCCTTCCCTACACCTCTTCTCTACACCCCTTCTCTGCAACCCTTCCCTACACCCCTTCTTTACACGCCTTTCCTACACCCCTACTCTACACCTCTTCCCTACACCAGTTCCCTGCAACCACCCTTTCCTACACCCTTCCCTACACCCTTTCATTACACCCCTTCCCTTCATCCCTACTCTACACCCCTTCCCTATACCCTTCCCTACAACCCTTCCCTACGCCCCTTCCCTACACCCCTACTCTACACCACTTCCCTACACATTTCCCTACACCCTTCCCGACTCTCCTTCATTTCACCCCTTCCCTACTCCCCTACCCTACACCCCTTCCATTCACCCTTCCCTACAACCCTTCCCTACATCCCTACTATACACCCCTTCCCTACACCCTTCCCTACAACCTTTCCCTACACCCCTTCCCTACACCCCTACTCTAAGCCCCTTTTCTACACCCCTTCCCTGCAGCCCTTGTTATACTCTCCCCTATTACCCCCGAACCCTTGCTGCATAGAAGCTTTGACCTAAATGGTACACGGGAAGTACGTTCATTAGATGTATCTATTGATACAACGTTTGCGTTTACTCTCCCTCCCATACACCCCCGAATCCTTGCTACTTAGAAGCTTTGACCGAAATGATACATGGGAAGTACGTTTATTAGATCTATTTAGTGATACAAATTCTCCAATGTCCGGGCTTCAGCAAGTATTTCATATCGACTGTGTATCTCAAATGAATACATCAGGGCCCGGTCGTACAAAGGGTGGATAGCGCTATCCGACGGATAAATCTTATCCAGTGAAAAAATTTATTGGATAACAGCATCGACTTATCCACTGGATAAGGATTTATCCGTTGGATAGCGCTATCCAGGCTTCGTACAACTGAGCCCAGAGGATTAGCTATTGCCCAGAACACCTTTTGGTCTAAGCTATCAAAGTGATATATGAGCAAGTGACTGAACGGCCTAATTGTGTGTACACATTATTTCAGTCAAATAAAAAGTCTCAATAATTTTTTTCTTAGTTTATTTCAACAAATTAAGTAACAAGTTTTTAATTACTTCCAATAAGATAAGTTAATCGGACAAAATGCATAAATGCCTTTGCCTTGTAGCGTATAATAAATAAATAATATATCAAGAATTGTGGATGCATTGATGCTTTGAAAAAACTTTGTCCAGGACAATTCTTGTTATGGAAACAACCCATAAAACGGCATGGCTGCCAGGTTCGATGACAAACAAAACCAATCACGAATCTTTTGGTAATGGCATCCAACATGGTGACAGCAATGACGTTTCATGAACACTATAATACACAGAAGCGTCCTTCCTTTTGCCCTGGTCAAAGAGTTGTATAGCATATCGTAAGAGCCGAATGGACGACGTTATTCTATTCTTTGAAGATAAATTATTACTCTTACAAGTAAAAATCCCGTAACTAAAACATGAAGAATAAAAAAGTGGACAAAAAGCTAGAGAAATAGTGTTCAGAAAGAGCGAATAAAAAAGGCCAAAGCATAACTAGCATTTGACAAGAATGTGTAGAATGGAAAAAGAAAAACAAAAGTTTTTTTCATCATGTAATTTATACACTAGAATTACGGATAAGCGATGATGCTGTCTATGATCCGTGATCTATCACAGCTGTGAATAATATTTTAATATATTCAACTGTTCCACGAACGTTTTCACGCCCTTTTCAAAAGCTGTTTAAAAACTTGCCTTGGTTAAGTTAATTGCCTGGTTCCTGCCTATACTTTCCATATCCAAACCTTTTGGTGTTAATTGTAATCAGCACATTTTCGTGACCACAACGTTAGCAAACGTATAAATGGCTGTCCAGGCATCGATAGACAAAATAACCTTTATTGTCCAGGGTGCAGTGTGCGACGTGATAACGTGATAATATCTGATTCAGATTCTGATATTTTTCAAATACAAGCTTTACATTTGTGACAAAACGTCGGCTACTGACGCGTAAGATATATGTACATCATTGATTCTCAGATCAAGTTTGTTCTTCTACAATAAACTGGCACCAGTAATTGCTTCCAAAGGGCTAGTCTGTGTCGTTTGTACATTAAGAGTTACTCACTTTACTTACATCGACTGACTCTTTCACTAACTGTACAGGTTTTACACTTGACGGTGCAACACCAAACGTACCGACACTCGCACCTTATCTTCTTAATCACTGTCTTTGTCCTGTAACCACGATTGCAGCAAATATATTTACAACTTCCTTTTCCACGACGTTTCTTGGGGTTACATATTCTTCCCCTTGTCCCGTAAGATCCTTTTCTTAGGTTTTTGACGCAGTACTTTGGAGAATTTACCAGTGATATAAGATCTTTTGTAGAGTAGCGTTGTTGGCCCATTTTGAGCTTCATGATTCTCTTATTCCGATTTGACTTGACTTTTTTGTTGGCTACCAGAATAGTTTTCTCGTATTTCTTCCTCAGGTGCGTTGCAACTTTCCTAAACTCGCTCAGGCGTCGAAAGCAAATCTTAGTTTGACAGGAGCCTGAAACCCCAAGACACTTGCAGATGATCTCCATGTTATCGCGCACGGCCTGGGAATGATAGAAATGTCATTAGCATACTTTTTAGCTAACCAACTCAACTCTAACAATTTTACAGTAAGGCATGTTCTAGGTTCAAGTTTCTATCTTTCCAAATTACGGTTGATGTGACGTCATAGCCGCCATGTTGGTTGACTAGATATTGAAGACTTGGTAATGATTTTTTTTATCACTGTCAACCAACATGGCGGCCACGCCAAGGGAAGTATGGCATGTACGTGACCTAGGACAAGACAAACTTGCCATGAAAAATTGCCATGAAATAGTACATGCCCAAAATTCCAAAGAATTCATGTTTGAGTATCATTTTCATATATATAACTCCTCTGGTGCAACTATTAAAGAAAGATAGAATGGTAAAGGGAATGCAAACATGCCAACACGCAATAAGTCTTTATATGGACATCAAAAGGGAGTAAGAAAATACATATGAACTTTATCCCTAATGAGGTGTTATGTATTACTTTTCACTTGACAAACATTTGTGCGCCATATTTGTGAATAGCGTTTAAGTTCGCGTCCCATTGAAGATACCGCTACGGAACATTCGAGAACTAAAAACACAAACAAATTTTGCTCAACATGAAATGATGGCTTGAAGATTTACAAGCTGGAAAAGCCATCAAATACATATCTTAAGCACCACTTGTTCGTTGTCATCAGTGGATTATAGGATATAGATAAATTATAAGATAAAGTTCGTGTTGAGTTTTCATTAGTGCAGCCACTAAATCATGAGCAATCATGGTTCTATTGAATTGCAAAATGAATGTTTCCACATGATTTGCGCTCCTCGAATACAAAGGACGGCCGCCTCAGAGAGCTGACTATTGATTATGAACTTTAAAAGCAAGGAAAAAATTTGTAGAAACTGTTACGTCTTACCATGTTTGCGCTGATAACAACTTAAACACAAAAGGTTTTTTTTTTTTTTTTTTTTGAAGCGAAATCGTTTTGGGAAAGGTTGAAAGATGTTCATATATAACTGTTCAAGCCACGTTCAAACTGTCCAATTTTGGAAGAGCAATATTCTATATCCTCCTCGTCCTATATCCTCGAATCCATCCTATATAAAAAGATAATTATCTTGAAATTTCCCTCTACTAAATCTCTTACGCCTCTCAAGTTAAAGCATCAACCCGGCTAAAAGCACCTTAGTTAATCCTTACGCATTATTTCTTAGTGTGGTCCACCTTATCTCAGTAACACATCAAGGCATTAGTTCTTCATAGAGTCATTACTATCTCATTTAAAGTGCACCGCCACATACGACTTAACATTTAGATTAACTTACCAAATCCTTAAAAATATCGACCCTAACACCTAATCTAATCACAGTCAGCAGGATTTGCCGGAAAGCGCTTTTCTTATAAAGGAAATAAATAAGTGGGTAGGGTCGGCATTGACCAGTCAAACTTTGTGGAGTCTTTCGTGTGTCCCGGCCACGAAGGATAACGTATGTCCTATTTAAATAATTACTGATCTTATCAAAATCCATTGTTTTCAGTCTGCATTATCCCAACGAATGCATAGAGAAAAATCAGACATATTTAGTTCATTCATTATTGGCTTTGTTTCTATGATAAACAAGCTAGAAAGAAAACAATTGGATTTTGATAAGAACAATAATAATACTAGATAATCACTTCGGCACGCCGCATTCGTAGGTATAATGCAGGCAGCTGAGGGCGTAGCCCGAAGCTGCCTGCATTATACCTACGAATGCTGCGTGCCTCAGTAATTATCTATTAAATAATAACTATTTATAACGCTTCATAGTTGAATTATTATCTAGTTTCTACCTCGATTTAAGCTTTTTACAAATCTCAAAAATTGAGTCTTAATGTTTTCGACATCAACGAAATACTACAAAACATAGAATACCGCATACCTTTGATAGCAAAACCCCGCACTAAGCGCGCGGGCTTTGATATTTCGAATTACACAAAACTGACAAATATAACTAAGGTGGAAACTAGAGTACCTTACTGTTTTTTGGCATAAAATAAAGTTCTGAGGCCCCAAAAAAAGCAAACTAAACTGTTAGAAAAAAAGATGGCGAACTGCCATCAGAAGGAATTTCTTGACCTGTGGCACCTTCATTCTTATAGTCATCAAGAGATTACTGGCGATAAACGCCAAACGCCTTGAACCAGGTTGTATTGAGTGTTAATAGTGTAATCGACCTTCTTGATAAATCCGAAGACTGACTCAGACGACAACGCTTTTCGTTATTCCAACCTAACAGATGCTCAGTTGGTAGGGGAAATACCTGCCATGCTTTGTTAGTAGCATGGTGGGTGTTGAAGAAAAGAGGGGATCCATGATATGGTAGCGCTGATGCAACCTAACCCCCTCCCCACGGGAAAGTCTTGGTACATGCCTGATCCCTTTAGTAGTTATATTGACATTGCGGCGAGAATTCTAAAAATATATAACACATTACTTATTGATTTTTTACCCCTGCAGTATTCTAGTCGACATAAGAAAGCTTCAGCATCTTCATGTATGAGAAGAGAAAACTTCTGAAATCAGTAGGAACTGAATACATCAATGGAAGACCTTCGGCACGACCTCGCCGACACTCTCTTTCACTAATAAAATAGCTTAGATATTCAATCTAATGTTATTAACAGATGTCTGAAGGAAACGAGTTCATAAATTAGAGTTGCGATGTCTGTAAATATTCGATAGCCAGTCTACAGAAGTATTATAAGCAAGACAGATTGTCATGGATTTGTCTATTAACAAAAGTCTGCTAGTCTCATTAATCCAGTACTGGGTAATTAAAACGGCATTTTTGAAGATCAAACAAATGATAAATTATACTGACATTGTCCATAAGAGTCTATAATGGGCCCCCTGTGGTGTAGGGTCCCAAAGTATCATGGTCCGTCATTGATATGGATATTTGGAAAATAGACTGTTGAAATGATGTAAGTGCGAGGCGTTTGAGCAACCTGCCTGACACATCCATTCGATAGCCTTGAGCGTGAAGGTATGATAGATTAGAAATAAATGCCAGAAACAAAGAAATGTATTGCCTTACAATTTGAAATAATGTAAAACGAACGACCGTGCAGTGTTCAATAAGCAATCATTACTAATACTTCCTATTTTCCTTTCTCTTATCCTTGTTTTCTTTGATATATCATGTTAGTCAATGCGCCAACGTTCTAGGGAAAAACACAACCCTTCCCCTTCTTTATACCTATACACCTATAGACTAAAGGCCAAGATGGCTGCTCACTTCGATACTAGCTCTAGTCAGACTGGGGTTCATCAGAAATCTAAAGCAAGGAAATGAATTTGAGTCGCTGCACTGAATAGTTTGACTGAAGTAATGTTACCAACATTCTATAAATATTTCCCAGTGCGGTTTCCGGATTTCTTCTTGATAATCTTGTATTGATAATCTTGTAAATCAAAGAGATATTTGCACTGGCCAAAACACAAGGGAACACATTTGATACGTTAAGCGTATAAACGATATACAAAGTTGGTTATACAAACCCATCGACGTTTTAAAAAAAAACCATAACTGTAAATCTCAGTGTGTTTTTTTACTTATTCTTGTGTTATCTGTTTCTGTTCTTTAAGATCTTTTGTTAGCGAGAAGTTCCAAAGTGTTTTCACTAGTTAACGGACACGGGTCTTTTCGGACAGATTACCGGGTACCTGCGTAAGAGATAATCCCTCTTCTACTAAATCCAATACATATATACTGAAGTAATCCGTCCGGACTGGGGAAAACCAACTGAAAGTTAGAATGAGTAGATGTTGAAACGTGGTTCGACAAATATCATCAAAACCAAGAAATTTTTGAAATTGTCTATGGAGAAATATACATGGGGCAAAAAATCCCCAGCTCAAAGGCGGTCATGTTGGAGGATGTTGGCTTTATGAAATATCCAATATGGCTGACATCCCTTGGCGGTTCTATGCAGTTTTTTTTTCTTACTGCGAATAACAAAACATTTTAAAACTGAACTTATTCGTCATGAAGTGATATTAACGAAATACGAAACCGTGTGGTATGAGGCATATCTCCAGTGGCAGGAAGATTCGGCAACATGTTCCGTCATGTTGGACAAGCTTTTAGATAGTTTCGTGCAGTCGGTTTCCTTCAAGAGTGTCAAGTCAATGATCTAGCCTAATGTCTCAAGATCCAGCCTTATCACTGACAACATCTATCTGATAAGCTGACATCGAGAATTCATTTGCAAACAATAAAACTATAATCTATGTCCACTCGCCTTTGTAGTCACGGATACCTTAGACGAGGCTAAATTTAATGTATTTTCTAGAGCAAGCGTCGTCTTTTTCTGATTAATTACGATGATTAGTTAAATATATATATATATATATTGCCTTTTTTATGCCAAATTTTAAGCAAGCATTTGAAGGGATGGGTCGGGTGCGGCACATACTCGACCACCGGATGGTCAGTCCATCTAGGGGTCTTGCTGTACTGGGGGCATCCACTAAAATCCACGCGACAAGTGAACTATTGCAGACAAATTACCATCTCAATCATTTAACTCCAGTGACATATATTAACTGACCTATTAGGATACACCGAGAAAAAAATATATATTTTAGCTTCGCTCGGCAAGAGAGTAATTCGGTGATACTGATCTAGACACGGGATCCGTCCCACATATTTGCGTCTGTATTGAATTTTTCCAAATGCACACACAACCCGAACAGGTTTTAAGGTAATAAATTGAACAAATTATACTTAGGAAAGATCTTGTTATCATAGAGTACTTTGAATTACAAAAACTGACAAAAGGAGAGAACGTAGGAAATTGTGGTCTACAATTGAACTTAAAAAAAGATTATGTTTAGTTGATGATTGTGATAATTTCCTCCAAAGGGGAAGCAGTAGGGGTCACTGTACTTCGATTTCTTAGGGAAATCCGGTCTAAAACGTTGTCTCGAATAAAATGACCCAAAATTAAGCCAAAACTGAAAAGCAAAAAGATATCTCGTATCATTCTGCTTTATTATAATTTCCTATACACAGACGCGGTATTCTTGGGCTGCATTTCATACAATGCATTCCAAGAAATGCGGTCCATCTCAAGAGATTACATCTCTACATGTAATAACTTGGTGACCAAAATTCTTTAAATAAGCTGCGGTCATATTTTCCCAATTTAGATAAACTCAAGAGATTTATTCCAAACAATGCAAGATACTGTTTGTATTATCTTGTTAAATTAAGAGCTATGCTCCCTCGGATATGAGGAAATTGAACCCTCAATATATACTATCGTAGTAAAAGTGGTCTCAGTTACAGGCGCTGCCTTTTGAAGATATTAAACTTGATAACTTACACTTTGTAAATGCACGTTCATTGTCAGTGGTGCTTTCAAATATCAATTTCGACCTTCAAAGACCAAAATACTTTATTTGCTTTCATTCTCTCTCTCTCTCTTTTTTTTTTTTTTTTTTTTTTTTTTTTTCTTTTTTTTTTACCTTATCTTTCTGTTCTCTCGTCCCATTTTTAGCTTATTCCACGCATTCCATTTTTAGCTGATATGTTTTTAATTTGCCTTTTTTTCCTTTTCCGCTTTCTTGCCATTTTCCATCGTTTCTGTCCGTTTTTTTCCTTTTAATTTAAGCTTTCCTTTTGACTCAGTTTTTATCTTTTTTTTTTTCTTGTTTAAATACAACATTATCAAATTCCATACCTCAACCGAGGTGGTCCTATGCAAACACCCTTGATAAACTAGATTATTAAAACATGACGATCTGTTAGAGCTTATGACTTTATGATACACATGTGTTGTTGTTATCAAAAGTTTTTGGTGATTTAGATAAAATTCTCAACCCTCAAAAGCAGAACAATATGAATCAAACTCTTTGTGTATCGCCGTGAGTCATTTGTTAATATTTATCACAAAGAAACAACATACTAACATATTCTAATCAAGATCAATGTTAAGACCACAAATAGAAATATACTGATCGCCTTCGGGTTGTACTATATATTGAACTTGGCAACATTGGTTGCTGTAGCAACTCAGGGTGAACCATAACATCACTTCAAAAATTGTTATTCTACCGATTGAGTGAATACTACAGAAATCTGCAGAAACCTGTAATTATGTCAGTTGGCTCGCAGGTAACTTTTGTTAACAACTAGTAGTTACTAGTAGTTACTAGTTGGGACTGCGTTGGTGTGTTGAATACGACAAGTGAATATGATAAGTGAATAACAATGACAAGTGATTACTAGTTGGGACTGCGTTGTTGTGTTGAATACGACAAGTGAATAAGAATGACTAGTGGTTACTAGTTGAGACTGCGTTGTTGTGTTAAAAACGACAAGTGAATAAGAATGACTAGTGGTTACTAGTTGGGACTGCGTTAGTGTGTTGAATACGACAAGTGAATAAGAACAATGGTGATGTTTCGATCATTAGTACTACGTTGGAGTAACCAGTTATTTACTTCAATCACATTTTTTCTTTATAAATATAGGGCTAATTATTGCATGATATTTGTTCAAACGCTCCCGACCATCTTTTAGCACTAGCACTATATTTAGTGCCTCTAGGCAGCCATGTAGTGCTATCTGAAACTGGACCGGAAGTAGCCTCTTATCACCCACATAAGAGAGATAACCAAATCGTTCACGCATAAACAACGGAGAATGGAATGCATAAGGTCAGGATCAAGCACGGTTTTGAAGCTTAAAATTGCACTTTAAAAGACTGCGCGACTGATATTCAAGGCTCAGTTCAAATGTCTAATTATTCGTCATTTGAACTTGGTTTACTAGTAGAACGACTGCATGCACCTCATACCTAAGTCAAGAAACAAGGTAGTCTACAAGTGGCTTGGAATTGCACCTTGTTTCTTTCAAGTAATGCTAAACAATCAAGTAATAAAAATACTCACCCTTCTTCCTACATTTGTATTGTGAAAATTCATTAATGCTGCGTTAGTCCCTTTGTCTCGGTTCTTCTTCATTCTGTGTTTTTCCACAGCCTCGGTGAATTTCGAACTAAATCTCGTGCCATATGCTATATTATCACTGCATCCACCCCACTTCCAATTGGATCTTTTCAGCTTTAGTTTCGGGTCGCGTCCACAGCCACAACTGTCTAGTTTTCCTGTGCTGCAAGCATGAGTCACTGTGTAGGATACTGCTGCAGCAGAGAGCGCATACACAAATGCTGCCTCTTTTGTTCCTGTAAAAATAAGACTTTAAGTCAGTCCAAAGGAAGTAAATTGTCAAACCAGATTAAACAGAAAAAGTTGTTGAGAGCTCTGCTATGGATTCTTTTTTTGCATCAATTCATGGATTGCTACGACATGGGGTATCCCATTCCAAGTTTTGCCAATCGTGGTCAAAAACAAAAGCAGAAGCAAATAGAAATAATTGATGTTTAACCTATAGAATCAGTAGAATCGACTGTTCAGGGTTATCACAAATAAATAACAATTTGAAAGCGCGGAAAATACAAGATGTTCAAAGAGAATACTTCGCGGGTGTCCTTCAGGTGAAATACTTGGCTGAGTGTTCAGTGAATATGGAGAATGAGAAAATGTGACTCGTTGCCTAGGAAACAAGTTAACATTTTTAATTTTAGCACCACATATGGAAAAATCATTAAAGTGTTCAGTTCAATTCAAAACAGAATACTATCTTGGTTATTTTTAGTGGTTTCTGATATGTTTAGAAAGTATTCAGAAGTGTTATAAATTACTCGATAAACAAACATAATAAACAGAAATAGTATTATCTTGCGCCATAATATTTATAATACGTTTACAAATATCTTTTCATATTTTCCAACCAAACGCTAACGTTCCAAAGGACGGGTGTCAAACACGTGTGTGCTGTCGTTTTCCAGACGACAATCTTTATCCTTCGGTCATTATTTCTAGGTATGGTTCTTATTTGTTTCTCTGTCAGACAAATTCGTTATTATTTTATAAATGTGGCGCATCTGGATTGTCTCAGAGAGTAATATTTGCAAATATTTGAATTTCGAAAAGAACTGGGTTTTTTTCTTGACAAAATAGAGTTAGGTTTAGTTTTTCTTCCATTGTATTCATACATCATGGTGCATCAAGGTAGTTTGATGATTTCGATCAAAATCAGATGCTGATCTACCGCAAGCCAGGACCTCCACGTATACCTCCTCGCATTACGTACTTTAGAAAAGATTTTGTTTGCTTTGCGATAATAAAGTTCAATTGTAAACGTCACAAAATGTGCCAAATAGAACGATGGCTATCTATAAGTCAATTAAAGGTAGACTCCACAATTCCTATGTATGCATTATATTTGTATACTGCACTGTTTTATCTAATTAAGTGGTCAAGACGAGTGAATTCCTTGCGGTAAAAAGCAATGTTCAGTGGACAGCTATTTTTGTTGATAAAGCACAAAGAAAACACCGGGTTTTCTTTCAGGTGAATCTCAAAAAATAACTTTTTAGAAAATCATTTACGTGGGTCTAAGTTTCCTCTGGAAGGAATACGATAGTTGGATTTCCCTGTTACGAAGGAAACACAAGAATCCTAGGACAAAGAACAGCTATTCTGCTTGAAAAACAAAGCATTATTTATTGAATCAAGGGGCCTAATTACTCGTTCAATCAAAAGAAAGCAAACCTCCTAATTGATAACTTAAATAACTACTTGACATCTCGAGTCAGACATCAACATTGTCTTACTATAAAAACAATATAAATTTTTAATTCATTAGTTAAGATTTATGGTGCCGAATAAGAATCAGATTGATCAGTTCGAAATCCTCTTTCTTGTATTTTTATGATTTTACAGTTCAATTGGCATTTGGCTGCTCGAGTTGAAGATTCTCGAGGTCGATCAGTCGAGGCTGATTAAATACCAAACCATCCACAAGAAATAGAAACAGATGGATGTGTTAAAATCAATTCTCATAGTGTCAGTTCTTTATCTTTGAATAGCAAACCTTCATTGAGAAGAATTCGTAGAACACGGTCATAAAAAATTAAAAACGGCCGGTAATCCAAAATCAGGTATGAGCCGACAGAACAATAATGCAATTGTTAAATTTCCCATCAGAATAAAATATCCCTATTTGTTTGCGTTTGTTTTGCCATTATTTCAAGGTTTTCTTGATGGAGTCGAGAAGTGTCTCATGACATTACTTTAAGTGTCTGCTTTAAGCACTTTTACACGTGTGGTGTTAGGGCAAAACACATTTATACTGACAGAACAGTGAAGAGATCTAATAAAAACATTTGCACATCAACCTAACTGATGATAATCGTATACCTACCTCGCTTAAGGTCTGCTAGAAATGTTGGCGCTCTGGAAATACTTGAGCAATTCCATCGATGGCCTTGTAATTGGTGCATACATTCCTCCCGCGTCATTTCCACGGCTTCAGCCACATATTTCATGATAGGTAGATTTCTACGACACATGTTGTACTGTTTTCCGACGAAGCCCTGTCTCTTATGGCAGTCTTTCGTAACCCACGCGTCGTTTGAGTCATGGCTGATTGCCCTATGGAGAACGGAAGAACCATTTATCGTTAATTATGAGTTGTAATCTAGACTTCAGTTAGAGTCACACACTGCCTCGTAAACAACTAACAAAGGCCATCAACAATATCTAGTGCTATTAATAATTGTACACAAAATGTGTAACAAGAAAAATGTCGGTTTTGATGGTGTTAGTCATGGAGAAATTGCTACTTACAGCCATCGGATAGCCTCGGTGGTGTGAAGCATCAAGCTAATCCATACTACAAGTACACCAATATGAAGTGACATCTTCCAAAACAACACACACTTTAGAACGACTTGAAAAAAACATCCTTTGAACCTTGCCGTATGCTTAGTCACTTTTCTTTCTTTTCGACCTGCAAATAGCAAAATTGGGTTTAGTAAATCAATTACTCGGTTCGCTCCAGAAGCATGTTTGGTATAGCCCTCACTCACCCAGAACGAAATTATTATTAAAAAGATAAAGTGAATAGCCAGTGGCCGGCCGGCTGAATTCACACACACGACTCTAGAAGATTGGAGATCATGAAAACATGACCACAGTAGCATCAAAACAAATATAGAGGTGTGAGGCTTTACGAAGTCGATGGACGTGCTATCACCTTTCGCTGGTTTGTTTACCACGTGCATGCAATGAAAACCACTGTGTCAATGGTACATGGCAAACGAATTGGTCAGCTCTAATACGTCTCTGACGCTTGAGATCACTGAACCGTCGAGTGGAGTAATTTACTTAATACCAAGATTCACCTTTAGTTTGCTATATTTAGACACGCCTACTTTAGAGTACGTCGTCAAGCCTCGTATCCATACAGCAAGCAACTTCAGAAAAGCAAGAGATAAAATATATGCCGCTGAATCGCCTCAGTCGGCCAGCAATGTATATTATACATCGATAAAAGAAGGTAACGGATATATCACGATGATCAAGGATTCTGGCTCCTATCTCGTTCCATCACCTTTAGAGTTTTGCAGACGAGTACAAAATACAGTCATTCCATGTAGACGTTGTTGACGCTTTCTCCGGTTTTGATTTGACTCGGTAGAAACGTGAGACAGGATTACAATGCATTTGCTGTCCTATTAAGGAAATGGTTCATACGCCTGCCTCAGGAGATGTTCAGTGAAAGAGATTTTGATGAAAGAGGAGGAGGTAAAACTACAGATGAACTTAAAGTGGGTCAAAACCACAGGGCGCAAGTTCGAAGTGACGAAAGGATGGTGAAGTAACATAGACCGCGAAGCCACTCGCCTGCGTGTTCCATGACACTCACCTTTCTCAAGGCCGAGAACTGTTAATTGGAAACAAATTAAACCGTTTAACGAAGGTTCAAAAAGCAAAAAGCATTTTGAGGCAAGTGACTTCAAACTCTATCTTAAGAATTTCTTTCTTGTTCAGTGGCATTTTTGGCGCAGCGATCAAGAGGAAAGCGACGATCACAATCAACAACTTCAGAATCTACAAGATTTAATACGTAATCTCATATATGATTTGTAAAAATACCTCTTGCGGCCTAAGACAATGCAAGACCCAAGGATTGAAAACAGAGATACAGCCGAGCGTGGCGAAACTAAATGACCATGAAATAAATCGATTATAACGTTTGCAGGTGTTGTACTTCACAGATGGGAAAAGTGCTCCAGGCTAGAACTATGAATAGCATACGAATTTCCGCGGTTATTCTAAATTCAGAAAAGAACAAAGAGGAAATTTTACTTTTTCTAAAAATAAAACGTAATTATGACTTGGAAAAGTTAAACAATGTTTGAAACAATTGAAGGGGCAAAAACCTTTTGACACCGCAACATCTATTTTCAATATCCTCATTTGTCATATAGACAAAATCAATGATAATAAAACCTGATTCGAGTGTTTTCAAAATGACTGAATAACAATCTTCAAAGGATTTTTATTTGAACGCGACTTTGATTGTGCTGGTACCTCGTGGAAGGTTGTTTTTCTAGATATCGTGACATGACCGTAGGACGTACCCCGATAATAAATTCTTTGTAATCGCAAGCTCGCTGCAGGCAACCTATGAAGAGACTCTTGCTGCAGGGCAATTGAAGCACGAAATCATGATGGCAAGTAATAAAGAGCTAATTAACTTAGCTTACTTCTTC
This sequence comes from Actinia tenebrosa, assembly GCF_029948245.1. Taxonomy (NCBI): domain Eukaryota; kingdom Metazoa; phylum Cnidaria; class Anthozoa; order Actiniaria; family Actiniidae; genus Actinia; species Actinia tenebrosa. Next base: position 12,905,595 of record NW_028292579.1, read on the forward strand.
CATCTAGATTTTTCCTTTGAGTTTGAAAACAGTGTCCTTAGCAGTCCACTAACCACACTAACAAGACAGCCTACCTGACATTGAAGATAGTTCTGTTGACAGACTGCGTAAACTAATCTAAAGATAATAATGTATAATACTTAAATCTGTTTCTCAATGCAAATATTTGTCTAAATGATCGCTAAACTAGACATTTGTCCTACCCTCCCCTGGGAAAAGATCTAGCTTTTACTATACGTGCAGTTTGGATTCTTTTTGTTATGTCAAGTTCACTGAGCTGCTAACTGAATACTGTCGGCGGTTTTTGTTTATTCTACACCAGGTCACTTTATAAAATCTATAGAAAGAAGCTCATTAAATTAGAAACATTTCAGAGGATTCATGAGATTAGGTAGAGATTAGCCCAAGGCTTTTCGAACCCGGGATCGCCGATGAATCAAACCCCTGTTTTTTTGCGCGCGCCGACTTCAAGTCTACGGAATCATGCAGAACGAACAAAGATAACTTTGATAGGCGTAATCTTTAAATCAACTACCTTCTTTTGGTGCATTAGGATAGTGGCAAGTGAGGAATCTACTGGAAAGAGCAATCCAGTTAATCCGGTACAAGGTGATCCTCTGTACAGCCAATAATTTAAACCTCGATAGCCTGACGATCTGTGGTCGTATCCTCGCTGTTTGATGATATCAAAATGCAGGTCGTTTCGTTTCGTGCTTAACTGCTTCTCTAAAATAATCTTACCACCGCTCCTAACCGAGATAACATCACAACGTTCTGGACAACGTTAACAGACGAATGAGTATGACACAGAGACCTGAAATCAGACCTTCATGAACTGGTCCCGGGGGCTTGGAACCGATTGCTTTACCGATGAAAGTTTATCTGAATGCCAGTGACGACTGACCCCTGACTGAACGGTGCCCTTATGACGTCTAATAGGCCAGTAAAAGGATACTGCTATTCTATGAATGATTTGACGCAATATACAACGATGCAACATAATGGTATTATCTTGAAAAGGGTTCTTCTTGGCATCAGATATGAAGGATTCCCTCGAGGTATAAAAACCTATACATGTTACCACTGAACAAAATGTTACTTCCCACCCCTCCCTGTGTTTTCTTCTGTCCGGATATCTTCACTCTGAAGACATTCTCTAGTGTCTAAGGCCATCCAGCTTAGTCTGTCTTCAGGAATCAAGTAACTCACTGGGGTGTTTCTAGAACCCTAGTGCGAATTCATCAAACGGTTCCGCACACCGTGTGTACACTGATGGTATGAATACTCAATGTTTCTAAATGTGGCACATGAGTTTAATTGTTTGAAGATTAGAACAAAGAAAGTTTGTAGACTCAATTAGTTTTGAAAAAACTAAAGTACAAGCTCTTAGCTGCGAATCGCTGTTGAAACAGAAGAACGGTAAGAATATGGGATGGGCTGCAGACGAACGCACTACCTCTGAGCTGTTTTCCACCTTTTGATACAAATCAACCTTATCTTGGGACAGGTTGTGAAAATATTCAAAACACCAAAACTATATTATTCAGTGCTCGCCTTATCATTTCGCGTTTTCTTTTCTTAGCACTATATTGATTTTACGAGACTTTTACCGGTGAGGTGATCGAAAAGTCTCCTCGTCGCGCGTATAAGTGAGTTAGGGTGAATTACGTTAAATCCAGAACCATCTTGTAAATGTTTGATTATATTCAACGCATTTATTAGTGAGTAAATTCCTTTAGTCTAAACCTACTAATGGTCTATCTCAAATTCTGATTGGCTGAGCCTTTAGTGGTCTAATAGCGAAAGGTGCAGGTTTTGAAAATCGAAACGCAAAAAAGAAAAATCATTTCAACCACAAATTCGTTATTCGGATTTATAGACTATTGACTCGTAGACCACTCGGACTACTGGTCTATTTGTTATTCATGCCGGTCGAGCCAAGGAATTCTATTGTAGCGTGTCTGAGGTTATCTCCAAAAAGTACTTAGAAAGCCGTCTTTCGTTCAAAGGATGAAACTTTTTCTAAATATACCAAATTGTTGTGAAAATTGTATGCCCTGGATTATTCTGGTTGCTTAAAGGATTATTTTAAGGCGGCTCAAGATGATTGGGGAACCTAAATTGGATGAGTTCCGTTGGTACAACGATAACCCCACGAAAACTATCTTCCATATTATTCGTAACTTTAGAAAACTGGCGGGGGGGGGGGGGGGGGGGGTATTTATTGACTTTGCCGGCTTTCCTCGTCCAAGGCTTATCGAACCTAAAAGTAACTTTCGCTAAACGCTAAACGAAATTAAATTATATATTTATATAAGCAGTCAACGAAACTAGACGACATAAAGCGTTGAGGCCTAGCACATCTGGAGATATGGTCAAACAAAAAAGGATAAATTTAAGAAAAACAGATACTTTCTAAATTAAAAACCCATCTTAAAAAAAAAAATTGCCTGTTGGGGATAAATATTCCCCATAAACCTGGAGTTACGACACATCATATACTGAGGTTAGGATTTCACTGATGGCAGAGGGTTGAGCCTCTATGACCCTAGATTTTTCCCTAAAGCGAATAGGATTTTCTACAAAATAAACTCAAATAACGTCCATTTAAAACATCAGAGTAAATACTCGGCTATCGAGAAGCCTTTTAACATCAATTTACAGGCCGCCATGGGTTAGAGTTCCCGGCGAAAGTCTTGAACAAATAAGAATGAAAGGCGGCCGGTGAAATATTTGTTCGTTAAAGTCAAAATAAGTTGTTAAAAATACGTTCACTAATTACTTAAAATATAGACTTAACTGAAATTTTTGTCAATAAAAAGGAATAAATAAATGATAACTTCAAAGGGCACCATCTGTCATACGTTGACTACAAACTAAAGTTAATTTCGATAACATTGAAACGAGTTTTTAAAAGTGCAAATAGGATCATAAAGTCAGTCGACTCGGCGATGCGATTCTTTTCACATAAAATTTTAGATCAAATTAGAGGCTCAGAATGAACTCAAAGGTTAAAATATATGACATTGTATATACCTAGAATAATAATATACACAAATCAACCCACTGACCTTTACTGATGACAGCACTCGTATGTTTTACACTAGTGATCACTACACGTAGCTAGAAGTCTCAGTTAGAATTAGTTACTATCGTCAACCAACTCAGTTTTGAACGTCTGTGTTGTGACAAACCTTTTATACGTGTATCATTATCAATATAGCTTCCTTGTTTGATGGATTGTTTGCACATGTCCGCTTGTTGATCATCATTTACTTCAGATAGGAAATCTACTGTTACGTACTTTCAACGTGGGTGAGACAGCTTACCTTCCCATCCCATACCATGTCGTTATTTCTACATTCCATTTAGATAATGAAACCGAGTGAAAGATTAAAGAAAGATGATTGATCGATGCAAACTGCTAAGCACTGTTTAATAAACGAGCAGGAGTATTTTATCTTTGTCTTTTTCCTTTCCATAATGTGAAAACTAAGGTTATTCAAAATCTGCAGAGCACTATTGTACGGGGTCAGTAGTCGGAACCAAAGTTAAACTTCATTCCTTCACGCAAGTTAACGGACATTTCACGAACACCCCGCCTGTCGCCCCAATATTTTGTTTTTCGTCATCAAAATTAGATGATAAAAACCAGAAATTTTGGGTGTTTTTCTGTTTGGACCTCACCACATCCTTTAACAGACATTGCTATCCTATGCAGTCAGAATGTGTCCCTTTTCGGTTAACTCTTGATTCACCGAGAGTCATCCAGATCGTTTCGGAAACTCTCTCGCGCACTCGGGTCTTTTATGAATAATCCTCTAAATAAGAACCACATCCTTTCGTTTAAAACTGTTTTTGTTTTGAAATAGATTAAACGATAATCATGGTTAAAAGCAATGCGTGAGCTTTTTATTCCTCGTTTCCGATGTCTGCATCGTGTCAAGACAATATGATATTAGATTGTCTGCGAAGCCCTTCGTTGTTTCCGATTGGCTTGTTGTTTAAGACACGAAGGCGTTCGGTGGACACCGTAATTTCCGAGCGAACGATCGAAAAACATCCGACCTACGCACGTGCCAATAAAAGCAGTTTCCTTGAAAATGTCAGAAAAAGATACCTCTGTGACATGAAAGACCTTACTGTATGCTGGCAAATCTCTTCGTGTACAGTGATTGTAGAACGAATGATGATTTTGTAAGCAGTTCCTGGGCAAGTTCTTTTGACCCAAGCATCCTTTGTCCCACAGATGACAGCATCTCTCAGTATAGGGTCTAAAAGAGTGAGTGGATGACTGAAATCACTAAGGTCTAGTCCACGATCTAAAATAGTGATAAACCTCAAGCATTTGGGATGTGAATTTAAAACTCAGCAACTGTCTGATGCTGACGGAGATCATACCTAAGTTTTGAGATAATATTCTAGTACCAAACTATCACCATTAAATACGGAGTGTCACTTGCTGCTATGGTAACTTAATGGTGATTCTTAATAACTTGTTACTATGTAACATTAAGTTGAAGTAAAAGAACTTTATGACTTGTAACTATGGAAACATAAGTTGAAGTTTTAAAGGTAGTATAAAGGTTTACTAATCGCGTTTATGACTTTCAATAAGCTACTGACCCCTAGTTTGCAATAGTTAATTCATGAATCTAGGAGTCGAGTCAAGCATGATTAATGTTCTCTAGTGAGATGTGAAGCAGACTTTCCCTGCATGGTATAAAATATTTTCACCTTAGCGAGGGATCTAGTACAAGAGGTCTCTATATCCAAGCAAATGTATTCACGCGTGTCTAAAGGAAAAGGCTAATGATATCACTTCAAAAGTCATTATTTATAAATCTAAAAAACAAATGTAAACTAACAGTATGTTTAGCTATCTGATCTGTTTGATTTGTAGTCGCTGTTAGCAATTAAAAACAGTATTTATTACAAATGAATTAATATTTAGGCATACGTACATCATATTACGGAAATCCGCTTCACCCGTCGACCGTGTTGCTGCAATCAAAGGATTTCTTCGCATTGTTACAATCGCACAGTTGACTTATCATCACGTTAACTGGAAAAAAATGTTTCGTCTCGACAAAATGCGAACCACTCCCACTGAGACACTCCCTCGTTTCACTGGAAGCCGAGCTCCGTTACACACTCTCTAGACAATCATTCTATCAGCACCAGAATTGAAAATGCGAATAAGACTCATTATAAGCCAAAGGGCATGTGTTAAAGCATTTAAATTTCATCAAATGCATTTATTTTATAGTTTTAATTTCTCATTTGAATACGTAAATTGAATCAAGGAAACCATTTTAGTGTCTGGAAACTCGTTTGTCAGTAACTAACTCCAGACAAATCCATTACTGAGTGTTTCACGAATTTGAAGAAGCCATTTGTAAATTAGGAAAAATCCATTGCCGGTAATTCGCGAATTGTGAGACTTGAATCAATTGTGAATTATATGATATCATCATTTGGCCTAATTCAGGAACCCATTATAAGTCACCTACTACCAAAATCATGCGAAAAACCACTTGCAAATTACTTATTTGGTAAAACCATTTGTAATCCAGGAAATAAAGAAAACCATTTCTACGTCATAGCTTTGGCGGGTACCAACTGATAGATACCAATAAAACGTATTGAATACGTCATTAACTCCCATTTGGTTAATTGACTCCCATTCAATAAATGGGAAAATTTTTGGGGGAAGTTCGTCCTCAATTGATCTTTTGATGCATAAATAAATCTAAATATGATAAAACGATAAGATGAGAAGTGACGTATGATATTTTAGTATTCAGTGTGTGGGTGGGCGCGTTTGGCGCGTTTGATGTCTAGAATTTAAAACACACAGGGATCCCAGTTCACGGTTTGGATGGATAATCCCTCTTCATTCAAACATAAAGCAATACTCCAGTTTCGAGTTCTCTTTTGCTCAGCCTTAGACTCAGTTGTGCGTTAAAATATTCAGCTATTAAACCAAAACCCGTGGCATTTTAATCACCTCATATTGTTCCGTAGTACGTACATTCCTTACTATACAATGGGTTAATTAATGAAAATTTGCAGTACACAATCGAGGCTAAGACTGACCAAAGGCGAACTCGAAATGAGATTATTAATAGGACGATATAACTTATGGTTACAGTAAGAACAGTTAACCGTGAACACGGTTTTTTCAAGTTATTGCTTTCTGAACCCTACTGTTTGAAACCGTCTAGAATTTAGTTTTAGTTTGAATATACCGTGATCAAAATAAATGATATTTCCAATCGATTGTCACTAAACTGTTGATTTCTAGTAGACATTTTAAAGTAACCAAAACTTAATGTAATGAATGCTTTTCCCTCGTTTAATAACGATTAACGTATTGACGTACGGTGAAAATGAAACCCGGGCCTAAGGATATTTGAAATCGGGGATCCAAACACCACATATTCTAGGCGAACGGGCTGTTAAATCTTGTTTTACCAAATAAGGATGAAAAGAGATTGTTGCTGGCTCAGATGTGCTTCCTAGTCCTCTACGGTCAGGGTGACCAATCTGATCAAGTCAGCTCTTAATTAAGTTAAGTGAGTTTTCTACACAAAGATCTAGTTTCGTTTCGTTTCTATTCGTTTCGTTTCGTTTCGTTTTGTTTGTTGTTGTTTTTTTCTTTTTGTCCTCATACTGGTTCAAGGGTCCAAAAGCAAAGTTAAACCAAGCCACTAATTTAATAAAAAAAATTAATAATTTGATAACAGCTTTTGTTGGATATTGAAGGAAATATGGTCGATCAAGCGGGAAGGGTGGTTGCGTGATCCGGCATCGAGACGCATGCAGAGACCGTGCAGAGAGACGGCTATCAAACCGAAACGGTGTTCCAAAACAGTCTGCCCAAACGAGCTTGGACCCCTTTGTCACTTTTTGAGGTAATAATTTTTGTACAGGCAAAATCTTGTGATTTCTAACCGGAGAGTCTATTTTATTGCTTTCTGTCTTTGGCAACGAATTCAATCTTTCTTATCTTTATCTTTTCCCTATTTCTACAATACCTTTTACCTTTCACTCATTTTTTCCTTGGAAATGAAAACCACTAAATCAGTGGTTTTCTAATCAGTGGTAATCTAACAAATTATCGCCTCTTTTTCTTCCTACGAAATACATACATGTCGTAACAAGTAAACCACTTCCAATGGAAGGGAAGGGGGTCACAGTTGTTCCCAGTTATCTTGAGTAGCCAGGTATACTCTATTCTAACAGTGATAGCAATATCTGATAAAACTGGAAGAATTGATTTCTAACGTCTGAATTGTCCTCACAACAGCGAGAACCAATAACAAGAAAGTACAGTGATAATGGTACATGAGAGTGAGTTGTTTTGTCGTGACGTGCATACAAAAGACAAAGTTAATCGGTGTTTAGAACACCAATCTTTCATCTGTCATTTTCGACGGAAACACGGTAAATACTATTAAACATGTTTAAGTTAAAACTTTAAGTACACCAGAGGTGGCCACGTAAATTGAATTCAGAATACAACACCAATAGGATTCATAATATATCGAGCGAACCCAACATTTCTTGGCAAGCTTTAAGAAAGACGCTGCCAAATCCAATCCACTTCAAAAAGCTCCAGCTTCTCCAGCTTCTTCCTGTACGTGGCTATTTGGCTGCTGTGTTTATATGGCTGCACTGCAAATATCTTTTATTGTTGATGCGTAATTAAGATAATAGCAAAAGATTAAAGGTAAGACTTTAAGAAAAGATTGGTCTCTTATCTGCAATTGGCTGATAAAGCATTAGTGTTTTTATGCCCCATAATCTTGCCATGGGAAATAAACACTTGGAGAATCTGTTTGTTGGCTTCTATTCATGCAGCTCAACATGCAGTCCCATACTCATTCAAGTCCTATTATTAAACTCTATTCATTTTGAATGTGTTTGCTCCAAATACTTCGATTAACCGTTCAAACGTGGGCTAAAAGTATCTGATTGTTTGTGGCTTATAATCTCCTTTAGAAGTAGTGGATGGAAGTATTTGCGTGATTGTCACAGCTTGCCAAAGAGGCACCAAGAGCTCAAATAGCAGTCGTTTTAGGCAAAGAATTTGAAACTGCTGCCAGATAAATCTAGAAAGATCCATTGAACAACAGCGGGATCTATTATACAAGGACATCCAACGCGGTATGCTCTGTAAAGCGATGGGCCATCACTCAAGCCGCAATCCTTTTTGTAACAAGTCGTCGCGTAATTCTTTCTTCAAGTACTTCTGTATTTCAAGCAATTGCGCTCTTTTTATTCATTTTCTCTTTCCGGGATCCATATGGCTCTTTTATACAAGATTCAGGTCCTCATGTAGTTTACTAAATTAGTAAGATTTTAACATCCGCATACTTAGTCAAGTATAAAAACACCAGCTGGATACAGCTAAAGGTAATTTAACCACAAACTGAATCACTGATTCCTTTGAATCGAACCCAGTGGTTCACTAGAATATAGTAATGAAAAACACAGCATAACTGAGACAGTGACTGTAAGTAATGGTTATGAACTTTGACTGGGCACTCGTTGAATCCAGCCCCGTACTTCCGGTCAACCACAGAAAACAACTATGTGAATTAAATAAAGTACTTACTAAGTAAAACTATAATAGTCATCATGAAAGAATAATTGGTTTAACTGTTAATGAATCAAGAAACACTTTGCTCTTATGACCCATTCAACAAGGTGTTCATTAAGCACGATCCACAGAACTGAACACTTTACAGTGTACTGCTCTAGATATTTATCTTATCATCGATAAAGTATGCATATAATAAACACAAAAAAATCAAAAAAAAAAGCTAAACACCAATAGGTAGCTAAATACCTCTTCGTTGATAAACTGAAAACTCAGCCCAAACAATGCATCTTACATACTTCGACGCTTCTTATATACTTCAATACTTTGCAGAGAAAAAAGTGACAGACGTACAATAACGAGTGAAGAAAGGAAAATAAAATGATTATGTCGGAACAGTTAGCCCGATGTTGCCAAGTTAGACATATTTTTCAAATAAGGTGAATTAAGATGTCGATACCTTTGCTACTCTTTCATCTCGAGAAACGACATCTCATGCTATTTATAGCCCTAAGCTATCCATGTTCGACTTCTTCTTATAAGTAATTTAAATAAGAAAGTACTGAAACAGTCAAAAAATACTGCACCGCTTGAAGAAACTGTGCAAGAAGACTGACAACTTGTCGAGGAAAGACTGACATGGGCAACGACCAAGAAACGAACCTTCACAAATAAAACTAACAGTATTCAAAACTGACCCGACTTGCTTGATATTATTTTGACACTCGGAAACTCATTTATTTCAAATGCCCTTAGTGTGTAAATCGTTTTGGGACCCTTCCAGAGATATTTATATGGATGCGCGGATTTCTTATTTATTGCACATCTTTTCGCGGAGGTCTGTATTTTGTGGAGAATAGCAAAAATGAACACTCCTATTTCTCACCAAAAACGCATGGGAATATCTTTTATTACTATACGAATGGCATCTTGGTAATCAAGAAGGATGAAATGGCTGACATACTGAACAAATCAGTAAAAAAGATGTCTTACTGTAAGGGTTGTAAGTCTTCAGATGGTCATATGTTCATTGATGTTCAGTGAGTGATGCTAAAGACGCGCAAGGAAAATCCGCTTAGAAATAAACCTATCGAACGCAAAGCAAGCTTTTTCATTCTACTGCAGTTGAGTAGTAAGACGATTTAAGCAGTGATTAGTCGAAGAAGGTAAAAGTGTTGACTTACCCTGGTTGCATCCAAAGCAAAATTAACGCACTATTGATCCAAGTCAAGGATAAAACTCTATTGCATATGGATGGAGCTTAACTTTGTAGGCACAGAGAATATACAATACGCTTATTTGAACCAATTCCGAGCTCAGTATTCACCACAGCATGCAAGCACCAAAAATGCAAGGACGTAAATGGCTTGAGTTTGGAGAGTAAGATATGGTTGATTTAGTAAGAGATTAGTAGTGTTGACGTTGCAGTTCGCAGTAAAACTCCACCACTTTGGCAGGCCAGGGCTTTTTAGTACCATTTCACCACTAAATGGGCTACTTTATGTGCTGACAACATTTGCAATGTTTGATATGACACAAACGACTCCCAGTACACGCGGTCCTTCAGACCAACTTGCGTCACCTCAAGCTGTAAGCAATCGATGTAATTCCTCGTTCTCGTTCGGTTTAGTTCCAGCGGATAAACCACTCAATTCAAAAGCGCACTTGGCTATGCAACCAGAAAGACTAGATTAACAGCTTTCCCAGGTTTTTAGAAGCTTCGGTCTAATTTTTTCCCTCGCGTGCGAAGGGAAAATTAATATACTGATGAAATCGGCAAACAGCCACCTCTTCTTGTTTATGTCACTAAGATAGGACCAAAACCCTCGGAAATAAGCCTTTACTAATGATTCAACGTGTCTGTTTTGCCGTTGAGAGGGTCGGCCGAAAGTGGCACGTTTTTACGTATTGGGTCACAGTTCACACGCGTATGGTACGCTAACTTTGGACACTCGTTTCCCGATGTAACAAAAATAAGCATCATTTGTGTAAGATCACTTTATTTAAAGATTTTGTCTGAAACCCAGAAAAAACAAGGAAACTTCAGACCGCAGTTAGCTTCATTCTGTAGTAAAAAACATCAGTGAATGAAAACAAAAGGTTCTTGCAAGTTTTACAATCGGTTAGAAGAGTAAGAGCATTAATTCTCTGCACATAGTTTCATTCCAAGTTATTTTTGTTTTCGTCCGGAAAAATCTGGCGTCAGTTTTCCTAAGGTTACTTTGAAACAGAAAAATCTTGAAAGTTTTTTTCTGTGCTTTCAAGTGTACTTGAAAACTCTCAAACACTGAACTTGAGTTCTTTCCTCATTTGACTTTGAAATATCGTTAAGAACCGGCGTGGTTTTTGACGATAACGCCTAGCACAAGGAGAACGCCCTTGTTAACCCCATAACTGGAATCTCGAATTTCCTTCCCATCCAGCTTAATCCAGAAATGTAGGAAAGTTCAGACCAAAATCTTTGGATTAACAGCAAGAAATTACTAACGCTTATCACGCTAAACCGGGCAATGCAAAAGCAAGAACAATTAGAACTTTCATGCAACTTATATTAATACTGCTAGTTTATAAAAAGCGCACGTCAAAGAAAAAAAGGTGATTTTTCTGCCGAAGCTGTCTGCAAAGATTCAGAGGTATTGTGTTGATTTAGATCGGTATTATTCACGTCAGTTTTCGGTTCAAGTGGACTGATTCCCTTTCATTCCATCCAATGGTTCATCCTCTCTTTCATCCAAGCTAATCCAGGATTACATCTAATCTTCATTTTACAAAAGCATACACTTGCACGACTAAAATTGATCTTTTTCAGCTTACATTTACTTAACGTATAGATTTGTATAAATATCTAGTGGAAAGTAGGGATATGCTGTCCAAGTCGTTGATGTGGATTAGATCAACTTGTCCTCGTATTGTTCAGTAGCGTACTGGATGGAGTTAGAGCAGCTGGCGTAAGAAGAAAACAGTTTGTTGGCTTTTCGAATATCACTGGAATGTGAATTCGTTGCCAAAGACCAGTGGTGAGGACTGGATAGGACTGATTGATACCCCAACCTTGCTTGGCATCTTGGCGGTAAAATAGCGGCCAACCTTTGTTTAAATGCTTGCAGTTGACTAAGCCTGGTCAGTAATCTTTGATAATCTGACTGGTCTGATATCTGGCTTAGTCTAGTCGAATATATTGTCTAACAAGTCACGATAATGTTGACAATTGAATGCCAATGTAGGTTCCTATAGGAATATGCCACAGCAGAATAGTATTTTTTTGGCTCAAGCCTCAGAAGTACTTGTATAAGCGCGCAAAGAGTGATTGATGTACGTAGGTGATCCTGTGTTTACTTCACTTTTTCATAAGAATAATCTTGATAGTCAAGATTTCTTATTGGCCTTAATTTTGCCTCATATAATTGGTATACCATGAATCTTACTTATTTCAGTTCAGTTCTAAAATACTATTCGGGAACCTCTGTTAGACTGGGCTTTGGGTATTGCATATGAAGTCTTAGTCTTTTTATCTTGGTTTCTAAATATTAAGCTCTAGTTTCTGAATCAAATGCTGCGTAAAGTACTTCCTCCATGCGCCTCATAAACCCGCCTATCAGTCAAGTAAAGCCGAAGACTTAAACATGCAGCATTTGGTATATATAGTGCTGATCATAAAATAACAAGCTTGACTAGATTATTTTTTATCTAATTGAAAATCAATAATTTTCCCAATAAGACAGCAACTCCGCTTTTCTGAACGCTGCTATTCGCCGAGTCCACCATGTGCGAGCAATCGATAGCTAGCTGTTACAGGGCAATTACTTTTAAAGAAATATTCCTAAATTAGCGGATGTGGGGGATTGCGGTCAGTACTGCTTGTGGTTTCTGTCCTACTAGCCTTACCGGATTCGGAAACAATTCACTGGAATTTGCTCATGAAACGATTTCACAAGCATTATTCAGAGTTTTGCTGACAAGCTGCTATTACCCCTTGGAAGTTGTTTATCCTCTAATACGCTTTCTTTAGTCCACTACTTGTTAACAGAAGGAAGCAGTCAACAACGCAAATGTATATATTTTAAAGGTACAAAATCTATGCTCCGAATACGTCCTGTTTACCGTTATACGGATAATCTAAATCTAGAGTCTGCTCTTTTGTACTCGGCGATGCCGAAAATGGATTTACAGGTCACTCGGAAGCAAACAAAGTAGTTGTTATTTGCACCTTGTACATCACTTTTTCGCTAATGACTTCGATAAACATCATCTGATTTTATAAGCTTATAACTTGAGTGTAAATTGTGAGTGAAAGACGCCTTATAAATAAGTTATTTGCAGTTAAAGGTTAAGCTGATAAAATTTCAGGGTATCTATCTCAATGCTATTTTTTTAAATCTAGTCTGGACTTTCCCGGCCAGTTCATAGAATGAGATGCCCGCCTGTACTCAATAAGCATCTTCTACTGTGTGGAATATCGAACCTAGGTTTCCCAAATAAATATTTAAGAATATCAAGATTCAGTTGGTCGATGAGGCTATTTAAAAGCAACCAAATGCGTCTTCTCGTTTTGCTTAATACTGAGGAAATGTACGCCCTGCTTTCTCCTATTAGTTAATTGAAGGGAAAAATCAAAAGCCCGAGCCAAGAATCATTTTAATTTCGGTACGATCTTTCACCTAATTAGGTATCAAGATTTGCCCGGGTTATGTCAGAATAACAGACTGAACTATCGATCGATTGAATTGACAGACTTATCCGAAAGATATACAATAAGACAAGTTAACTTACCTCAGAGATTAGACGATGGTTGGACGTTTTTGTGAAAAGTTTCAAAGGAAAACCAATAAGCTGCAATCCAATAATGACAACGGATATTAGATACTTTATTGTAGCCAAAGAAAAATATAAGCAATAACAACGTGAAACTTCCTAACACAAACCTAATTAAAGATTCAAGGCCTATCATATCTGATTTTAGAGGGTATAGTTAGTGTACAAGATTACCTTGAAAAGAGAGCACAAGTAGACGCAATGTTTAAGAGTGGATCCAGAACGCAACTAAAGAAGATTTTAAAGTAGTTTGCGTATCTGCTATCCTCACAGCAGTATCTCAAGTTGTCGTGTCTTGCTGTAGCCCAATCGTTTCTGTGGCCTGCTGGGAGAGAACTTTATTTGACAGCGTAAATCAAGCACCGCTGCTCAAAAGAATTCGTGATTTGGAGAAGGTGACAATTGACTTAGCAGCAGGGATTCGTATAAAAATGCAAATCCTTGCATGGAATGGTTCTTTTCCACAGGTTCTGTGAAAGAAGATCAACATTTACAAAACCACACGCAAAGCCTGCGCGAGATCATGGAGCGAGGATGTCTTGTTCATTTGATACAATAAAAATTTCTATGAATATTGTTATACAAACTTGTTCTGTAAAGATACAAAATCCAACGCCGCCTGTTATACTAGTAAGGCAATCCGTGGTCCTGTTTTGGGATATGATTCCCTTTGGCGTGAATCTCAAACGCTGAACGAGCAATCTTATTCCTTTTATTTTCTTTAAGTTATCGCTAACATCACCTGAAATGCACGCTCTATAATCGATAGCCTGTTCACGGTAAATCAGTGTTCCTTAATTCGCAGTTTAAAGCTAAACTAAGAAATTGATTTTTAAGAAACAATTTTGTTATGAGACTAGACATTTCTTTGATGCCCTAACACCAGCTTTAATAGAAACAATTCACGTGCTTTTGTCTTCAAAAGAATTCGGTGTAGTTAGTGTATGTTGAGAAAAGTTTGTTTGAATTTCCGTGACCACTTTTTTAAACAGCAAGAAATAAAAAACAAAAAAAAACAAAACAAAACAAAACAAAAACAAAAACGGAAAGACAAGCGATTTGGCAGCAAAAGATTTTGTGTTGGGTGATTTACAGTAAGATCGTTGAACTTCATGAAACTAAGGCTTTTAGAAAGGCTGGCGTGTATACCTGAATCGCGATTTTAGAAGATATGTATGACGTGATATGCGTGATGAGGAAGTTACTGAAAATATCCCATGTGTCTGACTAAAACCCTCTTAACATGCTACATAGCATGACAGTGAAAAAAAACTAACCAAATGCCAACACTTAACAGAAGAAATATTGCCTGTAAAAGTGAACTACATCGAATATCTAATAAAGTGCAAAACGCAACACGGCTTTTCGGTCTATTGCTTGTTCTTAGTGTTAGTCGATCCCAGAAAAATTCTTTCTTCACTAATATATATTGTAAACAAACTATAGAGGGCCGTAAGTTGGATAACGCACTGGGCTAAAACGTGTTTATTTTAATTGTATTGTATTGTATTGTATTGTATTGTATTGTATTGTATTGTATTGTATTGTATTGTATTGTATTGTATTGTATTGTATTGTATTGTATTGTATTGTATTGTATTGTATTGTATTGTAAAAACTATAGAGGGCCGTAAGTTAGATAACGCACTGGGCTAATACGTGTTTATTTTAATTGTGTTGCGTTGCGTTGCGTTGCGTTGCGTTGCGTTGCGTTGCGTTGCGTTGCGTTGCGTTGCGTTGCGTTGCGTTGCGTTGTGTTGTGTTGTGTTGTGTTGTGTTGTGTTGTGTTGTGTTGTGTTGTGTTGTGTTGTGTTGTGTTGTGTTGTGTTGTGTTGTATTGTATTGTATTGTAAAAACTATAGAGGGCCGCAAGTTAGATAACGCACTGGGCTAATACGTCACCCCCTTTAATAAAGTTTATTTTATTGTATTGTATTGTAAATGCTGAAATGTTTTTGAGCTTTTACGCTCGGGAGAAGAAAAAGATTTACACTGAAATGGCGGTATCTTGACATATCTCAGTATGAAGGCGTGACAATAGAGTGCTCGCACCAAACCCGTGAAACAAATATTAATTTTTAGTACTAAATAGTGATAATCAAACAATAGAAAACAAAGGATTCTGTATGAAATAGTACTAATTAGTACTAAATATTATTCATGGGTTTAGTGAGTGCCCTCATTCGTAGTGTTAATACTGAGCGCTATACATAATGTATACCTTGAATTTCCTACTCTATATCCCACTACAGGCTACCCCACCTAAGATGTTGACTACGAAAAAATTGTTCAATGATCACCAATGATCAAAGTACATTCCTACCATTTTGATTTAATTGAAAATTTGATTTTATTCAGTACCGGATTTTGCATGGCTACTACCCTTCAAATTGAAATACCTCCTATGACGTCACAGATTCCATACATTCCACACATAGTAATGTTCTATTGAACTTTCTTTCATTTAAATTATTTTGTGAAAGAATACAATAATTCGGGGAATGTTTTGCAATAATTTCGGGTGAGGGCGGTGTATTGAAATCTGTGGGATATTTTTAGGTATGGGTTTGGAAGAATTTGTTCAAATGGATGACCATTATCTCATCTTTGTCTCATCTTTGTTTGATTTGTTTTCATCATTGATCTAGTATTTGGTTGAGTAAATAGTTCTCAATGAAATAAATTGTGGACCATTCAAGGTTATGATTATGTTTTAGTAAATTAATATGTTATTCGCATATATAACACTTGTTAAAATATAATATCGCAAATAATCTAGCATCAAGTTAAAAGCCAGAAAAGAAAAGAAAAAAGGAAAGAAAAGAAAAAATGAAAAGAAAACAAAAGAAAACAAAAGAAGAAAAATAGAAAAGAAAATAAAATAAAAAAAGAAGAAAAGAAGAAAAGAAGAAAAGAAGAAAAGAAGAAAAGAAGAAAAGAAGAAAAGAAGAAAAGAAGAAAAGAAGAAAAGAAGAAAAGAAGAAAAGAAGAAAAGAAAAAAAGAAGAAAAGAAGAAAAGAAGAATAGAAGAAAAGAAGGGAAATTAAAAACGATGGTCATGTGTGACTGGAAACTTGTTTGGATTCCCTCGAGTCAGTTTACAAATCAAGTAACATTATTCTGTTATTGTATGATATCATACTTTCCCTTAGACTTTGAGAAAACTGAGATTTTTGAAAATTTGTGCCGGTACTGAGCTACCTCATCAGGAACTCCAAGTAGGCTTGACTAATCTCTCAGTAAATTCCCAAAATTGAAAAGAGCAAAAGCGCTTTTTTTTCGAATACAACAACATGTGTGACAGTGATGACAATGGTGCTAACCAAAATCAACGCAAAGTTAACCGCTAACCTTTGCATTGGTAGCCCTTAATTCAATGAGCGTTTAATCTACCGCAGCGCACTCACCTGTTATCCAAACGACTAGAAACCCATCGAAGATTAAAACAACTAACAACAACATACTTGAGTAGAATTGAACCGGGTGAGAGCCAATTAAAAATCGCTTCTAATTTCGGGTCACGAGGAACAAGGATTCTGGCCCTGTTTCACGAGAAACATTATACCGACTGAATGCAGGTTCATTTTCGTACCCAAAGCCTTCTCAGCTTTCTAACGAAAATGATTGGATTGTTTGGTGAGAAGAGTCTGGGTACTAGAATGCCCATGGATTAATCTCGCAAGAAGTGACGCAATGAAGTAATTGTAAATCGTCAGTATATTTAAAATTTCTTTACCACGCATAAGATAACGCAATAAAGTTGTCTCTCTTTAAATGGATTACTATACCACGTTATGAGATCACTGAAAAATATAGCCATTAGACTCATTACCATTATCAGTATGGATTGAACACGTGATCCTCCCTGATTGAACACGTGATCCTCCCTGATTGAATACTATACAACTGATACGTGGGTGATGGGCGTTTTATTGCGTCGCCTATTTATGTCGCTTGTTGATTCTCTCCTGTTCTTCGATGATTTCTCCGGTTTTCCTCACTCTGCAAAACCTACTTGGTGGTCAACTCTAAATTTCAGTTTCATCACATGGAGAAAGGCCACAGCTTTGTGGATGTAACGGTGTCGCAAACAGAAACGAAATTTTAGCCATCAGCCGGGAACACACTGCTTCGATTCTTTTCCTAGTATGAAATGCCGGAAGTGATGTGTCTTACATGAAGGAATGAAAACAGGTTTCGTCTTGTATAGTTGCTTTATCAATTTACTGGTCAGTCTAAATTCTATCCCAAAACTGCAATCTTATAAATGTAATTCTCGTTCTGGGTATCTCGTATGTGTAAATACCGAGTAGCTCGTATTCCTTGGTTTTCTATACTTTAATATCCTGTTCTCCCTAGGCTGCCGAGTCCTGACCCGAACAAGGTTATATGATTGGACACAGTTAATTGAAGTAATTAACGACTTGACTGCACCTCAAAGGTGACCGGATATATATATTGGTTTTGATAGCTGCTTTAGCTGTTGGACTTCTTTCCAGGTTATTCTCCTCACGCGATAATTAAACCTATAATTACGGCGTAAACACGATAAAGTCGAATCATATGATCCCTTAAGAATCAACCACACCCTAAATCCATTGTTTGGTGTAGGTTCTTAAATTCTTCGGAAAACCCAGATTCTTGAAGCCGGCGGCGGAATTGATATCAACAGTTTTTTTCAATAATTGATATCAATAATTTAGTATTTCATGTTTTGCATCGATGGAATTTAGGGCTTAATAGTTGACATTTTAAACCAGTGCGGCTCCTAGCGTTTGAACGTTTATGTCAAATGACTTCTACTAACGTGGTTGTACATCAGAACGATGCGCCAGGCTCATTTCATCTGCATTAGGGACGGACCATTAGATTTTTGAGGGGGGTGGGGCTGGACAATTTATTTTGTTCAGGAAATTTTTTTGGACATAATTTTGAATTTTTTTCTGGCACTTTTTTTATGAACGAAAATGACACAATTAACCATTGCATGATACACATTCGATATTTAACGTGTTAAAAGCCTCTGTCAGTGCAAACATTTATGAACATTTCACAAGTTATCACTGGATACCCACTATGTATACACACAAGTGAATTAACAAGCGCGTTCGGTACTTTCATTAGTTTACTAGCTAAAAAATTACATTACATCTTATAGTGGTTCTTATAGTTAACAAACTGTCAAAAATCATACCAGATCTCATACATTCAGTAAACGACAGTGCCTAATCAGTGCCTGTATGTCTTAAATCGATTGCTACTTACAGGCCAATAATGTTAATCCACTCTACATCTAAAATACTGTTAAAAGTTTTTTCTGTTCCTTTATTTCATCTTGATCTCTATATTTCTGGATCAAGTGTTCAATGAACTGACTGATAACTTATGATGTACAAACTGACGCAAGAGGCCAGTAATCTAAAGCTAGGTGATACTAGGTGATACACAACAATCTTAAGATTAGACAGACATTACTGTGCTACTCTATTATGCGCCATGTGATCAATACACTGATGCAAACAGTAGATAATCAAGCACATAGCATGTCTTACTGCTAATGCAATGAATAACAGCATGCATGCATTTACGATCGAAACGTCAATAAGGTAATTGAATAATGATTATTTACCAGCAATAGGGCTAGGACCCTGTTTTCGTACTCAATGACACACAAATTAACGTAATTCCTATGTTCGTTCGCTTTTAAGCTTTAACTAATAAAAATCAGATTCATTACGAAATATCGCTCACACCGCGGTTCTGAGAAAGAGATAGTTGAAAAGCTAACTACATGAATTACTTAAAATATATACACGACTATCTACATGGACACCTTCTGGCAGTGGCCATTAGACTGAAATGATTGCCTTTCTGAATATAACATGCGCTGATGAAGCAATTGCATGGATAGAATAGTGATGGCTTAGAATAGCTAGCTCAGACTTTTTATGTGCGTAAATTAGATAATGCGCTAACTGTCAACACAGTGAGTCATAGCTACAGGTTGTACTCATTCAATTCAGAATGCTGAATGCACAGTCCTACATTGACTGTTAGTCAGTGGCAAAAACCTGTACTACCGGTCAATATGATCAAGTGTATGTATGGACAAACCAATGACACAGGTAAGAATGTAACGAGTATTCAACACACCTATTAATAAAACAGCCGGCTAAATAATGCCAGTCACGGACAGCTTTAGCTAGCTTTGTTTGTCAGGATTATTCAAAGTAAGAACACTATATTACTAGTCAGCAAAACCTCTTGTGATCATGCTTCTGTTTCAGGTGCTTCATTAGCTTCAACATATTCTACTTGGTTATCTTCTGGTGTGGTTGCCTTCACCTCTGTTGTTACTAGCTCAGTCGTCGAGTCCACCATACCGACATCTTGGTTATCTTGTACATCGGCTACATTACTGTAGATCTCCTTACCAGCTGACGGGTCAGCTGGCACTACTATGCTGTGTTCCATAGACATCTGTTGCTGACTGGCTGAAACTAAAGCCTCTACGGCTGCCTGTAAAGCCGTGGCTTCATGGGATTCAGCACCAGGGGGTAAGCTAAGCTCAATAGTAGTCATCTCCACATCCTCTTGTCCTTGTACTCTAACTGCTTCTGATGGATCAGTAATCAGAGTACTAGCATCAACCGTTGATGAAGCCACTTCGGTCACATTCATTGACTCAACTTGATCATCATCACTATCGATGGGAACACCGCTAGCTGCTGCTGACTCAGCAATCACGTCCACACTGTTGTACTCAGTCTCCCCGGTCTCATCAGTCTGGCTTCCTTGATCAACACCCGTGTGTTTGCGTTTCATATGCTTGGAAAGAGAGGACTTCTCTTTGAATTGCCTGGCACAGACTTCACATTGGAAAGGTTTCTCGTCGGTGTGGGTCAGCTGATGCCTTCTAAGGTTATACGGGCTGGCAAAATCCTTGCTGCACTGGTCACACACATGTAACGTCACTTCCTTAGCTTTTACTTTGGCTTCTTTTCTCTCGCATGTCAGCACATGTTTTCTTAGATCACCCTTGGTAGGGAAGTTCTCCTCACAGAAGCGGCACTGCGCAATGGGTCGATCCTTGTTCATTCTGTTTCCACAGACTTTGCGTACGTGTTTGCGAAGATGGGAGAGTCGACCAAATGTGTTCCCACATTCATCACACTTGAAGGGTCTGAGATGGTCATGGCGGGTTCGTATGTGCATAGTCAGGGTGGAATCATGGCGGAATGCAACATTACATCTGCAATAAAAACCAAAACTGATTATGATAATATTATACACAAATAGAATTACAAGTAATTCCATCTAATCGATATTTGTCCCCCCCCCCCCCCCCCGACAGAATAACATGAAAACGTTATGCTTTGCGAAATTTTGTAAAAGTAATGTTATGTTTGTAATGCGCATGTGAGCCTCTCCCAATGGAACGTGAGCAATTGAAATAATAAATTATTATTATCATTATCATCATCATCGTCATACGGCATATATGGCACTTACCTGCTGCAGACGTATGGCTTCTCTCCTGTATGGATACGCATGTGCACGTTGAGCTGGTGAAGACGGCGGAATAAACGACCACAATCATCACACTTGAACTTCTTCACATCTGAAGAAATTATGGACAGTTAATCATGGAGCACAATATATAGAAATAGTTGTCATTTCAATAACATACTGCTTAAATTTGGGGTTAAACAATTATATTTTGTATTAAGTATACACCTAATAGCAAGGACGCTGTCATATAATGATGAACAATAATAAATTACTTAGAAATTATTATTTTAATTTGGATTCGAAAGCCCCCTAGATAGTTGAAAATTACTGTTTTAGTATATACCAACAAAGCAATGTCAAAAATGTCTATTCCTTCAAAACAGTAAAAAATTATACCACTTTGGTTTAAAAAAACATTAATTCCTATTGCTATTTTCATATGACAACGTTCCTGCGATTAGGCGTATATATGTATTTATTTTTCAGAATTATTTCTTAAAGCAGCACTGACCCTTGACATGATAGATCACTTTCAATGTAACAAACAATATTATTGAGACGGCAGGTGGGACTGAAGTAATTACACTTAATACTTGGTCTGTTGCAAATATTGAACTTTTTCAGTGGATCTTTCCCATGAGGTGGCCACATTTGCTCTTGCTAGCCTATCTTTCTATTTTCATGATATTAAAAACCTTTGTTGGTTCATGCCCAGAAATTATTCTTTTCCTCTGTTCAACATGGCAGATTCATGAAGCCTATAAACCTAAGGCCCTGGCTAAACAAGGAAACATGTTTCCCTAAATGTTTCCTAATATAAGGTGACAAAACTGTCAGGAAACAATGTTTCCATGCGTCTTGGAAACATGAAATGTTTCTGCCGCACAGCAAAAACATGTTTTGTGTCTTGGAAGCAAAATTTGTTGCACGCAGCAATGTTTTGCATGTGGCTAAACTGGAAACACGCAGTGGTAAACATGTTTCCTTGTTTAGCCAGGGCCTAATGCTAACAAACAACATCAACCACAATTTTATTAAACCCTGAAACAATCTCTTTGATGATCTATGAAAGAATATGATAACTCATAATGACTATTAAGTGATGAAAGCACAAAAATGATTCAAAAGACAAGCTACTGCTATGCCACACTAAAGAACACTTGCACTGCCGAAGGCCAGTGCTGGAATGCCTGTAGATAATGAGCTTATTCTGTACTTACTGGTGTGGATCTGCAAGTGTTTTTTCAAGTCTGATGGGTACTTGAAAGACTTGTTACACTCCTCACAGACACGAGGACCATCACTGAGCTTCCTCTTGCCTCCTGTTAACCTAGATGGAGTAGATTCTGGAAAGAAAGAAACAATCAATCAGTTGTCATCTACACTGAATGCCAATGTGGCTGCCATATCAATATTTTAGTTAATATGTACATTAAAATTATAGAAACTTGAGAGATAAACTATTATTTAATTATGTAAAAAAAAAAAAAAAAAACCCACCAAGATGAGGCTAGCCAGTTAGCCCACTGAATATGCACAAATTCTGTAATTTTGATTCCAAAAAACTTAATTGGAATTTTGTGTATAGCCATCAAACTTTTTAAAAAGATCCATTTTTTGCTAGTACTTTCTGACATGCTTCTTTTTCAAAATCTTTTTTTTTTTTTGCTAACAATCAATGGTAGCCATATTCACATGCTGTCAATCAAGTTTCGTTTCCAGAATAACAAACTATATTATCATTCAAATTTTTTTTCCATTACTTTGATTGACCAAGATACACTAACTGTGAAATATTGAATTGCCTACAAATAATGATCTACTCATGCATAACAAAGCCATTTTGCTGCAAATTATAAATCTGCTCAAGTGCAGTAACATTGCATTTGTCAACATGGCTCTCTTCCCTGTGACTTGGTTGTTTGATAGACAGCAAAAACAACCAAAGCACAAAAAGAAAACAGAAAAAGATAATTTAAAACATAAAATAATTATTGCTGAACTTGTTTATCGCAAATTTATATTCAATTTTTGTCTACTGTCCAAAATAAAATTGGTTAAAATCAATCATGTGCTTTTTTCTTTGTCTAAGTGATAACACATAAAAATTGTGTTATTGACAATAACAAAATAAAAATTCCATAAATGTGATTGGTTGGTCTTGGCTAGCCTGTGTGCAGCTGAAAGTAACTGTGGGTGAAGTCTGTCTGCTAACCAGGGACAGTTTTTTTGTTCTGTGACCCTAGCAGTGTACCCAGATTTCACTACGCATTTTTATTGGCTCTATCTTGTGAGTTTGCTCATTGGCCGTGATTAACCAGAGTTTAAGTCAGGCTGCATGAAAACTGCATAATGTAGCTGTCATGACAAGAGCATACCTTCATCTCCACTTCCACTGTGGTGTTGTACTCTCATGCTCATCTCTTCGCTTGACATACCCATGCTGGAATCGGGATCAACATCTCCAATACCTGATGCTTTGAAATTTAAAAAAAAATCTTATAAGTTTTTTGGTAGCTCATCCATTCTAATTTGCTTCTTCATTGGTACTGTCAATGATGATGTTTTTAAATTGAGTTTAGTATGGCTTAAAATTGCCCCTTTTTTATGCATAATAATAGTTTTTATCTGTTTATCTGTTTTTGTGAAAGGTGATGGGATTAACAAGTGTTTTTATTATGGTTGCATTGTCTTCAATAATGTATTTATAATGAATGAAAACATTTTGACCTGACCTTTGAGTCAGTTGTAGCCAACAAAAGTGATGGTATTTAGTAATCTTAAAAGATATCTATATCACCAAATTAATCTACAAAAACATTTCAGTAGAAAATAAAAAAGGAATTCTGTTTTTTTCCGGATTGTGTTGGCACTCTTGGGTGATTTAAGAGACTGGCACAATTTAAAACAAATAAAAATGGTTCGCAGTTAGTAGGCACCATCCTAATAGAACTTCATTTGGCTATTTATTGTTGTCTCTGCTTTTCACTGTAGTGTCATTGGAATTATACTCAGGTAGATTCAGATAGCCAATGAAAAAAATGTTTAAATATTTCGTAAAAGCATTTAAACATATAAATATTTAAAAGGAAAACTGTCCTCCCTATGAAGGTTGTTAGACACTTACCAGCAGAACTACCATCTGTATTTGCTGACACCTCAACAGTAACAGGCTCTTGACTGTCTCCTCCTTCCATACCATGTATACCAGTGGCCAACACCTGCAGAGTTTCTGAACCACTCATACCATTTTCTGGCATGTTGGATACCAGTACTGGCCTCACAATAGGAATTCCATTTTGATTGACAATTAAATATGAACCAGTGCTAGAGGATGGATCTGTAATGATAGCAGCAGGTACCGTTCCCGAGGTTGTAGGGATACCAGAGACAACATCTTGAAGGATGGACTGCAAGGAAACTGAGGTGCTTCCTTCGGCAACCGAGGTTGTAAGGCTATTGAGAAGCACACTAGATGGTTGTGAGAAAGGCAACTGATTTCCTTGCTCAGTGATGGCTTGTGATACTTGAAGTGTTTGGGTTTGTTGTGATATATCAGCAGTTGTAGTAGGCTGCCCTTCATGTTGTGATGTCTGCCCCATCTCCATGGCTAAGAAGATTGGCTGAAGATTAGCATATGTACTCTCTTGCTGTCCATCTGGTAGATGTGATTCTGATGAGGCTACCTCCTGGGTTACTTCTGCTGTGGAAGTAGATACAGCAGCCTGTTCAGCTCCCTGACTGGCTTCCTCAGGTGTATACTCCTGGCTGGTTTCTTCTGTAGTATCAGCAGTATCATCTTGTGTGGTTTGTTGTTGCTCAATATTTGTCTGTTCATTCTCTGGTTCTTTTGCAGAACTTTTATCTGACTTTTCTTTTTCAGCTTCTTGTTCTTCTTGTGGTGGATTAGTTTCTCCTAAGAATAAATCAAACCACTATATAAATATTGAATTCTTAGGAAGTTTTCACAGCAAAAGCATTGTTACAAGGTGGTAAAACTGTAATAAATACTAAATACCATACAGTAAACCTTTGAAAATGAGACCTGGGATTACATTTGGTCATTGCAATTTTTGGCAAGGCTTATTTTCAGGATGGGCTTACAGTAAACGCCCGTTTATAATGAACACTTTTTTTTAAAAAAATAGCTCAAATTTCGAGAAGCGTGTTATACAGGTTTGTCAATCAGTGCTGAATTTGAGGGAACATCTTTGTTAAAAAATGTTTTTTAAATAAGCACCATTTGTAGCAGTAATTTTATAAGTGCTTTTGAAAGCAAAAGTTTAGCATAAATTAAAAAGACATTATGTAGGGAGTTTCAGAAAACAAACTCTTTTAAGGTGGCTAACTACTTTTCAACATTCCATTCAAGTCCAAGATATGTGTGTGCTCAAAAACCGCTGAATAATCTACAGGTTAAAAAAGTTTAAATTTTCTGTATATTTTTTACCAAAGTAGTCATTATTATTATTTTCTTATTTACACAAATGCCTGGCTAATCCCCCCACTATTTCTAACGCCTGCTGCGTAGGGAATAAATATACAATACACAGCCAAATGAAAGCCATTTCTAAGGAATGTGCATGGCCTACTTGGTGATTAATTCTTCATATGAATTCTCAGTGTATTTTTCATCGCATCTCTCTGCCTACGAAGTACAAAGCCTGCGTGCCTTTGAAGCCTGCGTGCATACGCATGCTACAAAGCCTTCCCCAATCCTAACCCTAATGCTAACCCCAAGGTACTCGATTGTTTATTCCTACAAAGCCCAGTTCCCCAATCCTAAGCCTTAACCTAACCCCAAGGTACTCGATTGCTTTTTCCTACTCCTATTCTCACTCTGTAGGCACGTAGGCAGCCCACTATAATACTTCTCCTAACAGGGTATTCTATAGTTGTACCCTGGGTAGTGTGGAGGCATGGGTTTCCACTGACTAGTGCATAAACTGAATAAAAATTGGAGGGATAATTCAAATTCTGGATATTCTAGAAAATACAGTTTCAAATATTTTTCTAAATTATGACCTGTTACTAAAATAGTGGGGAAAATTCCTAATCTCTTACTGTGATTTTCATCATATTTGCCTTTCACATTTATGACTGGCAGCAGCGAAAAACCAAATTTCAGCGTGCAACTCGGAGACAAAGAGTTCGCATCCTCATGAAAATCGCAGTAATATAAACTTCCGAGGTCCTACGAGTTATTTCATTCAAAATGGCGCCAACGCCTTATTTTCATGAATTATATTAAAACGCCAAACGTGCTTCATCCCTTTGAAGTTTATTCTTCAAAATATAAGGGCTAAAATGTTTAAAAAACGCTGGAAAAAGTTTTAAACAGTGGTGGAGGCAGTATAAAACACTGTATTAGCATTCCAATGATAACAAAATGGCAAAACAGTGACCGTTTGAGCAAGAGCATCAAAGACCAACCAAGTGAAAATGGGCGCCAAGTTCCGCCATTTTATAAGTCAACCTAAACCAAAGTTCTGTTTCTGGGGAAAAACTCGACTACAAAACACATTAAAAAGTAGACAACCAAAAAAGAGAGTTAGAAATCACATAAAGGTAAGATACGAGGCGTTTTAGGATGGAAATTTAGCGAAAAAAAGAGGTCTGGGGCCAGACTGGGTTCGACGCCAAACGGCTCGTTCCTTCAACAAGAACCTGGGGAAGACAAACTACTTGTAGCGAAAGACTGGGTACCGGATAATCTTGATCATCAACACATCATACACAACTTTACCTACTTGTTTTCACCCACAGATCTTTAGTTCTTAAACTATAAAGTTATGCTAGAGGTTACACTAGGTTTGGACTCATTGCTGACGCACAGGGACGACAAGAAAAACGCCATCTTGTCGTTGGAATCGACTTGTATTTTGAAGTCGTGATTCAAGTTTACTTAGCACTTAGTAAAGCTAAAAATGCGTCTTCTTTGACTCACCTTCCTTGTTTGCTAACGTCGATTCTGCTATTGCTGCAAACGAAGCAAGGTCTCCGCTGTCTACTTGTTCAAACGACATGCCTTCTTCCTCGAGTCGAAAGATCTGAAAATCAAGCAGGAAGCTAGTATCTGAAGGCGATTTCTCATAACATTACCCTATAAAAACCCTTCAAACCTTACTCTATTCTTTGATTTTTTTACTCAGATACACAACTATACATAAGATTTAAAATTAATCTACCTCAGATTGGATTTTGTTTTGAGAAAGTACTTTTAGAGAGTACTTTGAACTCTATCAAAGCCTCTAAAAATTGAATTTCCACATAACACACACGAGGCAGAAGCCCGCCATCACATTGGTCACGTGAACAGATCATGTATCATGATTGGCTGGCGTCGGTCGCCTGTAGGTCGGCATTTGCATTTCGAAGCTAAGTCAAAGATTAAAATATTTAAAAAAATAAAAACTTTTTCTGTAAGATTCGGGTCTGTTTAAAGACCGTAGACATGCAAACGTTTTATCGTTCAAACCTTTGTTTGCAGTATACTACAGTATACTATTCTTGCAGTGTACTATTCTTGCCTGGTGCGTGCTATGATATTTTGAGTGACAGGAACATACATTGACTCCACATGTAGTTTGCGCATACTTAATATGGTTTGCGTGATCCTGATGGCACTTATTTGGTTTCTTGTCAATAAGAAAGTTACAAATGAAAGAATCGCAAACGAGGGATCGAGTCTCTGCTAGCAGGGAAACCCTCTAAAAGCAGTGAGTAAATTGAATCTTATTTCCATTGGATTGGCTGTAGGATAATTTTATACCAGTATGCATTTTGAAAGTGTGACAAAATACTCGAAGAAAATGTTACAATGATAACTCAAAATTCATTTATTGACATTTCTAAATGCAAATTAAAAAACAAGAAGAAGAAGAAGAAGAAGAAGAAGAAAAAAGAACGCTAAAAAAAGAAATAAACTAATATTGTCATGCTTTATTTAAAGGTAGATCAAATTGGATGTTGGATGATTATATATATTTTATTGAGGTAATCCGCAGAAAACCTAACTTATATGGCATATCCAAGCCTTGAGAAAATCTTCTTTTTCTAGTAAGCCCTGTAGGGGTTATAGTGGTTTTTAAATTGTAACAGCAGTGTTCATGCACAGGGGCAGATCCAGAATTTTGTTCAGGGAGGGGTGCTGCACACAGTGTTAACCCAGGGAGGGGTGCACCTCTTACAAAGAGAAAAAACAGTATTGGTTTTCTTCGAAGTAGGGGCACAAAGTCAAATCAGGGAGGGGTGCACACCCCCTGCAACCCTCCCCTGGATCCACCCCTGATGCCGAGTCCATATCAAGTAGGAGACTGGTCATTATTTAGAGGGAGGGGGACTGGAGTAACAGGGGTATGCCCTATGCTTGATTTTTCCTGACTTCCCCCCTTTCACGAGGAACAATTTACATTAACCCCCTTTTTTCCCTGCATAAAAATGGTGAACCACCCCTATATCTTCTTTCATACTATTATGTGAATACATTTGTTATAATATATATAATTTTTATTTTGTCACCAATTTCAAAGAAATCAGGCAAATATGTGCCAGAAACAAGAAAACGAGGCTGGTTGGGGCTCAGTACTATGGTTACTGGATCTTGGTTAACATTAATATTCTTTAATGATAATATAAAATAATTTTTTTCAAGCTGATATATAATATGTTGCATTGTAGAAAGATAAGAATGAGTATTTGAGTACTACTTATGGCAAATACAGGAATGTAGTAGGAATTAATAGAAAATTGTTACCAGCAAAATGCAAATGCACAAATGCAAATCGCTTTCATGTGATTCTCAATATTCTTTCAACTTGGTAGTTGCAAGCTGCATGCTGAAATTTGGTCTTTTGCTGTCGCCAATCAAAAATAATCAGTCATACCTTGTATATTTTTGACAGTAAAAGTAAAAATCTAAATTCACACCAGCTGTTGAAATAGTACGAGTTCCCAGAATATCAAGAATCATTGATTGCCATAGGAAATTGTTCTAGTTTGTACATATATTAGTCATTCCAAGGTTGAGGGGAAGATTGGGTAAAGTTGGTACTGTAGTACATTTTGGGGCTGTTTTAGGGAGATTTCGTCCACTAAATCAGTGCCAAAATACACAGCAATGCATGCTTAATCCAATTTCCCCCACAATCTCATAATAGCTAATATGCTTATGTATGCTTAAACTACCTAATGAAAGTTAGTGTAAGTAGGTCTGTCTGATCTGCATTTGTTGAGTTGGCAACAAATTCCTTGCATATAAGATACAGGATTTCATGCAGCATTCAGTAGCTAGTAAAAAACTACACAAACTATATAAATTCTGTTAATTTAGGAATATGATATGGAATAGGAAGGAATATGATCAGCTAGGAATTTTGTAGATTTTAATATTATTTGAGCTAATCAATAAAAAGAGCAACTTA
This sequence comes from Actinia tenebrosa, assembly GCF_029948245.1. Classification (NCBI taxonomy): domain Eukaryota; kingdom Metazoa; phylum Cnidaria; class Anthozoa; order Actiniaria; family Actiniidae; genus Actinia; species Actinia tenebrosa. Next base: position 12,934,950 of record NW_028292579.1, read on the forward strand.
TAACCAAACTCTCTCATGTATGCATGCATGGCATTGGAAGAGAACAACAAATAAAAAAAAACTAAATGCAATGTGTGCATTCATGGATTGAATATTTAATCTAAAACTACACACAGGACTTACAGAGTCAAAGGCAAATGTTTTACCGAATATTGCTATGCCACCCAAGTGATCAAAATAGAAAGGCCCTGTTAGGGGTAAAACATTTAACTAGCTACATACATGGCCTTGAAAATCTGACAACACAGCCACACATGACGGACTGCTTTAATGAATCATCCACAGCAAGGCCTTGTTATGGGTAAATACCAACATGCAATACAACATTTCAAAACTGTGACAAAGGCAGTTTTGAAATTCAGAGGAATGACATAGTACCCTTCCTAATAGGGCCTTAATATATATAATTTGAAATAATGCTTTCTCAATTTGATAATGTTAAATTTCATAAAATTTTGAATAATTCATATATTAATAATAATAAATGCATGCATAAGACTGATAGTTATCTGATTATAATGACCAATTATAATTATTTGACATGAATTCATTAAATAATCAAAAAGGTTACTTAGGAGCATAAATAATTCAAATTAATGTTGATGATTAATCAACCTTTTCAAATTTAGAAAGAATTTTCAGCATCACATTCCCAGCAAGACATACACCTTTTCCAACAAGATAGATTAGAGCTGGAATGTATAAACAAGCAATCATCCTATAGTATGGGCCACTGAATGGATCACTAACAGCTGGACAAACTGTGCTGTTTAAATTGACTTGACTCAGCTGCAAATCAAAAAAAATTTTTTTTGCATAAATATTAATAATATTTGTTTAGATTTTCTTTCCGATGAGATGTTATGAAGTTATCAGATTGTCCACCATTGGAAGGCTGTCTGTTGATTGCCAGGGCCCGGTTGTACAAAGCCTGGATAGCGCTATCCAGAGAATAAATCCTTATCCAGAGGATAAGTCGATGCTGTTATCCAATAAATTTATCCACTGGGTAAGATTTATCTGTTGGATAGCGCTATCCAGGCTTCGTACACCAGGATGAAGTAATGCTAGTAATGGTGAGAAATTGATTGACTACATTCAGTAGGGCATCTGGCATTGACTAATATTGCAATTTAACGGCAAAATTGGCAAGATAAGTAAGACTTCAGCTCACAATCACCATCAACATTTCAACAAAACTGCTGCTAGCCTTAAAATTAGTGTGAATAGTTCCCCATTCCCAACCTCTTAAATGAAAAACTCTACTCTGCTCCCTGATGTACATCCCACCTTCTACAACACCAATGCTAGTAGAACTTTAAACAATACTGGTGGTAAATTTAAGTACTGTATGTGACACTGTGTATGATAAGAAGAAATGGGACACTGGATTATTTAAATATTGTAAATTGTACTCACCATTCCAAGTGGTTGTAAAACAAGAAACATGTAAAAAGCATAAAGACAGTAAGTTAGTGTTGCCCAGCTGAAGTCCCAAAAGTCTTCCAGAACATAAGGGCCTATGTAAAATAATAACGAAATTTGATGAGTTCCAATGAATAATGATTTCATAGGCCAAAGCAGTGGTGAATAGATTAACTAAAGGTGCCTGCCTACTATTGAAAAAATTTTGAATCACAATTTTATATACAAAATTTAATGCTGATTTCAAATCTAAGAAGGGATTTCTTCGACAGTCATTTTTGAAATATTCAAGATTAAGCACGAGCGTACCAATAATTTTTTAGAAAAAAAGTAGCTGAGAAAAACCTATTGGTTAACTCAGGAAACCTAAATCATACCATTAATATTAAAGAATATAACCACCAAATCAACGTTGGTAGGTTGCTAGGGCAACCAAACACCATTAACCTATTAATATTCTGCTGACAACCTGCCATCACTCTATCGGTATCTACCTGAAAAACACCAACAACTTACCAACAACTTGACTACAGTACAGGCCAGAAGTACACAGTGTCAGTCTACCCACCATCAAGCTACCATTAACTGGCCTATACTCTAGTGACAGCCTACCACCAACTTGCCACTATTTTATTTACCAACAAATTACTGTCAAGATAACACCAACCTACCGACATCCTACTGGTAACCTACGAACCACCACCAACTGACAACCTACCAACATTCTAAGCGTAACTTAGCAACGCTGTCATGATTTTGACAGCCGCTCTTGTCAAACAACGTTTGGCGCCAGGGTGTGTTACATTTGCTCATGCGCACTACAAAAAAAAACCGGTTTTAAAACTGGTTTTGTTCGTCCACGATCCTGGACGGTGGTGTCGGCAGAGTCTCCTTCCTCCCCGCCTGAAAGAAGGGAGAGAAAGAGAAGAGAGACTCTGCTCGCAGGGAAGAGATCCCCATCTTAAATAAAGTGTTTGACAGGAGTGACACGCATGGATTTTCTCTTTCAGTGAATACTACGAGGGTGTAGCCAGGGAGGCCAGGGCCCCCCTCTTCACAGCAAGAAAATAGTGGCTTTTTAGATTTTATATGATTATTTAAATTTTATTCAACCTTCGCATGATATTAGGAAGAAGGGTACAACAATGAGGATGAGTAGATGTTGTATCCAATAGACTTCAACTTCACAAGGCAACTTAAAAAGAAAAAATAGCATTTTTAATAACATTAAATATTACTTGATTGTAAAAATAACTTGTAACTTTTTCTAAAAATTTGCTTGCATGTTACGTGCCCAAGCATTTGATATGTGTACTATTTGCTATATCCTAAATCCCAAATTCAAAGCCAAACCTTACCTTATGGGTGCATCATGCATTATGCTCTGATTCTCTCTAAATATTGCCCCACCCCCTCTCCCCAATGAAATTACCCCCACACCTCCAAGTTACTGTTGATTTGTATTTCCCTATATACCCCAAATTCAAGCCTGGACCTCAATTGATTTATAATAGAGGATTTGCACTAAAAAGTCGTGTGACCCCATCGCCCGTAAAATGAGCAAATGAGACAAAATGAACTCCAGAAATGAAAAGAGCACCTCAACTTTAGCAAGACGGCAAGTTTCAGCTCAAAATGTTGACTATTGGATAAATGACATTAAGTTTTGAATCAAATATTTTACAAGGACTTCTATGGGAAAAATGTTGGCTGGTAAGCTTTTGCCGTCCAGCGCATTTTCCCATACAAATCCTTACAAAACATTTAATTTTTATATTCAATGCCATTTCTCCTGTTTCGCTTATAATGAGCTGAAACTCCGCCTTCCTACTAATGCCGAGATGCTCTTTTCATTTCTGTTTTTTTATTCTGACAAAACTGCTTGTTTTAAGGGAGTTAGGGTCATGTGACCTGTTAGTGGAAGTCATCTATTACTTGCAAAACCATTGCATTCAAGAATTGGCTTTGTTTTCCCCTTAATAAACTCACTCCATACCACAATGCACGTTTGATATACATGCATATCTATTAAACTCTTTCCCATAACTCCTTTCTTATAGTAATAATTTTGATGTGAGACCTTAATTTAATATACTTCATAAACGTTTGATCAGAAGGCTGACTCGTCCCCAGTCATCTCTCTAATACGCCAGCTCAGCAGTGCACACAAAGGCCTTCTTTCTTCCCTTCTTTTGACTCTTTGTGCATGGCTGCAGTATAGAGAGACAACTGGGGATCAGTCAGATAAGAAGGACCCTTTTATTCATATGTTGCTGTCGACATTCATCAATGCTTTCCCTCTCACTAAATATACCTCCTTTCCCAGAAAATATAACCTGCTTCTGGCAAAAAAATAATTAATGTTTTGGGGGGTAAATCATTAATATGAAACCAAATATGTTTAAACTTACAGTTCTAGTATTCACAACTGGAAAAACGACAGCCAGTAAAGCTCCAAAGATAATGTAAATTTGTATTCTGATAAAAATAAGATAAAATAATAATAAATAATTGATTGCTTCAGCTGCTGTGGATTGAACAGAAGCTTGATATTCAAACTGAAACATTAGTGAATGGTTTGCAACCTTGAACCAACCACAAGACACTGAATAGAAAAACCACAGACATTTACTATACAAGGTGAATGCCTTTAATCTTTGTATAAATAATTATATAATTATCATAATAAATGAAATAATTGTTTTTGTTTTTCATAGACTATTTAGGTATAATAGTTAATTTTCTAAACATTACCTGAAGACACTATAAACCACTTTGCTTGGTGGAGCAATTAATAAATAAATCTGTAAAAATAAATGAAAATAAGAATTGCTTTTTAATTCAGCTGAATAGAAGTTATGTAAGATAAAAATGCATATGCAATCTTGTCTTCAAAAATTAAATTGGGGTGTTTTTCTAGGCTTGTTCTAATTCCTTTCAGTCTAGTTTCCCACACACACTGCACAAATACAATTCTTATTTAGGCTGAGTATCAAGATTCTCCTATACATTGCTAGGACCTTGAAAGGGGAGGTTTCTTTTTCTATCAAGATCTTAGTTTATGCAATATCTTGAAAACATTTTTCTGTATTCTTGGATCATATTGCATTTTTGTGTATGGGGGAAAGGGGGAGGGGGGTTTCATTTGATCTATCCAACCTCCCCTAATAATGGGCCTGTCTCTGAATTGTCATCTCAGAATTACCTTGCAAAAAGAGAATTGTGATACAAAACCTATGTATTATCATTGTTTACAGGTTTCCCAACACCCTAGCTGCCAATATTAATCCCGTGTTTGTGGCTCAAAATCACAATGATTTATATGATTAAGTATATTTACATTCCTGTTCCATAAAGTAATTGCCATGGAGGCACATATGAAAAATATATATTAGTAGTTAATGAGATATCTCACATTCCAATATCATTCCCAATTCTTTTTTGAGAGATAGATGTAGTACAGGTTTAATTTACTTAAAACACTCATTAATAATTCATAAGCTTATGGTCCAATTGGAGCCACCATACACGTCACGTGCATGAACCTTTATGCCCGATAAAGTCCTCTTCATTAGTATTCAAGTGATTTTATATAAAGACACGTGTCTTTATATAAAGACCACTCGAATACTATGAGGATGACTTCATCAGGGATGAAGTATGCATCCAAGTTTAGATGAATACATAGAGCTTCATCAAGGTCATAGTCAACCCTAAAGATCTTTGACTAACGTGCCTGTCTTTGCCTTGGCACGCAATATCCAACGTGTGGGAGCTTCTATTGAATCTGGTTGCGCATGCCCGTGACGTCAAATCTCTATCGAAGTATAAAAATCCATGTTCGTGACGTGTATGGTGGCTCCAGTTGAACCAAAATCTTATAAATTGTTCATGAGTGTTTTAAGCAGTTCAAAAAACTCGTAGACTCGTAGATACCTGATAAAACACTCCTACTCATTTTTTAAACACTACTTAATGTATAAATAGGAATATCAAATGGAAATAATGATATAATAATAATGATATATATTTACATAGCGCTCTTTTTACCATATGAATATGTTCAAAGGCGCTTCATAGAATGAGAAGTGGTTAGGCACTGAGGGTGGTCAATGCCAGGATTTCTTTTTAAGTCCTCAGTGGTTCTTTTATGTCCCTCCGATATTGGTTAGTAATGATGAGTGTGGAGAGATGGGACGGCCATTTAAATTGGTCATCCAAGCCACTTGAAAACTTGGTCTAACCATTTGCAAATGTATTTACTGAGGCAGCACCTTCTCGGTTATTTTAAGACCCTGAGTGCTGAACCACAACCTCCCACACAACAGACCGGCGCTCTTACCAACTGAGCTAACCAGGACGTGGCATTGAAAAGAGACATGATGATAACTAACACATTTCCTGGTTAACTCCTGGTAAATTCATAATCTTTTTCTGTGCTTGTAGAAAAAAAGCTTACTTCTAAGCTGTAAAGGAGATATTAAAGCCATGCCAGATTTTGCCACCAAATTTATTGAATCATTGAATAACACATGCTCAGGCTGTTTCAGCATTCTCTTGTAAAAACACTGGGAAATTTATAACATTGGTTGTCACAAATAGACCTAGCTTCAACGTAGTTTCTCCCTTTCCTGCCAAAAAGATCCTATTATGACATGACAAGACTGGTCCCGCATCATGTCCAAACTCAACATCTTGTTCACATTCCACTGAAGTTTAGATTTCTTTCATAATTCCAGCTAAACTACTCGTTCTCTAGAATTATACATCTACGGACGGCCGTGTAATAAAACACGGTGTGTTCTGTGTATTTCTCTATCTTTTTGGTACGAAAATTGATCAATTAGACCTTGAATTCGAGGCAATATAGTAAAGTTTACTTATTTATGATTTATATGTAATCGACTTCATTCAAGTCTAGTGCAAATAAAAATAAGAATCACTTTGTATTGATATCTTGATATATAAATTTAGAATTTTATTGCCGAATAGGATCCTAAAATAAAAGCTCAATTAAAAGTACGAGGAAATAAAAGGGAAATATTGTGAACTAGCTCACTCAACTAAAAGCCAAGAAGAATATGCTAATCACATCACGAAAACTTCCATTTCAACACAATCATTTATCTAAGCTTAAATTTAAAATAATTTTTTTTTAAAGCGAACGAATATCATTCATTGCTAGATTACAGTGACAGTTGAGAAATGTCAGATGAATGCTTTGCTTACCTGTAAGCCCGATAAAACGTGGCAAGGATTGAGTAAATATATCACTTGCTTCGTGACCACTTTGAACCCAACTTCGATTCCAAACGTTATGCACATCAATATCAAAAGAATCCTTTTTGCTAGTCCAGACCCGGTCTTATGAGTAGGAAAGGTGTGCGGTATCTTACAATGTGGCAAAGTCTTTAAAAATACAAAAAATGCGAACGTCACATAGAAAAGCGTTTCAACGATTCTTTGTCTCAGTGATAGGAACCCTACACACTCGGGACCTCCATTGCCCGGCAAACTGTGATTTACGCCACCATAAGCAATATCTAAAATGTAATTATAGCTAGTCTCAAGCATTTCGAGCTTTACTTGACCTGTATTGAGAAATTTTTTGATGGCATACTTGAACCGAAAGAAAAACAATTGTTTTCTATAGAGCACTGGACTGTTTATTATTTCCTTCTGATGGTTGTGTGACGTATATGAATGGAGCCTCGCTTACACGCAGATAACTATACTTATGGATAATAACCAATCAAATGATGTTATTTTGCTGGTCGAAATTCATAGCGAAGGTTGTTCATAAATAAAGACAAAATAAAAATAATACTTTTTAATCACACAAAGACTTCAACCATCTCTTAATGTGCAAAGTGTGCAAAACTTTTTATTTAATTACATTTTTTACCTTTCTTGTTCCTTTTGTTCATGTAATTACATCATTGTTATTATCTTTTATTCTATAGCCTCTTTTTGTAATTAGCTTTCATTGTTTCATGATTTATACATATATATAGTCAATAGTCAATAGTCAAGCATGGTCAAGCATATTCAAGCATAGTCAAGCATGATGAAGCACATAGATACTGTATCAAAATATGTAGGAAAATAACACACTACTGTGCAACTATATGAAGGACCTACCTAAATAGGCGACAGCCCGCTGACCAAAAAGCCGGAAGACTCTGTGCTCAAAAATCCACCCTGTGACACGTGACATAGGAATGTCTTGATCTGCGGGGTGCCTTGTACATAGGTAAGGATCTGAGCGCCATCTTGGTTTTGGACAAATAAATCCACAAGAGATAAATTCAATGGTTTGCAGCTATTTATCTGACTTCGTCCTCAAACAACTGCACCATTATCAGATCTTATCGTTCCAAATCAATAGTGCATGAGGCTTTAGGCTTGTAACATAGCTGTGGTGGTGTTTCGAAAAGAATTGAGACCCCGTTGCTGCTTATTTTGGCAGATAAATTTTACTTCTTTGAGTTGTCCTTGTGGAGTGTTTGGAGTATTGCCTGTGTCTTGTACAGATAATTAGCACTATTTGAAGCTATTCACAGACTTGATGATTTAATGAATTGCCAGTAGGATGGAGTCGGTAAAGGCCAACTTTTCCATTTCTTCAAAACAGAAGGGTAAGTTTGAGTTTTTTGCCGGTGAACTTTCGTTTCACCCATCATTACTTCGTACATGGTTCGCGCAAAAACAACTCACGTTCTGTTTTCGAGCTCTGAGGTATTTTTTTGCTAAAATTCAAGTATAAAGCTGAAAGTTTGTGGTTTTAAGCCTATGGAATGCTGCTCTTTTGGTCAGTGAAGGGATGACGTGATAAGAGAACTGTGATGTTAGAGGAAGGAAAGAATCGTATCACGATGTTTCGGTACTGTTTTCCGATTTGCTGAACAGCCAGACTTCCAAGCAAGAGAGGAGAGCTTTTACAATTTGGATCTCTAAAGAAATAGTCTGTCCTTGTATTAGTTATGTATTGGTTTTACAAGAGTTGTTTTAGACTAGCGAGTGACATTGAACTGCTTAAATACTGGAATGTTAACTTGCCAATGTACACTGGTAATTGCTCAAGGTAATTTTGGCGTGCTTTTGGAATTTTTTAGGGTGACGATTTCTTCTGATTCAAACAAATTTTTTACTGGAGTTCAAAAAATAAAGGATCCAGCATGGATTCAAGTCAGTCTGATCTCCAGCTGCAAGGTAAGAAAACGAAATAAAACCAATAATTCTTCCAGCACAGGCATCCATAAACTCCACAATCGCTGATATGAGAATTTCTTTTCTGAAAGTTTCGGTTTTCAAACTCCAATTATCACTTCTGCTTTTTTGCCCAGAAACGATACCAAAGTAGAGGCCTTTCGCTTTAATGGCATATTTTTTGCTTTTTTATTGTTTAAATTTCTGATTAGCTTTATCTGCTTTTTTTTGAAGATATTAAATCGCATATGATTTTCCAAAACTTTTCAAGCTGAGCTCGTGTGTTTTGTGATTTAGGTGAAAACGAACCCAAAAAATACAAACATATCTTGGAATAGAGTCTAATTTTTATAGTAAATTTTAAAGACTTTTTATTTATTTATTGTCTAGAAGTAAGATTATTTCTAGTTGACTAGTTGTATAAGAATGAAGAATTCTTTATTCCCGAGGTGGTTTGTATCAAATTGCTTGTTCCACATTATTCAACTTGGTAGAGTCTGTCACGAATCTGTGCCGAGTTGGACTGTCAAAATCAAGATATTTTAAATTACAGCATGGTTTGTGTACATCTGTTTGGTGTCATTGATGGTACACGGCACATTTCACGGTTTTTCGCTTTTTGTTTATTTTCGTTCGCACATTTTATAAATGCCGATCATACTTACAGGTTTTTTCGAACTTTATCTCGCCATTACTTTTCTCTAATAATTCCAATCTTCTCTGTTACGAAACTTTAATAATATATAAATATACATATGTTGATTGGTAATGATATATATATATATCTAGATATCTAGATATACTGTAGATATATGTAGATTATAAATATGTTGATTGTTATTGATAGATATATATTGATTGGTACACATATAGATATGTATACTCACTTAATTTTTCGTCGATACAATATTCATGATCTACTGGATATTTCAACAACACACTCCTTTTGAGGCCAATATTGTCGTCATTTAATCACTTTGTTAGATTTTTTATTTTTTTTATGTCTGGATCTGAAAACTAAAATATACAATAATGATTCCATCAACTCCTTAACATAACATATACACATAGATATACATATTTAAGCAATTCCCCCAAGGGTTTTTAGATTATACAGGTAAATTCCAAAATGTGTCTGTGTTGATTAGAATAGATTTCCAAGACTTAGTATTGTCCAAAGATATTGTGTTCTGCAACAATATAATTTTAGTCTTGTGACAAAAATATTATTCCCCAGTGTAACATAGTGATGTAGAATCCCTCAGAATAATTGCTGTATGGGGATGATTTGCTATGGCACTTTTAGGGTTAAGAAATATTCATCTTACTTTAATGTTTAATAATATGTATTGATCTTTGGTTTAAGCATGAAAAATTACAACTGATATTATATTTGACTTATCACTTGAAGGATGTATTCCAAATCTATAAAATGTATAAGAACAAAAAAGTAAATAGAGATTATCGCATGTTAAGAGCCTGAAATTGTTTTTATTCCCTAGTTTGCATCTGATATCGCGAACAAGCAAGTCTGTGAGCGAGTGAGTGGTATCATATGGAAAACGAGTGAATAGAAAAGATACCAGGCTCTTAACATGTAATAATTTGTCGATTACACATTTAGGGTCGATAAAATGACAAAATGTACAATTTCCAGTTCACCATGAGGGTGATATCGTATCACTTCACTGATATTATTTTTATTCACAGCTTTATCGACTCTAAAAGTGTAATAAATGATTTTTTTGGGTTGCCTGTGGCAGCCCAGTCATGAAATGCCTGTTTTTTGTGTGCAAGAGTACTCATATATGGATTTGAATGACATGTTCATAGATTCATGGCTCATATGGTGGTTCAGCAGCTGAGACTGATACTCCAGGCTTTAGGAGTAATATAATTGAGCGGTAAAAGAAGATTTCTAGGATTGTAATTCAGATATTAATTTTATTAGTATTAATACAGCTACTCAGTCGGCAGTATTCATGCTACCATCGCATGGGTTAGTAGAGCCTAGAGGAAAATATGGCTTTCAGCCATTTTAGTTAAAAAGATCTATATATGAATACATCGTTACCTAAATACTATGCAGCAATACAGCTGGTAGCTTTGGCCATAGAATACTTTTTTTGCTGAGTTTTAAATCCTTTTGCTAACCAAGTTTCAATTGCACTTTATTGGTTTGGATATTACTAAACACTTTATTTCAAAAATATAATCGATAATTGAGAGATCGAGAACTTTAGAAAGTTAGCAAAAACAAATAACCATTTAAACACATTTCTTAACGAATTTATGTCGCTTATTTGGCCATGTACAGTTCCTGAAATGAATATATTTATTTCATCAGACACTATGTGTCTTAGGAGGTCAAGATTTGTATGCTTAATTCAAGATGGAGAGTAGTAATGTCAGTAATGCAATGCTGTTTCTATATATGCCAACGCATCTGTATAGTTTTTGCATGAATTTTTTTTGCTAATCGAATCTCATTCCACTTTACTGGTTTGGATGTTAAAAAACACTTTAAGTGTACATAGAAAGGATAATCCAGGCAACCCAGTGCAATCCCCAAGAGCATCTTATCGTATATATTGCATCCTTGGAATATTATTGATACAATAGTATAATATTCTAACTTAACTTTGGGCATGTCAAAACCCAGATTATTATAGAAAAATATTGATCTTTTAACAGTAATTAATCCTCCTTGATTAATTTCCTTTGCATGTGCTTTTATGATAGCCTACTAAGTGTTGGTTTTTACTTTTGAGATCTTCACGCACTGCATCTGACTTACTTAATAGACTTAATAGTTTTTAGGTTTCTAATGTTTTCTCAGGTGACTTGGTAATATTACGCTGTGGGAATTGTCATTGTAAGACATAGCTCGATGATAATATATATATAGGCTAAAATACTAGGTAGTTTTAATAGAGTGGTGGTACCAGTATAAGTGGAAACTCTTTTTGATGTCCACTCAATAGGGAATGTCTGCATAACAGAGTTTTGAATAAACAACAAAATATTGGTCAGGGGTTTACATACCCTTCAACCCTGACACCCAATGCATATGCATTAAATTATTATACAGGATTTACAGAATGAACTCAACATGTTGTGTGAGCGAGTCATTATTTATTTCATTTTAATTGAAACAAGTCATGTAATCTAAATCATGTCAAACTCAAATTTATGTATTGTTTCAACAGTTTATTCATTTATTATCTATCTCACGAACAATTTAGGGACATTTTATGGGGAAAGCAAAAAAATTTTTTATTAGCTTTAACACTTTTCTGAACAGCGGCTGTGAAAAATTGCATCCTTGTTCAACAAGATTGATTTTATTTGGATGTTTTCAATCCATCTCTACTACTAAGGTGTTGTCACTGATTGAAGTTAGTATTATATAAATGCCAGCTTACTTTTTGACCCCCATGACTAGCTGTTTACCTTCCTATAGCTAATCATCTATTTGTAAAATATTAATTTATAATAATTCAAATATAAAAAAATTTATATGTATATTGTTAGAGACAGCTATATGCTTGTTGTCAGTATTATTGTGACATCAGCTACACTATGACAAGTAAATCACAGATGCAGGCACTAGATAAACAATATGCAGCCACCATAAATTAACCCAGAATCACTTCATGCCTACTTGCAGCACTCTACTTGCAATATGCAACAGCTAGTTTAGGTCATTATTCTAAGCTTTAAAAAGCTTTAAAAATGCTTTTCATAACATCAATTGAAAACTTAACGTGAAGTTGTTGACATCAATGCGTTTTTGTACAATTTTGTACATATTTCGGAGCACCATTCATCAGAGGAAAATGGTCATATCTTTGAGGGACAATAACTGCTTTTATTTTTCCCTGAATTTTGAAGTAAATGTACATGTTATTCCTCCATTGAACTCATGTTGGACTGAATGTTTCAGAGTGGACCATTGTTTCAAGCAAGTTTAAAAAACAAATTATTCAACTTTACCACTCTGAGGTGGACTGAAAGCCTTACAGGTCTAGGGCCTAATTACAAGGCAACTGATAGATCAAATTAGAATTTGGAAGGTGATTTTTGTGGAGGGAGGAAAGCCAACAAACCCAGAGAAAAACCCTCAAAGCATAGAAGAGAACCAGTTCAAGGAACCAACAGACAAACTTTAATGGCCCTTGTCAAAATGGCAGCCACAAATTCAGTTGAATTAAAATTAAACTGAGAGAAAAACCATTTTTTATTAACTTTTAAAAGATAGAAGACATTAAAAGAGTAAAAATAAGGGGATCCCTTAATCCTGTTCAAATGGTGTTGAGGTTAGAATATCAAAATTTAGGAAATATGATTATATTTATGAACCATACCAACTATGCTAATTCTTTACTTCATTTGGTTTTTGATGGTTATGGCAATCAGTCATGATTTACACTATCAGTGTCATCCAGTATGAATCAGTTACCATGGTAACCTAGGATGAGTTGGTTAACTAGGCAACCAAACCCCATAGTAACACAGGGTACCCATCTTGGAATTGAACCTATCACGATTCTATAATGAATTGTGCAATATATTGTTTTATTTTTATTTTAATTGAATGTTTATTATAAAAAATACGTTTTGAAGTGGATTATCATTGAAGATAAATACAAGCTATGTTTATGTTCAATTTGAGGGCCAAATTATGCTAGATACTTTGTTTTTAATCATAAAATAAAATTTACAGTACCATAACTTTATTACTGGTATACCTGTGGTAGCTGTGTAAAATGTGTAAAATGCATTACGGCCTCCTTCAATAGGGATCTTGATTGGTTCAGACTTCGACATGATGAAAATGAGTTGTTTACGCATGATTGATACTGTCATAATCTAGACTGGCAGGGTCACATGAATTATCACCCTGATCATGATGCGTTTTAGTTGCAAACTCTCTCCTCCGGCCATTTTGTGATTTACTTTGTTGGTAGTTGTCGTTTTGAATTCTTCCCCACTGAGAAAATGACTGCCATTTTGGAAATGGCTAACATATTTTGACTCGTGCTTCATTGTGAAGCTTACTGTAGAGATCTTGCACTATTTACTCGTTAGAGAGTTAAATGTATAGTCAAAGATGAGCAAAAAACGAAGAGACTAACAAGTAATTACTGTATATGTTGGCTAACCCTTGCAAGAGCCTATTATTTGAGAAAATAGACAGAACTGAATGGAGACCAGTCTAAAAACATTTCTGAAGAAATTTGCATCTACAAATTCACTAATTCGACTGTGTAAATAAATAGTTTTCCAAGGAATAAATTGATTTCTTAGGACTTCAGCAGTCAGACTTTTTGCGACCTGATTTTGTTACGAGTTGGTCACTATGAGACACATGAACGTCGTCTCAGTAAACAACTGGGTAATTTGCATCAAGAATCAATCTCTTAGTTATAGAAACAAATAAAAACAAGCTAATTGATTTTTCTAATTGAATGTGTAGCAAAGCTTTGCTTATTATTTTGGCGGGTAAATGGACATTTTCTGAGTGTAATATATTTAGTTGAGTACAGTTTCATGACAGCTGGCAGGTTTGGGCAATTTGACAAATGGTGTGACATGCATAATGAAAAGAAATCATTCTTTTCTGTAAAAAACCGTTGAACAAAACCGCCAAAGTAGATTAACACAGAAATCACATCACATATTTCGATGTCGTTTTCCAATGCATGACACGCAATGCCTATCAACTTATCAACTGGTTTTTTTGGAAGCTCATCTCCTCCACTCCCTTCTTCCAGGTATCCCAGTCTACCCTGCCCTCAAGATCTTGTTTTAAGAGGCAAACATGTAATGACCTTTTACAGTTTTTTAATAATTATGTTTTATGACACTGCTGATCAGGCTTAAAAATAACAGGCTTTTTGACTTTAAATTTTTATTGTGTACTTTTATAAAGTTTTAGGATTTAGCATATCAACATTTCTTATCAACATTATAACATTTTCTTCTTGCTTGAATTTCTTGGAAATTATTGCCTCAATGATTTTTCTTTAATTATAGAATTTATTTATATTCCCTGTCAAGAATGTTTCTGGCAAAATAGACGTGATATTGAATTCCTTTAGCACTATTTGAATTTTGATTAAAAATGTGTAAATGAGGATAGAATATTTTTAAAAGGATTATGTGGATTAACAAATGCACCAGAAAAAAATAACAAACGTAATAAGGAATACTTGATCCCACATTGGATCTAGTTATCAATCAAGACTAGTAACCAATCAATTTGGTCAGGGTGTGCATGACATTACTGTTAATGAAGGATTTAGATAATTCCTGTGAGTATACAATTTATGAAACTATTACATCTATACACAGTAATTGATTTCAAATTAATGGTATTGAGAGATCTTCCTGTTTTGTTGTCTTTAAACATCTAAAATTTGAATGATATATTTCCTATATTCCCATTGATATTCTAACATCAATATTGGAAGTCAAATCAGGATTATTTAGGAATAGCTCTTGAACCACTCTTCATTATCTTTCTTGACAAAATAGTGCAACCAAGCAAATTGAAAAAAAAAGACTCTGGTTTGATTCACTTGAAAAGTATAGGTTTAGATTTTAATAAAAAGAAGGAGGAAAGGTTAGTGTCAGAGCAGATGTACAAAAAAAGATGTGATGACTGTTCTAGTGACAACTGGATACTGAACTGATCATGTTGGAACACAGCAAGTTTCCGCTATAAGCTACAGCAACTCCAACTTTTAAATATAGTTCAGATAATATATGTTCAATTTAGAATCAATAATTTATAATACATCTTTAGGACGAAAGGTTATGCATAATATTGTAAAATAAGAGCTATTAACCTTAAAGTTTCTTTGTTGTAGGTGTCATTTAATATTCAGTTGTTGTTTCATCTACATATATTTATTATTTTCCAAGCTTTCGAATCTTAGATCCATCATATCAGGGATTGTGGTGTTACAATATTGAAAAAATGACAAAATTGACCACATGTGAAGCCAGCGAAGCACATGTCAACTAATGAGATGCAGAATCAAGTCTGAGTTTAATAATACAGTGTAGTTCACAAATTAATAAACTGAAATGAAGAAATAATCAAAGAAACATAAAGTGTTTTAAGAATCCCAACTGGCAAGAAGGCAAACCAATTGGCTATTTACAAGAATGGTCGAGAAACTGAATCTGAACTAATCAGGAATCAGGACAAATACAGTCTCAGCTAGCGGGACTCCAACCCAGCACCAACTCTATGACCAATGCTATGACCACTCGACCGTACTGCCTCCTATAATCATTAGATATTATTAGTTATTATTGTTATCATTGTTATTATTGTTATTGCTATTGCTATTGCTATCCAGAAGATGGTTATTTCTGCACATCTAAAGACAGTGAGTTATTAGTATTTATGCACTTTGATTGTTATGTTTCAGGTCAGCATTTGATACAGCGTTGTGTCATAGTACAGAGGGATGAGAGGGGTTATGGTCTGACCGTTACCGGTGACAACCCAGTCTATGTCCAGTCTGTTAAGGATGGTTAGTACATATAATAATACATGATGATGATGATATAATTTTAAAAGCCTCTATCCAGGAACTGCTCTAGGCACTGTATATGAATTTAACAACAACGATGGATACAATGGAATTAAATAGGAATTTTAGATCATAATGATGAAAAATTAGCAAAATAATCAACTCAATCTTTGTTTCATTGCGGTCGCACCTAGCCCATAGTTAATCTAAAATGCCTTACGAATGTTTTATAAAGCTTTTCTGCTGCTTATATTTCTGTTATTGGTTTGACTTCAACTCTGGGCGTCTAGACCATGTATTATAAGCGATAGAACCATGTCTGAGCTGGGCGGCTTTAACTCAGGCATCCGAACACACAGGCGACTTCACTATAATTCCTTAGTTCAGGAGCTGAAACAGAAAAACATTGTCCAATATAAGAATGTACATGGTAATTAGCATTCTTAAAAGTAACAGATCATTAGATGAATGAAAACATCTTGACAGTTTATTTATAGAAATCAAATCAATCTTCCATAGTATACCTTTGGTACACATGTACAAATCTAAATCATCTTAATCTGTTGTAGATGGTGCTGCAAAGCGTGCAGGTGTTCAGGTCGGGGACCGAATCATCAAGGTATTAATAATATCCAATGTTAATACATATTAATGATTGCTCATGGGCCTTTCTTATTTGGCAATTATGTTAGATGTACAAATACATTTCCCCCTTTATAGCCTTTCATCAGAGTCAATTTCTCAGTTGAATAAAAATTGTGCTGTGTGATAAAGGTCAAAGGTATCAGATCTGTTTGTAACAAAGCATTTAGGTACTAACAGGAGTAAATATTTTGTGATTACAGGTCAATGGCACAGTCGTTACTTATTCCAATCATGTTGAAGTTGTTAAACTTATCAAATGTAAGTATCTTTTAAATATGTCTCGGCAGCAGTAGTGCACTTGCCTCTCACCTCTTGGATTTTGGGTTTGATTACAGGACTCTGTGTTACATGTAAAAAGTGTTATTGGGTCTAACCCTTGATTCAGGGGTTTTTCTTTAGTTGTCTATCCAACAGAAAACCCAACACTTCAAGATTCTAATGCAGTCTCTCAGTTAGACATGCCGTGACATTGATCAGTCTAGAGTTGGGTTGTTTTAGGGTTCAATTTATTTTAAATATGATTTTTTTTTTATTGCAGCTGGTTCATATGTTGCTCTTACTCTACTTGGTAGGCCCCCAGCCACTTCACTATCCACTGGTAGGTTTACAGTCCTGACCACTTTAACCAAATTAAAAATTGAACTTCCTGTAGCATAAGGAAGTTAAAAACCTTTTAGTGAGAACATTGATGGCAAGGAAAATATGGGAAATATGTATATATGTATCTGTCTATCTATGTATATGTATGTGCATGTGCATGTGTATTTATTTATTTATTCAACTTTGCCTCCAGTTCAAAATACGAGGGGGAAAAATTATGAAGTCACAGTGTTTTGTTAATACACTTGGTAGCAGCACGTTAAAGGAATAAGGAGACAATGAGTAGAATCATATTTTAAACAAATTGATGTATTATATTCTTGATGTTCTTAATGTATATGCAAACCTAACATCCTTAACAGTGGTTCTAATTGTCTAGATATAATAATGTCTTGGTAGGTTGGGGTGCAGTGTACAGTGTATATTTAGGCAGATAATAATCACTATAGTATATACAGTAGCCAGGTAGGTTAGTTAGGTTGTTACAAAAAGTGGGGTTTTAGTTTGGATTTTGCTTTTGGTTAAAGACACTTGAAGAGCCTTCCAACAGTTTTTTTAGTGCTCAACCGATCAACTTTGGATGGCCCTAACTCTTTTTGCAAGCACCTATACTTTTGAAATTTCACCCACGTACTGGATATGAAGAATAAAGTTTCTAATGAAGTGCATTTCATTGGAGTCCGAGTTACCATAGCAACGAACAGTGACATTTTGTATTAGCAGCAATTTTACACCTTATTTGATCTAAACTTTTAAAATGACATTACTCTTTTGCAATAGCGTTGTATCCTTTAATTTTATTATTATTATTATTATTATTTAGAATTATTTTATCAGTACATTATATAGTTTTTCTATTGGATGAATTCTTACATATATATATATTTATTTATTTATTTAAATTTGCATAGAGTTTCTTTAGTCATTATAAATTGTTATCAGATATAAAGTGTTATATATATTGAGTTATATTAATTTTCCCCTAAAATTTTCCTCTTAAATTCACAATTTGTTCTGAAGTTAACATCTTTACAAACTTCAATCTCTGTACAGTAAGTGGGTTGAAATTTCAAAATTGTGGTTGCTTGCATAAATAAAGAGCTACGGCCGTCCAAAGTTGACAGGTTGAGTACTATATAAACTGTGGGAAGCCTCCATAATTTAAGAAGCCAAATAGAAATTAGTAGCAAATGTGAAAAGTTTCATCCTCCCTCCATAAACTTTAACGTGCGAGTTGTGGGTTGTGTACATAAAATAGTAAATGTAGTGGCAGTGAGTGTGAGAGTTAAAGGAGGCCCACATCAGCAAAAGCTGCCAAAATAATCAGCCTGCTCTTACAAATAAAAGATTATCATTATGATAATTATCATTGTGGTAATATTTAAGAGTTTTACATCTATGTTATGGAAATCTTGTACATAAAAATATCAATCTCAAAAAATGTAAATTTTATTTTTCATTTCTATTTCAGAAACAAATTCTTCTGCTTCACATCAAATAATCCCAAGAGATCAGGTACCTCCCTCCTCTCCTCCTGTAAGTACAGTTTGCAAATGTATCCCACTAACATATTTAGCCATTCTTATGTGTTGCATTGTTCTTTAAAAGTCTACCAGAGATCACTGTCAAGATGACAAGACTCAATCTGTTGAGCGTGTGCTTTTTCAAGAACAGGCATTTTATGAGGTAACTGTTTCATGTGACTCATGTCAACACTATATTATGTATTCTCAACAATTCTTATTTTAAACATTCAGTATCTAATCACAAGTATGCACTCCAGATTATAGTTGATGTAACATTTGATTTGCAGCAAACTAGAGAGGAATATATGAAAAATCCATCGGAAAAACTGCAGAAACAGGTAAAAAAGCAAGTTTCACCTTTAGCAACTACATTCATATTTCTCTAGCTTTTTATATGTTGATAAATAACTTGATGTTTAGTAATGTGTTGTCTATTTCAGCTTGCAGAGTCTACTACACGTATTAAAGCTTTTGGTGCAGAACTTGCTGCTCTTACTGGAAAAGATTACTCTATGGTAAATAATGTTGTTGTGACACTGTTATACATATTCTAGAGAAAAACTTATAAGTTTTGATACTGTTACAATAGCTACCATTCCCAACAATTTGATTGGATAAGCAGTAACTTATGGACACTGATAATCGTTGATGCTGTTACCATAACTACTACTTGAATCTTGTTCCACATTATTACCTGAGGTAATAAAATCTGCAAATGGTGAGACCTTTACATGGCTCAGATTACCACATAAAATAGTAGTTCCATCTTTCTACATTATCTAACCCTGCTGAGTGGGACGTGGAAGAACCGCTGAGGAAAGTAAAAAACCCTGGTAGTGATCACCCTTAAAGTCTGACCTTTACTAAAAAATTCTTACTGGGTTGGTTGTGGAATCAGAATAGAGATTTTGAGGAAGCTGGAAATTGTTGCAATGGGACCCTGGGACCTATTATGTAGCACCAACCTGCAGCCAAAATCTCTAATAATCACATGCCATTCACATTTTGTTATTGGATTGTTATTTTTAGCCATCAGCTGGGTCTCAATCTGCGCCTCCAGGCCAAACACAAAACCCGATTTTCAGATCTGCATCCATGTCTGATTCAGAATGGATAGGAAAAATGAAGAGCAATATCCCCAATGAAAATTCAGATGCTGATAAATTTGTCCCTCCCTTCCCTCCTGAGCGCAAGTACAAAACAGATCAGATCAAAGTAAGTTGGACTGATTTTCTTCTTCTTTTGTTTTATTCCTCCTTGTTTATTTCATGCTACTCATAAAATGGTAACCAATGTTTTCAACCCACAGTCTTTTTGATCCAAGTTTTTTTCGATCCAAGTGTTTTAGGTCCACCCTAAATACACATTCAATGCGTATATATATATATATATATATATATATATATACATTTGATGCACATGACATACTCTCGATCCACGTATGTTAATCAAGTATATGTAGCCTCAGGGATAAAATGCAGACTACCTGTCAAGCTGTGATTACAAGATGCTACATTCATCATTTCTACTTATAGAAGCTACGATGGAACTACTTTGAAGTATATTTATCAAACATTCTTTTGACCATTTTGGTGACAACTCTTGCATCAAAGCAAGCAAAACGATTTGTCAGCATTCAACGTTCTTTGTTGATCACTCTGTGACTCGAAATATGAACTTCCACTGAAAGGCTATGTTACATTCAAGACACAATTAAATGAATGAACCTGCCAGTTTCATTGACGATTCGTAACACTCTTGTTGAAACACAGGTATTTGTTTGCGTCTAAAGGTTTTTTTTTGACTTTCTGATATTCCTTCACTTGGTTTCCTTCACTTTATTGACTAGGAGACTAATATTCATTAAGGTAGAAAACAATTTTTTGGCTAAAGACTTGCCATTGGAAGTGAAAATTGGGATTAAAAACATTAAACCAGAAACGAAAATACTTTGTAAGCAACGAAACATATCTCACATGAGCAAACACTATGCTTTGTTCACTCATTGAAACTTCTGTAATATTTCTGAAAGAAAACACTGTTAAGTGATGCCTAAATATCTATAAAATATGTCATAACTGTGTTGGATCAAATGTGTATGTATGTGGATCAAATGTATAATATATATATATATATATAGGTGGATCAAATGTATATTTAGGTGGATTGAAATCAAATGAAGAGACCTACATGTAGATGGAAAAGACTGGATTGAAAAGACCGGTATGCAATGAAACAAGTTGACAAGCCAAACGGTATTAGAAAGGTTATACATTAAGTTCTACATTAACTCTACTAATCACCAGGAAAGTTTCTATCTATTAGCTAATTTATGATTGATAATTGCTTTAATGATCTACAGTCCAAGCTCATTGACAATAAATCAGCTTCTAAGTCAACTAAGTCCAGGACACTTCCTGGGAGATTACGCAAAAAACCTGCCACATTAGTGAGTATACTAACATTACTGACTAATAACAACTTGCACCTATATTCTAATTACTAACTAATTATTAACTGCCATTAAGTTTTGTTTGTAATTGCTGGCAAGCACATTTCTTGCAATATCATCTAAAATGAATGAATTAAATGTAGTAAAACAACTCTGAGCTCTTGATTTCTATTCCCAGAACTATAGCTTTTTCTGGTCACTATTTCAATGATTAGGAATGATGATGTTATATATTGATAATGAGAATGACTATGATGATGATCACATTAATGCATGTTGAATTCTTAGCATGACATATCTAAATCAATGATAAACACAAAGTTACTCACTATAATCTAGAGCTAGTGATGTATCTGGAAATCACTACATATTATCTTCTTAATTACTACACTAAAGCAACTTTAAACTTGAATTTTAAGACAACAATCCAGAGGGTAATGTCTGCAACAGTTTTCATGTAATGTCCACAATACATTGTTTTATACACTGTGTTGCACACACAATCCCAAATAATAATCTTGGGGGGGGGTCACATAGTAGACAATTTTAGTTCCTAAAAATATTAGAAAATATATTTGCTTACTTTAAACAACTAAATATTAACAGGAATTTACAAACATTTGGTTGTTCTTTTTATGTACTATCTGCAAAAACCTTCTAAAAAAGTATAAATTATTGCTGAACTTAACTACCTGATAAAGTTTGTTTGTTCTTGGAGAATGTTCAATAGACCATTTTAAACTGATCACCTAAGCACAAACAAATCATTAATCAGTTACTTTTGTTGTCTACAAGTTAACCAATTTATAGTTACACTACGAGAATCCATAGATTCAATCTTAATTTTGGATTTCCTAATTCAAAAGATAAGGATAATAGGATAAGGAGAAATTATCATTGATAATTTATTGTCAGTTTCTTATGCCTAACTTCACAGCAATTTCACAATCAGTATGTTCACGAATTTTTAAATGACTCATTACAGTGCGAATCGTACCTAGGTACCATGGTACCTAGAAATATTTCAAGAATGTTTAATCAGCCAATCAGAAGCATTATATTTATCTGTCCGTTAACTTGTGGTCATAAAGTCAATTCTGATTGGCCAAAGAAAAATAGAACATTCCTAAAATATTTCTACGTGCGCACAGTTTTTGGATTTGCACTATAAATGTTTTTCTTATCATCTCTACCTCTTTATTGGTAACCAATCATTGTCATAATGTGAGACAGAAACTTCCTTAATATCCCAACTCACATACTACTACAATATTTTATGCAATTGGATAGTATGTGCATATATGAATGACTTTAACACTTTGCATATAAGAAACCAATTTATCATATGATTATCCATAAAATACCTATATTTCTCCTTTTCGAAAAACTGATATTTTCACATGTGAAAATAACATGTTATTTTCACATGTGAAAATATCGTTACCATGTGTAATGAAGCTATTAGTTTATGAATAAAATTTTTTTATATAATAAAAAAAGCTTATTAAGTTGATTTTATGGATAAATATATAATGAACAGAATATTACATGGGCGCTTGGAGATACGAAATTTATCTTCTCGTGTTGAAAATCTCTCACTCGTTCACTGCACTCACTTGTGAGAGATCTTTTCAACACTCGAAGATAAATTTCGTATCTCCACGCGCCCATGTAATATCCTCTATATATTCCATGTGTACATGATTG
The DNA here is from genome assembly GCF_029948245.1 of Actinia tenebrosa. Lineage (NCBI taxonomy): Eukaryota > Metazoa > Cnidaria > Anthozoa > Actiniaria > Actiniidae > Actinia > Actinia tenebrosa. Next base: position 12,958,064 of record NW_028292579.1, read on the forward strand.
CAGCACTTGACTTGCATTATGCAAACACTGTTTATAGAATATCAATGCTTCTTCAACAAACATGGCTTGGTCATTAACAATGCTGCAAAAAACTGCTAATAAACCTCTTAATAATAATGTAACGAAGCTACCCATACATGCCATCATATGTCCCAACTTTACAGTGTACAGAACCACCTCCCAGTCATCATGTACGCCAGCATTCTAGTCCTGAAGCATTTTTCCGTGCTGAAGGAGAGGAAAACTCTGGGACTTCTAGAAAGAAATCAAGAGGCAAGAAGTATAGTGTTGAAGAATTGTCAAGTGCTGGTGCCGCAGGACTGCATCCTCCCTCCTCACCTTCATTTCTTAAGAGAGCTTTGCTGAATAGAAGGGTTGGTTATCCTTTTGTCAAGAATCTAACTGCTGTATATTAATACACCCTAAGTGCTGCTTGCATCCAGTCGACAGAAATGTACCCTTAGCTAAGGCATTCACAGCTGCTATAAACTATAGATGCTACTTTAAATCAATTCTGATCAACTTGTTGGTAAATCGAAATACTCACTTCATTGCACTTTTATGTATTTTATTTGTATCTTGTGTGTTTATCAAATTATTAAAAGAAGGTAAAATTATAAAGGCCATCATTACATCAAAACATTGTGTAGGTTTACAAGGACCCTTTACAATCGATTTTTATTTGAAAAGCAAAAATACGGAAAAGTTTACTTCAGAACTTTTCCTCTGATGAGATATTAGTTGGAAAAAAAGTACCAGAAAAAAACAAGACTGTAACAATCTCTATAAGAGGTTTACTTTTGATATACTTGTATATATATGTAAGAGGATCATAGTTTATGCATGCAGCCATATGCAAAAACTTCGCCCTTATGTGCATATATATGTAGTAACCACCGATAATTTCGCCTATTCATTATTTTAATTACTGAAGTTCACCTACAGTATGTATGAGTTTCGCCTACTGAAGTTCACCTATGTATCAAATGCGTTGTAAAACCTATGTTATTATTTATATGCACCTGTGTTATTGTATCTACTGTTTGCACTCATAACAGCTTGTCTGAATAGATGCTGTATAATAATCACTGCACATTTAGTGTAATATGGAGGTAGTAGTTCAATTAGAGCAGCATTTATAACTTTTGTATAACTGTAAAAAGGTTCTTTGTATTCAAAAGTGCCATATGGTAACTGGTATGGTGCAGTGTCCAAGTAATCTGATAGAATGACCAGTGATTTTATGTGTTTTGACTAGTTTAACAGTGCTGTTTGCTGTGATGTCTTACAGTTATGCAAAATTACTCTATCCAGTCATCATACTGCCAAATGTAGGATTTGAGTAATGCTAAGAATCTTCTATTTCTTTAGTCACCAGCTTTGCCTCCATCATGGAATTCGGAGCTATCAGACAAAAGGACAAGAAATGGCTCCTCACCAACACCAAGTACTGGAGATGTTGAGCCAGTGGAGAAAAAAGAACGCAGTGATACAGTACTCTCTAATGAGGATGAACCTGTTTTCACTTCAAGTAGTGACCCAACTGTGCCTAAAAGTGAAGGAGCAAGGCAGATGCAGATCTTTTGTCCTGATGAGGAGGAATTCCTTTCTGATGAAGAGGTAATAATTATTGGGTTGCCTTCGACAAGCAGTCTTAAAATATCTTCAATACTTCTTTCTTTTCGACAAAATGAAAAATTGTGCAATACTACCCAGTTTAGACATGTGATACAAATATCCCATGCGTAGTCTGGTAATATATTATGCATGTGAAAGATGTCGATCAATGTGACTATGTTAACAAAGTGATTGACTGGAGTTGGGGCTGTGAATCACATGTCCCAAATTGATGTCTATGCATGATCATTCTTGTTAGCTGCTGAGGTATTTCAAGGCTCCACGAAGGGGTTAGAAATTAATTGGGGAGTAAAGCAAGATTTAAAAAAATTCCAATGTCATGAAAGGATCTTATTTTTATTTGTCTACTCTAGGTATAAACGAAATTGTTCTTTTCTGCGAAACATTCCATTATCTTTTGGCTAGCATTACAAACTTGTTCAGCTCTAGGCCTGCTCACAATACAGACAACCCAGGGACAAATATAAGGCATTTTGTTTACCTTACTTAACCTTTCAAGTAGATTTCAAATCAAGAGCGGATCCAGGGGGGGCAAAGGTGGGCTGAAGCCCCCCCCCCCCCCCCACTTCAGCAAAAAACAAAACAAAACTGAAGAATTAGGTGCTTTTTTATCGTTTTCTGTTGTGTTGACAAAAGAAACTCAATTAGCCCACCCCCCTAAACTCAATTAGCCCCCTCACCCCCTAAACTTTCCGCCCTTGCAAATGTATGCAGAATATTTTGAACCCTTGCTATTCAAATGCAAGGAAAAGTGACTAACCATCTATTGTATATATTTCATTGCAGATTGGAGAAGATCACGGTCCATTCAATGAACTTGAGTTGCTGAAAAACAAACCTGGTGTGTACTAAATGAAATGAACCTATCAAAAGCTGTGATATATGCTTGTAAAGTTTCTCCAAGTTCTACAGTTCCTAGACGTCTCTATTTCTTATATATATTCAAATAGCACCTATACCTAAAAAATGACTATATACTTGTATTTTTTGTTTTATTCCAGCACATTTAGCTGTATTCCTTCATTATCTGATATCTAATAGTGATCCAAGCAGTTTGGTATGTTTTAATGTCACACTTTTGCTGTTCCTATTTTTACTTTTTTTTCCTACTCTTATATGCATATTCTTTTTATATATATTTTAATTTCTTTTACGACTATCACTTCCTGTGAGGGGAACTACCGCGAGATTCACTCCACACACACTATCACAACATTCACTATTTAAAACACATGACACTCACCTCACGTTGATTTTCTCATGGCAAGGGAGAGAGCAACATGTCAAACAAACTCAACTCGCATATGTGGTTTAATTAAGAATCAAACCTGCGACCCCAGACATGAACTAAGAGACAGAACCCATGACCCCAGGCAGTGTTGTGAAAATATACCACCAACTATTATTCCTTTTACTATATTCCTGTTCTTGTTGCTTACAGTATGTGATAGTAATATTTATTTTTTGTACAGTTCTTCTGGTTGGTAACAGACTCTCATAGAGAAGGCAATTTCAAAGAAATGAGAAAATGGTCATATGAAATATATTCCACCTTCCTGGCCGACAAAGCAGTGAGTGTTATTGGCTTATTATAATAGACCCTTTTAGGTTGGGCATAATGTTTTCCCATTTCATTCCCTTGAGTAGAATTACTTTATTGAACAGTTCTGCATGATATAAAGCACATGAATATGGATCTAACTCAAATGAAGAATAATAATCTCAAGAAAATTACACATGGTCTGAAATGGGGGAAATACACCCAAGCAAAAAATAAAAACTTTAGTCACATGACAGACTGGCCATTATATGTGAGTAGAGTTGCCTGTTGGTTCTCTCCTGTGCTTTGAGGGTTTTTCTCCATTTTTTTTGGGTTTTGCTCCCTCTGCAAAAATCTTCTTCTAATTTCCAATGTTATCAAGGAATGAGGTCCACAGGTCTGTTAGTTACTGGTATTTTTAGTGCTGTCCTCGTAAAAAAAAACAAGGGCCATTCACTTTGCTATTGGTTTAAATTAGACCAACTTGAAAAATAGTTGCTTGAGAATAAACTTGATAGACTTGTTTATATATTTTCTTTAAAGCCTCTAAAAGTAGATGTTGACAAGGGTATTGTACAAGCTATTGGTAAGTTGATATCTATCAAAGATAAACAAAGGGACACGCAGTTCATGGTTTAAATATTCCTGTCATCTGTTAATCATTGCAGAGGTTACATTAGGTAAAGAGTGCAGTGAAGAGTGCCTAAGAAATCTTTTTATACCAGCAAGGTAAACATATTATTCAGTTGATATATGACATATAGTTCATTAGTAACTCATTGTTGATCTGTTATTGGTTAGGTCCGCATGTACCACTGAAATCAATGAACAGCTGGCAGATTTTCGGAGCAAGAGAGCTCTTGGCCTCGGCAGTCTGTTTGGTGATAATCAACTTGAAGGTAGTTATTGCTGATTCACTTAATTTGGCTGTTTAATTCTTTTGTCTGCCTGCCTGCCTGCCTGCCTGCCTGCTTAATACTTTGTGTTATTTTACAGATGAGAACATGGACAGAAGTAAAGAAATGAGAGTTGTAGAACAAACATTAATGCATCACTTGGAGAATTCATGGTAGGAATTATTCTTCTAGGTCTCTTTTTTATGTAAAAAATGTATCAATATCATTTCTGGTTTATTCCAATAACTTTGTCTGATCAGCTGGTTACACCTGTTTGAGGTAGTCACTTTCCTCTCATCTCTGGGGTGTAAGGTTCATTTCCTGAACTTGGCATCAAATATGGGTTGGTCTCTTCCTTGATTCAAGGGTTTTTTCTCCAGGTTCTCCAGCTTTCCTCCCTTAGCAGACACAACAGACTAAATTCCAATTCGATCTGTGAGTAAGCTTTATCTTCACTTTGAACTGTCTAGAGTCATTGTGAGGAAAAAGTGATACCAGAGACGCATATGGTGCATAAATTAAAATGCTACACCACTGACCAATGAAATTGCTGCTCATAGCCTTGATATGTTACTTATCATGTTTTATTAGGGTTGAAATGGATTCCACTGATCCAAAAACTGGAGCTGCAGATTATGATAGACAGTGAGTAACCACGGCAACTGTGCCATTTATATATTGGATGAGATATCCAGTACTTTTGCTATCATAATTTCACTACCAATCATGGGATTTTTGCTACCATGTAAAAGTCATAAGAGAGACTCAATCTTAGTTTGATTGGTCGTATTGTGTCATGGTTGTCAAAAAATTATTCTACACTCTTTACAAATGGTTTTATGAAGCTTTCATGCAGTGTAATAATTTTTCTTGTGTTATTGTTTGCAATTCCTTTTGGTAGTGAACAAACGTTGACATGGTAGCAAAAATACTGTGATTCTTGGATGACTTATTGAACATCAATTTGCTTATCAATACAATGACTGCATTTGTTCTTTAGTTCTGCCATGGCTTCTGCTTTGACCACATTCATGAAGCAAGTAGGAGTGACCATCAAGGTAAATCATTCAGCAAAGGATAACAAAGGACATTAAATGATATAAAGACCTAATTGTTAGACTGTTATGACATTGTAAAGGTGTTTGTAGGTTGGAATGGCTAGTGACTAGCATGTTTACTGTTCTACTTACAAATTATCTAATAATGGCACACCTCAATGATGGCATAGCAATAACCTTAGACTATTAGTTTGGGATATTAAGGTGTTAATCTGTAATATGACACTGATATCACTGAAATACTTACTGGAACTCCAAACTCTTGCTTGCTTCACAGCGGTTCTGAATCACACACTTGAAATCATGAATCATGAATAGTTGAACAAAACATTCTATTGCCCATGAAGTTTGAAAATTCTTAGAAATAATCAATTAGAAATCATCACTACAGTATCTTTTCAACTTGAAATCCTTGTGTACAACTACAGTGAATGTATATTTCTAGTTTGGCTGTGTTGAATCACAGCAGTCAATGAAATAGAGCATGCGTAGACATAAACTTCTTTCAAGTGATCCGCTCACTCTTCCTTCTCACTTGGCAACATGGGGATATTGATTGACAGCTAGCACATGCTATTTGTTTGGATCGTAGACTAGAACCCTATAGCAGAAGCTTGCAAAGGTCTCTTGGGTAAGGTCCTGAAGACTCCTGGGTATTATTGTACAACATGTCCATTTTGTCGGAGAGGGACCAGAAATTTTTTTTGTATGCCTGGTTTTCCACAGGTAACCCGGTAATTAAGGCCCTATAGTTATAATTATGACTGAAATACTTATAATATGATTGCATAATAGTCTGAGTATTGCTGTACGATATCACAATTTTAATTATTGTTTCTTTCTAACAGGCTGGATCAGTCTATGGGAATATCCTAGAAAAATGCTCAAGTTTTACTCAGAAAGAAGGAAAATCATTATTCAAAATCAAGCAAAGTAAACGGGTAAGAGAAATAGTTTGAAAATCTATATCATAATACGTAAACCAGTCCCCATCGGTATGGAAAAATAGGGATACAGGCAAGGGCACAGTCATTAGCATATGGCATAAAAAACCTTCATAGCCTCAAGAAGCTGCACTCAAACTATGAAACAGTAGTCCAGTCGTCAATCTACGACTTTTTGGGGGTCCAGTTCAAACTAATTGCAATAATTTCTTACTGCTATTATGTCAGGAGAGGTGTCCTAAATAACATACTAAAAATCCCAAAAAATTCCCTTCAGTGGAAAATCCTGAAAAATTGAATTAAAGATTTTGATGTCTCACCACAGGGCTCCCACATCATTAAGAACAACAAGCTGTTGTTTGCTGTCAATGCAGTGGCAGACCTAATTAATTTCACCCTTATACTGAACTCCTGAAGATTGGTCTAAGATCCAAAAGCTTGAAAACAAATAATATTAAATGTAAAAGAAACAACAGTAGAGTGAAGTCACTAAACCCGTGCAATAGACATTAGACTATACACATTAGTAGAACCTAATTCCATTGTTTTCTTTTGTGTCTATTTAACTAGAATGAAGTCACTAAACCCGTGAACTAGATATAGACTAATACACATTAGTAGACCCTAATTCCATAGTCTGCTTTTGTGTCTATTTGACTAGAGTGAAGTCACTAAACCCGTGAACTAGATATAGACTAATACACATTAGTAGAACCTAATTCCATAGTCTGCTTTTGTGTCTATTTGACTAGAGTAAAGTCACTAAACCCGTGCAATAGATATTAGACTAATACACATTAGTAGACCCTAATTCCATTGTTTTCTTTTGTGTCTATTTGACTATTATATGTGGACTAATAATTTTTATTTCACGGGTTAAATGCCTTCACTCTATTATGAAATGATGATACGTACATACAAAGAAATCATAAGTTAACTTAAATGTCCATTTGTTTGTCAGGTCAAGAACCATCATCTGGTTAGTACACACTATACTAATGTGACATATTGTAACAAGTGTTTTGGATTACTTTGGGGAATTGGTGATCAAGGCTACCAGTGTACAGGTAAACACTAACACACTGTTGATCTAAGTCTTGTTGTTGTTCATAGTTCTAGGGGGTTGGTATCATGTAGACTATTACACCATATTCTTTGTATATGTCAATGTATCGAACCATTGGAACAAAATAATTAAGGAATAAGGTAATCATATTCTTTTATGTGTTATTTATGTGTACTGTTGTGATTGCATGTGATGATGGCAGTATGTGAATACAATGTACACAAGGCTTGTTATGAAGCAATAGAAGAAACCTGCCCAGGACCAAAGAAGAGAAAGGTAAACCACACATTTTTCCATATTAATACACATTTTCTTTTTTCTTTTTTCTTTTTTCTTTTTTCTTTTCTTTTCTTTTTTTTTTTAACACAATATTTGAAAAGTGGCGGATTAAACAACACAGTTTTAAATCTGTAATGACATATTTTGAGGAAACCATTTTGAAATAGTAAACATGGTGCATTCTGGTCTAGCTTGGGTACAGCAACACTATAATTTATGAGGAATGATAAACAAAAGATGCACTTTGTTTGTCATACTCTAAAGAGGCCTTTGCTCCAGTGAAAATAGACAGTTAGCAGGCACAAACTACAAGAGAAAATCTCATTCAGTTATTTGCTTTGCTTACTTGCCTTACAGAGAGGTTTGTTGTTGTTGTGGGAAAAAACAGTAGAAATCATTTTCTTTTCGAAACAAAATTTCTTGTCATTCAAAACTATTACATTGTTCCAGGGCTTCCCTGAATCCCCTTTATTACCATCATTTTTATTATCCCCACCAATGTTGCTATAACAGTTTGTCTTTTTTTTATTATCAGAAGGCAAATGGTGGAACATCAATGAAAAGAACTGTTATTGCAAAAAGACAACCCACCAATGCTGAAGGTACTCACAACACTTTTTGGGACTACAATAAAAAACAATGCAAAGAACTATTTGTGTATAGACTTATTAATAATAAAAATGATAATAATTATGATATAATAGTAATAAATTATGCGTTCGGTGTGCATATAATGAAGTAGAGAGAATAAGAGAAAAATATCAAATGCCCTTGGCAGGATTCGAACCCACGTCTTCGGTATTCTAGTCCGATGTGTTAACCACTACACTACAAGGACCAACTACGCTGGTAACGCAGCCAGAGTATGAAATGTAGGGCATTTGATATTTTTCTCTTATTCTCTCTACTTCATAATAATTATAGCTTGTGGCTAAGGCAAGACAAAACCCTCAAGCCAACAAGCACCATTGACAGCAGTGAGAGGCAGGGTTTCGGTTGACTCACCTATGGACTGACTTGCCTACCCAAGTCAGTCCAGATACCAGTGGCAGTGTCTTAGCAGTACAGCATGGCACTTATGGTTAACAATTATCAGTACTAATTAATAATTATTATCCCTGTTTTACTCACCAATAGAATATGCTACCAATCGACATGTCACCAACGTACACTTGGTACCCAGCTATAACCAACCATCTGGTAAAGGCAAAGATTTTGACTCTGATTTGCAAGGTCAGTTACAGTTATTTATAATTATTAATTAATACAAATGTATAAGTGATCCCTAATTTGGTTATTTATTTCCCTCCTGTTTTTTGTTGTGTCCCTACAGAGAGCGGTATGATAGATAGTTCAGCAGATGAGAGCTCAGTAAGTACCATAACTTCGATACATTTAGTACAGCTGTATTTAATGTATCTAAATTTTTTGTTGTTGTTGCCTCTTAGGTCGCAAGAAAAGGAGACAGGTTAGAATTAACTAGCCTTTTTAAAGAGCATCTGACTGAGTGTGAGGGTGGCATTCTGCTCTATTGCCCTAAAATACATCACTAAATTTATTAAAATTTATATATAAGATTGGAAATATAGCAGATAAGTATGTCTAAAAGTGGTAGTCGGGGGGGGGGGGGGGGGGGGATAGGGGGAGCTTAAGAGAGACAAGTGGGTGCATAGTGTAGTGAATGTTAGCTCTCCATAGCCCATGTGATGGAACATGGTAGTATTGCAGATGCTTTGGGTGATATATTGGGGTATCTATCATCAGGTTGTATCCAACAAGACCAGAAGAAGGAGGAGAATCATTTTCTGAAGGAGAGGACAGGTATATTTGTTTACTACTCACATTAATAAACAGAAACATTTCCATTAGCACTTTAAAGAAACTGAATGTTGTTTTTATTTTAAGCAACTATTAATTTTTTCAATCTTAATTTTTTCCAGGTCAGTGTCTTCCCCTGAGGTAAGTTTTGCCATTCTCTGTTTTTGTCTTTTATTTTATTTTAAGTTATCATTGTTTGATCAATGGTTCTGTTTAAATGTTATGTGCAGGAATCATTACCTACTGTTCCTGTTTCTACTGTAAAGAAAAGGTAAGTGGTAAATGGGAGTTAAGATAAGTCAAATGATCATGCCTGGGAAGATGGTCATGGTGCTGGGCAATGAAGGGTGGTATAGCCTCTCACCTCTAGGGTCTTGGGTTCAATTTAGTAGAGTTTGTTAGGGGTCTCCCTTGATTCGAGGGTTATTCCATATTCCCTAGTTTTAGTCCCTGATTTTTTAGTTATCTTCTACTTAAAGTCTGTCAAAACGTAAACATTGTGACCCCAGGAATAAATATTTTGATATACTTGAAAAAAAATTGAAGTTTAAATGATCATTGGTATCAATTAATATTAATCCTCATGAATAATTCATTTGCTAGACGTCCTAATGGCAATGATCTAATCATATCTTCTACTTGAAAGTATTAGTTATGCATACTTATGCCATCATTACTCACATGGTCACATACGTTCTTCCTCCCTTTCTCTCTATGTAGTAACAATGAACTATTTTCTTCAAGGAAATTTGTCATGAGATCTGAGAGTGTCAAAACACCAGTAAGTAGACTATGACTGTTATGACTGTTACTCTGCTCGGTAACTAATGTGCATTATATTATTGGGTAGTTCAAAAATTATCCATTACCCCATCTATTATCCCCCTTGACTTCGGAAATTCTGAAATCTTTTCATGCCCCTGGCCCAAGAAATTCCATGCTTGTTGCTCCCCTCCCTGCCCCGAATTCCATATCATTACATATTATCTTATTAATTGCTTTATCGACAAAGAAGTAACCGCTGTTTTCATGTCAGAAGAACTTAGAAATTGAAGTCAAGAAGCATATTACTGGGTGGAAATTATTACCTAAACTTTGCTTAAGGTCTTAAACTTGGAAAATATTTTGGGAAAATTTTTCTTATAACTTATCTTTGGTTTTCAGTGTTTTTTCTCACTTCTATTGACAAACAATGCAGAAAAGAATGAAACAGAACTTTTAATGTGCATATTAGGGTTTGCTGTTTTTTATTGTATACGGAAGTTCTAACCCTTAAAATCATATGATCAACAAAAATTATTCCATTGTGTTGCATTTCTTTTTTCTTGCTATCAAACTTTTGGAAGAGGAATGAAATTCTGAGTACTGTGGAAGCCTTGGACTAGTTTTTAAGTAACTTTGTTCCCAGGACTCTAGTGCGAAAACGTCAGAGATATTCATGTTTCAGCAACCATATCAACTTATATGTTTTCATATCATACACCAGATCAAAATATGGAGACCAATAAATTTGAATAACTATTCTGCACTGACCAGTGACTGATTAGCCTTTTGTTTGTGTGGAAACACAAAAGCGGTTAGTCACTTGCTAGTCAGTGCAGAACAGTAGTTAATTCAAAGTAGTCGCCATATTCAAATGTGGTCTATACAAACGACTGTAACAAACTAAACAGTTGGTATTGATATTGGTTACTTGACTGTTTACTACAGAAGGAGATAGCCAGTAAGAAGACTCTGGGACCCCTACCAAGGTCAGGAAGAAAATCAGTTGCGATTGGAGACTTGTGAGTCATGATCATACTATACTACCAGATGTCTCCTAACATTCCCAGGTGCCTTTGTATGCTCCCCTGTCTTTTCATTCATTCATTCCCCCAAATAATTCCATGTCTTCTTTGCACCATCTGGTACTATCAGTACCCCATGTTTACTAGTCTGATCGTCCTCTCCACCATCCAACAGGGTTCTTATTGTGATCAGTATTGGTTTTATCTATTATGCCTGATATGTTTCTCTTTTTTAAATGTAAGTCGAGGCAATGACATACAAGAGTCTGGTGTTCTTAACTATGGAAGGTAAGGGAAAAAATTGTAGTAAAGAAAACTACTACTCTATAATCCCTAAAATGTTGTGTTGACAGGAGGGGAGAAATGTGACTAGCTTGCTGCCCCTCACATCTGCAGGCTGTATGTTTTGTATTCCATCTTTCCTTTCTAAAGACAGAAAAGGACAATGAATGCTGAGATGTTGCTACACAAAACAGTTATATATAAATTGATTAACATTATCCCTTGGATTGCAGAGGCAATGATTCACCTACACTAGCTCTAGATGCTGTGTCAGAAGATGGTAAGCCTCTTTGTCTATTCCAGCTGTTAGATATCTTACTTCAAAAACTTACATAGCTTTTGACATTTCATTTCATATTTTACCAGTATTTTATCCTTTTTGCTTATTTGACATAATGTTGCATTATTCAGCACTTTTTCATAACTATGGTACATTTAAAGATTACTTGCCAAAGGCAAAGTGAATATACTGGTGAATATTTACTAAATATTATTTTAAATGTTATTAAATATTCACCATAATCACTGAGCCCTAAGTGACTGTTTTTTTTTCATTTAGTTAATTTTAGACTTGAATGTCAGAGAAAAGAAAAAATACAAGATAAAAAAACTTTTTTTTGGCAAACATTGGGAAACCTCATAATTATTACTGCTTGAGCAGTGATTTTATCTCATAATCACTGGTCGCTCAAACAATCACAGTGTGCAAAGTTGATATTCAAGTCTGAATTTATACTAAATATCTATAACCAAAAAACTGCATGCATTTGCAAGAAGGACACACTGCTTCTAGCATGATCGCAATCAATACTAATCTTGATAAATTCATTCTAACGTCTTCACTACTTGGCTCCAAATGCATAGTGTATGATAACATACTGTAACACAGCACCAGCCATTTTTCATTGATTTATATTTTGTCATTTAAGAGCTGTTGTTCTTGCATTCCACTTTTTCCACTATCTGTTACCTGTAGCAATTAACCTAACATCTAATCAATTAAGTAAGTTAAGTAACCAAACATACAGCAGGTTATCTCCTGGTCTGCAGAAGGGAAAATCTACGGAATCTTATGAGTTAAGTGTAAAGAAAAGTGTTAAAGTTTAAAAAGTTTAAAAGTTAAGGCACAAGCGCCTTATAAATATAGGGTATCTTTTCACATTGGTGCTTTTCACATTATCCTTTGTAAACGTAATCTTTGATCAAAGTCATAAGCTTGAAAAAGTCATAGAAGCATCAGTAGTACTTTTGCATGTTCTTTGGATTTCTTTTTTGTGGTCTTTTTTCCAATGAATTCTGCATGTCCGGAATTATTGCATCTATGTTCACCACAAAAAATGTAATTCATATGATCATCCTCCTCAACTCTAGAATGAATTTGATTTTATCTAGAATTTAAGATATTTTACTAGTCAGCCAAATAATTATCAATTTTAATTATGAACAAAATACTGTCCTTCTGTGAGCAGAAATGTTCTCTATCCCTCCAGCTGCCTTGTCATTAGAAGGAATTAAGGAAACCCCTCTCATCATTATACTATTGACAGTACTAACAGTTCTGTTTTTCATTAGCTAAACGTGTACGCTCACGTTCTGCTACTTTTCCTTACACAGAAGAGGAAGTGGTGAGTACATTCCTGGCATAGCTTAGATAGTATTCAGCATTGATACTAACAGGGGGGAGCGGGGCTGAATTCAAAACCCGGGACAGGTTTTCCATCAAACTTCAAACCCTCCATCAAACATTAACAATAGGGCTTGGTTGTTTTTTTACAACGCACGTGCTCGGGTTTGCATTGAAACTCACCCTAGCGTTTTAACCTTTATATGAAGTACACATTTACTAACCATTTAGTAATACTTGCTGATGTGTTAATTCAATAACTCCGTAATTATATCCATGTTACATCGTACAAGATGATGATGATTATTGACTCAGATGTGTTTGTATGCCAACAGACTTCTTTACTAACACCATTAATTTGTTTTCAATTGTTGCAGACCTAATTCATCGTACACATGTTCCTTGTCTTGTATTTTTTCATATTAACCCTTTGACTCCTGGTTTTTAATTTGGGAATACGGTATGCGCAGAAACGAGCGTTGAGTCTCAATATGCAAATGTTTAAGTCAATCAGTCAGCAACTCACTCGCTAAGATGTTAGCAGGTTTCCTTGGGACATGTTTCATTGGATTTTGAAAATGTTTTGAACATTTTAGACCAGTATTCAAGCCAACCTGCTCAAACTTTTTAAAGGTGAAATGTTTTAAATGCGGTGCATTTTTTAAATGGGGTTTCAGATGTCCTAGGAGTCAAAGGGTTAACACGGCAGATATTGTTAGTAACATCAGTAACCCAGTAACATAAATAGTGAACAGGGGTTCCATTGTTGATATGTTCATATCATTTATCTGTATCTTTCTTACATTACATTGCAGGATTCCGACTTTGAAGCAGATACCCAACCTCCGTGGCAACAGACTGTAGATAAAAAGGTATAACTATGTTCCTAGAAAACACAGCAACATATGGTGACATTCCCTAGCAGTACATGGTAATAATACATGTTTAGCTAGGGTATGGTGGCTCCTAATGATACCTAAAACCTTGTCCTTGGCAACAACTGGTAACATGCCCCTAGCTAGAACACCTTATAAAATGTCCCTAGCAACACCTAAATCAATCAATCAATCAATCAACTTTGTTTATAGAGGATGATACTTGACAATAATTAAACTGATAAACATTTGGTCCTCTTTTAACGTCTCTAGTTGGTTGGTTGGGAGGTGGGGGGACCGCCATTAACATGGTCATCTGAGCCACCCAAATATCTACCATTTGCATATGTTATTACATATGTTAAGGCAGCACCCAGTAACCAGTCATAATGCCCCCAGCCATGACGCCCCCATGTATACCATGACGCCCCCAGTCGTACTACCATGACACCCCCAGCGTAAACCATGACGCCCCTAGTCTCTATTAACACTTATTTAATGAGAAGTTTAACGATAATAATATGGTGCTACCACTATTGGAGTTGTTTCAAGACCCTGAGTGTTAGTTCGGCCAGGACTGGAACCATGACCTCTCACACAACCAACAGAGGCTCTTACCAACTGTGCTTACCGGGTGACCTCATTACATGCGCCTAGCAACGCCTTATAACCTGAGCCAAGCAACCCATGGTAATGTTCCCCTACCAACACCTCTTAACATTCCCCAAGGAAGACAGGGTAACATGCCCATAGCAACACCTTATAACGTACCCCTAGTAACACCTGTTAACATTCCCCAAGCAACATCTAGTAACATGCCCCTAACCATAATTCAGGACATGATTTTAGCAACAGCTGGTAACGCTTCTAGCAACACCTGGTAACATTCCCTAGCAGCACCTCATAACATGTCCCTAGTAACATCTGTTAATGCTTCTAGCAACACCTGCAAACATTCCCTAGCAGAACCTCATAACATGCCCCTAGCAACAAATTCTACTATTGTGTTAAAAGAGAAAAGAGTCATGATTGTCATTGTAATTGATTTTCTTTCTTTCTTTATGAACAGATTTTAAAGAAACTTAAGCAAAAAGAAATAAAACGCCAAGAGGTCATTCATGGTAAGAAAACTTATTGACAATGATGGACAGGTGGACTTGTAGTGTTAATCATTCTGACAACTGTCGTATTTGTGTTAACAGAACTCATTCATACAGAAAAAACCCATGTTAGAAACCTTAAAGTACTGGATAAAGTAAGTATTCTGTATTATTATCCAATTATTCGAGTTAGAGTACAAATAACGCAGGAGAAAGCCTAGATTATTTTGTACCAGTAAAAACTGGTTTTGAAAACTAGTTTTTTAAAGAATATTCATTTTCAAGTCTTCTTTTGGGAAAAATGTAAGCTCAGTTGAATAATAAATAACTTATTAGACATTTTAAGGTGGAATACGAGTGGACATTTTTTTCTTGTCTTTGTATTTTGTCTCGCCCTATCAGAAAAAAATATTCACCCATACTCCACTCTAAAATGTCTAATAAGATCTGTTTATTCCATCACATGTTCATGTGTCACATGTTAACTTCATGTGTTGTTATTTATATTATTATTATTATTTTATTCATATAGTCTAAGAGTGGTTTTCATAAACCCGTGAAATACACACTAGCCTAATACAAATTAGTAGACCCTTATTCCATTGTGTTCTTTTGTTGTCATTTCACTATTACACACTAACTATTGATAATTGTTTCACAAGTTTATGAAAATCACTTTATATTTAGATTGAATTTTGAATTTTTTAAATATTACCTCAATTATATTCATTCACTCCAGTGCTTATGTAGAAAGATTGAACTGAGACCTATAGACCTATATCCTTTTCTTATTTATTTTCTATTCACATTTATACATACCAGTAGATATATTTTTTGTCTTAACATTTTAATAGTATAGTGAAGGCCAGGATAATTGAAAATTATCATTCTGGTAACAGTGTACCTCTAATAAAGTTTAGAAGAAACCTTTTGAACTTTTGATCTTTCGTTAAGTTGAGCAGAAACTTTTTAACGACTTTGGCATAACAGATACATATAAACGAGATGCCAGATAACAGAGTCAAATGTAGAATTTAATCAGACCTTTGGAAAGAGATCACTCTTCCTTCATTCAGTGGCAATATATTAACAGTGACGAAGAAAGTCAAGTATTAACAGTCATTGCCTTGTGGTATTTCAATGCATTCCTCTTGTTTATTTAGGCTTAATTCCTCTTATTTCTACAGCTTCTCTGATCTAGTATATAATAGTATATAACCATAGAATCTCATAACCTTAGCTGTACAAAATGTATTACCACCTGAAATCTATAAATGATAATAACAGTAATCATTCATTCACTCGTTTTCCCAGGTATTCTACAGACCAATGAAAAAGAAGAACATATGGCAATATGACATGATAAGACTACTTTTTCCTAACTTAGGTGATCTTATTCAAGTACATGGTAATTTTTCTCTATTTTTACACCATGCATAGTCTCATTCTATTGAACTTTGGGAATGATGAAATTTTGATTGTGCAGTCAAACTTTGGGATTTCAAGCAATATTATATTACAGCAACGATGTTGGATGGTAGGAACAATATGATCACTTTACGTGAGAAAGAATTCAATTCTCCAGGGAAAAGGGATTCTATTCTGCTATCTAAAATCACTGCAAAACCTTTATCAAACATCCAACTTTAGGCAGTTTTTAAGTTCTCTGCTAGATAGAGACTTGATGCCCAATGGAGTTGCAAATATCCTTTTTGGGAATGCTAAATAGAGGATGGCCATTAATTAAAGGTTCTGCTGTTGTTTGCTAGAGTGCATTTTCTATTATTTTTTCACAGTTTTACTTCTCCAAGCTATGAAGAAGAGAGAGCTAGAGAATGAAGTAATTTCTAACATTGGAGATATCATGTTAGATAGGGTGAGTATTCATCATCAGCTGTCAATAACATGATTACCATTCTCAATGACTTTCTGAACATCTTCATATATCTATGGCATGACAGCGGAGCTCCCCAGCGGCGCGAGTAGACCATCATACTTAATAAAAATTGTTAACCCATGGAGTTGATTTTTGATGGCTTGACTACTACATCACTGCCGTCCCTCCATTTGCACATACTGACGTCCGTGTACACAACGCAGGGATCCCAATTGATGCAAAGCAAAACTACTCACAAACCCGGCTCTCAAATGCTCAGGAAAACATTGCTGTGGGACAATTTTAAGCCCAACAACAGCAAAAAAAATTATGTAGTGAAAGATGAAATTTATGAGCATTCTTCAAGTATTTAGGTATGGTTTCTTTTAGCAAACAATATATATGTAATGGGGTTCTTGTATAACGCATTTCACATTGTCTGAGTGATTTGTTAGTAATGATGAAAAGGTACATTATACACCGTGAAAAGATGAAAAATCTTACTGACGTTTCGGACGCTAGTCCTTCGTCGGAGTAAAAGAGAAAGAAGTGGTAGAAAGGAGTGTGTATATATGATAGAATAAGACAAAAGAAACCAATGAGAGCAAGGTAGGCCATTCGTAAAGTTTCTACTATTGATCGTACCACCGCTCTCACTCCTCACACTCGTCCCTCTAATGATCGCATTCCTTTCACTCTTACGTATCATCCTATTAACATTTCCATTAAACCCATTGTTAACCACAACTTTTCTCTGCTTGACTCTGATACTCGCAATTCTGCTATTTTCAACAACCGCCCTCTTTTTTCCTATGAACGTGATCGTAATCTTCGTTCTTTCTTGGTCAAGGGAGTTCTTCCCTCTAACAAAGAACCTGGTACTTTTTGCTGTTCTCATAAACGTTGTTATACTTGTCCTCACATAGTCTCTCACACTTCTGTTGTCGGTCCTAAATCAACTGTTAAAATCACTGACCATTTTGTTTGTACCACTTCTAATGTTGTATATTGTATTAAATGTACCCGCTGTAATCTTTTGTATGTGGGCAAGACTGGCCGCCGTCTTGGTGATCGCATTTGCAATCATCTTTATGATATTCACAATAATGATCCCACCAAACCAGTTTCCCCCCATTTTAATCTAGCTAACCATTCTCTTTCTGACTTCATTGTTTTCGGTCTTTCTTTGATTAACGGCAACAATGATTGTCGCAAGACCAAAGAAATGCGGCTTATTCACCTATTGGGCACTCTTAGTCCCAACGGGATTAATGAACGCTTTACTTTCAACTAACCTTTTCTTTTGTCTTTTATTGTTTGTTTTTGTTCTTTGCCTACCTTGCTCTCATTGGTTTCTTTTGTCTTATTTTATCACATATACGATGACACGATTTTCTTCTTTCCGGAAAATCAAGGTCGTCTTTGTTCAAAAACACTGCAAGTCTTCTTTCTTCAAAGATGACTGTTAAGATGGCTGATAACTGTCACAAGTTTTAAACATGTAACACCAGCAAATTCAGTGTAAATGATCCTTTTTGTGGACAATACAATAGAGGAATAGAAGATCTAAAATTGAAAACAGCTCACGAGTCCATAGTCGAGTCCATAGTCGAGTCCATAGTCGAGTCCATAGTCGAGTACATAGTCAAATCCATAGTTTCTGCATTGACAGTAAAGGGAAAATAAGTAGATCACGTGACTTTTCAGTGTGATAATATATTTATTTTACCAGTTGTTAAGCTAGCTTCTTAAGTGAGTGAGTGAGTGACACATTTGCATATTCAAGCCCCTCACAATTCTACGCTTCTCGTATCCACAAGTTAAAAATGATACTATAGGGAATGACCTGTGGTCTGTAGTGAGAAAACATTACAGCCAAGGTAAAGATGTATATTGCTGCTTCTTTTGGTTGTTTATTAATGTTGCTGATATACATTTTTGATATTCCAGTTTGATAATGAAGCAGGAGAGAGGGCTAAAGAAGCTTGTGCAACATTCTGTAATAATCAGAAGTATGCACTTGATCAACTCAAGGTAAAGGAACCCTCTCAAATTAATCTTGGATGCAAAGCTAAAATGCCTAGAAATTCCATAAATTCCTTCAAGAAAATAAAACTGATTTCTTTCGTATTTCCTTGTAATTCTCACTTACATGATAATTTTGAGAGGCATCAATCGGATGCTACTATGTAAGACAATAAGGGTTTCCTGGGATGTTTCCTGTGTACACAGGTGTCCCAAGCTGCCTTTACAAAGTTTATTAACTGTTTATATATTTTTTTTCTAGCAACGAAAGGCAAAGGACCAAAAGTTGGCTCAGTTTATCACAGTAAGTAGCTGTAGAAGGCTTGTTGAATGTAGTAGCCACTTTTCTGACTCAGTAACAAATCATAAAGACATTTTCCAATCAATCCACGGGAGCCTAATTTAGATAAAAGTGAATGGTTAAAAAAAATTGGAAAAATTAAATACTTAACTATTTTTTGATTCAAGGGTAAGATAATACCTCCGTTATACAAAAGAGTAAAAAATTTGATAAAAAATGCCCTAGAACATTTTTTCCTCGTGGCCTTTGCTCTCCTATATAATTCCCCTATGCTATCTAATGTCGATTATGTATATATACTCTTACGAGGGAGGAAAGTACAGTCGCCATCTTTGAAAAAACAACACACTTTCAACCACAATTTCATCGTCTTTTAAACCTTGAAAGATTATAATTATTTGAAAATAATCTTGATTTGCATCCTTTTCATTTTCTTCTTTTTGTTAGGCCTGTGAAATGAATCCATTATGTAGAAGGCTAAAACTGAATGAAATCATATCAACCAGTTATCAAAGACTGACAAAATACCCCTTACTACTTGAAGCTATCAATAAAAATACTCCAAGTAAGTACACTGGTCATACGCTTGCAAAATTGTGTGCATTGTTACAGTTATGCATTTGTTTAGAACTGCTTATTTCTCTTTCAAATAGCATCATCATAACTTATGGATCTCTTCTGCTGCAGGTTCGTTACCAGATAGTAAAGATATTGAGAGAGCAATCACTTGTACCAAGGTTGGTAATTTTGGTATCATGCTTTTATTCATACAACATCTTGCAACGAATTTCTGTAGTGTTTGCTATATAGATGTTTTGCACCATCACGTGCCGGCACCATAATCCAGCTTGGATTGCCCGTGGTTAGATGACAGAACAATAAGATCCCTTTGCTCTCGGGAATTGAATTCTTTTTCGTTTCTGCCATCTAACATGGCTGCCATCACATGATGGTGCAAAACCTATTGTGTGATATGACCACTTGTTGCATTGCATGACAGTATAGTGTCTAAGTGTCTAGTGTTTAAGTAACTAGTTTAAGTTGCATGATATGTGACATGTTGTTGTATGACAATTCAAGTCGCTATGTTGTTTCACGTGACCAATTGATGTGTGACATATTTCACCTGTCATGCCATTTCCATTATTTTGTGCTTCAGGATCTTCTGGCTTATGTCAACCAAAGTGTAAAAGAATGTGAAAATCATCAGGTACTAACTATTTTTATAAAGTCTTCAGTTCCTTGGGTAACTTCTGTCCATATTTTATCCATTTTGATTTATTACCATATTCTTACAGAGATTATTAGAGTTCCAAAAGAAGATTGACAAACGGCAAATAGAAAGTAACCCTGCTAGAAACATGGATGAAGTCAAGGTATGTTGATCATGCTAAGCTCTAGCTAGCTAATTACCCTTCTCTCCTCCGTTCATGTTCCTTTCTTTTCTTTTCTTTTCTTTTCTTTTTTTTTTTGGTACATGTGTTCATTTTATTTCTTGTTTGTAGAACCTGGATTTAACAAAGAAAAAGCTCGTATATGATGGTCCATTAACATGGAGAATCAGTAGAAATAAATCTATAGGTAATTTACAATGATGATAATGATGATGGCAGCATTGGTGATAATCATAATCATGATTGTGATGGTACGGTGTTAGTGAAGTTATTGGTGATTAGGGTGATGATGATGCAATAATGTCGATGGATGATGATGATGATGATAATGGTTTTGATATTGGTGGAGGTGTTGCATGATTTTGACGATGCATAGGGTGATGATGATGCAATAATGTCGATGGATGATGATGATGATTGATGGTTTTGATGTTGGTGGAGGTGTTGCATGATTTTGATGATGCATAGGGTGATGATGATGCAATAATGTCGATGGATGATGATGATGATTGATGGTTTTGATGTTGGTGGAGGTGTTGCATGATTTTGATGATGCATAGGGTGATGATGATACAATACTGTTGATGGATGGTGATGATGATAATGGTTTTGATGTTGGTGGAGGTGTTGCATGATTTTGATGATGCATAGGGTGATGATGATACAATACTGTTGATGGATGGTGATGATAATGGTTTTGTTATTGGTGGAGGTGTTGCATGATTTTGATGATGCATAGGGTGATGATGATACAATACTGTTGATGGATGATGATGGTGATGATAATGGTTTTGATGTTAGTGGAGGTGTGGCATGATTTTGATGATGCGTGATGGTGAGAGGTGGAAATAGTAGTGGTTTGTTTGATGGTTTATTGTCATGAATAATATTCCTTTATGGTCAATGTACACTGTTAATTCCTTCCAGATCTACATGTTTTGCTGTTAGAAGACATGGTGATTCTCTTACAGAAACAAGACGACAGACTCATCTTGAAATGTCACAGTACAAACATTTCCAATGCTTACCAAGAGAAGGTTAGACGTTTATTACCATCCTTTTATATGCTTCTTTTGTTACTTGGTTCTAACAGTTTCATTTGGATTATTACAGACAACTCACAGTCCAATATTGAAGCTCAATAATTTATTAACGAGGAACGTTGCTACTGGTGAGTCAGTCCACTCTCTAACTTACTCAATGTTAGATTCCATAAACGCTCAGCAATTTTTATCTTAGGACAGTTTTCATCTTACTGACCCCACCCCTGTCAGAGTTTCTACGAGATTTTCCTTTGGGATTCAAGGAATCAGTATATAAGTCTGCTAGGGTGTCTACGGAGTGGGGTGGGTGATGGGTTATAATTATTTGCAATCTTACTTGCCCCTAAAGCAATCTTAAAACATTAGATTTAACAAAATATGCATGCCATATATCCGTGAAACAATAGACAGACCGTGTAACTAGAGGTATTTCCTCTTGTTTCTGATGTTGTATTCCAGTAATTTCCACTATTTGGTACGAAATAGCTGCAGTTAGACGATGCATCTTTGGTTTATGGGGGAAATAATATTATTTATATATTATTTATTAATTGTGATTTTCACCAGACAAGAGAGCCTTCTTCCTGGTTGGTACATCAGCTGCAGGGCCGCTAATCTATGAACTGGTTGCAGCCACTATAACAGAAAGAAAAAAGTAAGTCACATATTCATAGATACTGTTATTACTCTACTATTGACTTATCTCATAATGTCATGTGGCTGTTTTTGCAGTTGGTACAAACATTTGACAGAAACAGCAGAAGCCATCAAAGTCAAAGGTCAGTCAGGGTGCCCAATCGAGATATAAGCCTAATACAGGGAGCCCAGTGTAGATAAAGATATAGATGAAAATGTTAATTGTTTTTGTTTCCAGAACGAGGAAGGCGAGGTGGTGTATCAGTTGGAGGTGGTCCTCGGTCTAACGGAACAGAGACACAACCCCTCAGACGAAGGGGTGGCTTGCTCCCCCCTGGAATTAACATCAATCCTCCTCCTTTTGCCATTCAAGAGAATGGGAAAAGTAACGAGGAGGAAGAAGACGAGAAAGAAACCAATGAGTCCTCTCCTGTTGAGGAAACACCCAGCAAGGAAATAAAACCTGTCAGCTCGATAGCGGAAGCTGAAGAGGAACCAGAACCTGTACACGAACCAGACGTTGAACCAGATGTTGAACCAGAAACCGAAACGGAAACTGAGACAGAAACTGGTGAAGACCTCGAAAGTGAATCGGAAGCACTTCCTCCACCACCACCCCCACTGGAACAAATCCCAGATATACATGAACAGGAGGATATAACAAGACCAGAAACCCAGATAAGGGTAAGAAAATACTATTTTACTCTAAAGAAAGCGTTACAAACGTGTAGCGCCGTGACCGTGAACGTGATTTGCCCAAGCATTGATTTTTCATACTTCTGCCAGTAACAGTAATGTAAACGTTTTGCAGTGACATAAAATGTACTGTAACGGCCTTGTGCCAAATATTCGTTTAACCACATTGAAACTAATAATTTTTTTCCACTTGTTTTCACAGAATGACATACCCCCTCCACCTCCAATATCAGTAAATGTCCCTCTCCCCCCTTCCCTCTATGACAAAACCTTCGTAGCTGATTTGACGAACGAAGAAAGTGTGGATGAAAAGTCCCCTACTCAAACCAGTGTGATAAGCGCATTCTCCGAGTCTGGTTCATCATCCAGTTCATCCAACGAGACAATGAAGAGTACCAAGTCTTATGGACAGTGCTCTGATCATGATGATACTGGCAGTAGTGCATCTAATAGATCCTCATTAGTGCTCTTAGGTTAGTCGACACATAGTTAATAGAGGGGAATGGTAAGGAAACCCTATTGTTATAGGTCTTTGTTCACTTTTTTCAAGCGTGACCGTGCACAATCCTTTGTTTTACCATTGTTTTACCATCATTGGCAATGGCTGAGTGAACAGACCAAAATCTTTCTTTTGGCTGCTAGTTCAAAATCCGGTTCAACACCAAAAGTGAACAGAGAACTGATAACAATAGGTTTCCTAACCATTCCCCTCTATTAACTATGGTCGACATGACAATGTATGACAATGTTTTCAGCGCTGTTTGATAGTCTTCAAATGCCTGTCATATCTTCGCTTTACCTTGGTTCTTGCTTGTAAATTTCGTCTTTGGTTTGTTTTAGCAGAACAGCTCCGAGGTAAAGATGAAGAACTCAAGAGAACACTGCAAGACAAAGAGAGAATCATAGCTGAACTAAGGGTTGGTGGTTTTTCTACAATTAACAATTTTTCACCAACGACAGTCTTTCTCTAGGTTACACTCACCCGGACGTTCACACTTCACAACAAACTTCATCACTTGGATTCAAACTATTTACTCTTTCTCCAATTACTCTTCTTTATGTTTGTCTCTGTCTCACTGTTTGCCCAATCAAGGGGACAATTTCGGGACAAATCTAGTGTAGTATTCCATTCCAGGTGTGCACTTTTTTTATCGTGCAACATACTTGCAAAACAAGTTGCAAAGGAACATTAGGCAGATTAAGATTTCCGTTTTTCCTTCTTGCAAACGACAAACGTGACCACGTTTTCATCGTTTCCCTACATTTCACTTTACCTTTTGCAAACCTTGTCAACAAAGATAATATTACTAACACCATTCACTGTTATGCAGGGTGCTGTAATGACTTCTGGCTACTCATCAAATGAGGTAAGAGTGTAATGCTCAAATTTCCCTGCCTTCCAATCATGCATAGTATTCTATTTAACGTTGTTGGAGACACTTATTGATACTTATTGTTAATATACAGGGTCATATCAATAGCGACCCCATGGAAGCAAGGTATGCTATGACATCACTAACTAGTAATGTAACATCTATCATGTGATATATGTCAGTTATTTGTAGATTTCATTCACTATGATGTCATTAACAAGTGACGTAACATCTATCATGTGATATATGTCAGTTATTTGTAGATTTTATTCACTATGATGTCACTAACAAGTGACATAACATCTATCATGTGATATATGTCAGTTATTTGTAGATTTTATTCACTATGATGTCACTAACAAGTGACGTAACATCTATCATGTGATATATGTCAGTTATTTGTAGATTTTATTCACTATGATGTCACTAACAAGTGACATAACATCTATCATGTGATATATGTCAGTTATTTGTGGATTTTATTCACTATGATGTCACTAACAAGTGACGTAACATCTATCATGTGATATATGTCAGTTATTTGTAGATTTTATTCACTATGATGTCACTAACAAGTGACGTAACATCTATCATGTGATATATGTCAGTTATTTGTAGATTTTATTCACTATGATGTCACTAACAAGTGACGTAACATCTATCATGTGATATATGTCAGTTATTTGTAGATTTTATTTACTTATTTATTTACATTCATTCTTTCAGAGATCTCATATTGGCTGCCATCTTGCAAGGTAAGTTGATATTGATAGAGATTTATTATTTGGTTTTAAACTGTTAATGCTTGGACTCAACCAGCCTAACTCACCATGTTTCATGGGAATGTTTTGTGATCTTTCAACTGGATCATCTGTTCTATATTCAGCTAATCGTCTGACGGTGGCTGTGAGTGATATTCTTAGTCCAGGGCCTGGTGAAGAGGACGTTAGTAGGTCTTTTACCAATTCATCGTTAGACCGATCCGACAACGAAGGAACAATCTCACCTCAGGTTAGTCTTTTTACCTCTTTTCTCATTCCTGTCTGTTTGCCTGCCAGCCTTCTGCCTGTCAGTCTGTTTATCTGTTCACCTTTCCGTCTGTCTGTCCGTCCACCTGCCTTATGTCTTTCATCGTCTGTCTGTCCACCCGCCGTCTGTCCACTTTTCCGTCTGTCTGTCCACCTGACATGTCTTTTTGTTCGTCTGTCTGTCCACCTGCCTTATCATGTTTGTATGTCTGTCCAACTGCCTTACATCAACAGGAGGAAATTTAATTGCGTGTATTCTCTACTTTCACATCCCCATAATTCCTTGTGTGTTTGGGGGTAACCATTCAAAAAACTGTCCCAAATTGAAAGGTTTCTTAATTGAATTTATACTATACCTGCTTTTATCTGTACAATACTGATTATCAGTTTATTCCAAGTTATTATTGCATGTACAAATCATCAAGAGCTTTGGTCTTACAGAAAATGTATTGACTTACGAAAAAATGTTTAAAATTTACCTTAAACTTCTTCAAGCTTCTATCTTTTTCTGTTTTTTTACTTCATTTTATCTTTGGATACCAAACAAGGTATTTTCAACATTGTCTGATCAGCCTTCAGCAAAATAAGTGGGTTTTTACCCTCTGGTTGCCCCCCAAAGACGCAAAGTATTATGGGGATGTTAAAGTAGAGAATGCCACCAGTTAAGTAATTCAATCCACCTGATGTCTATTTGTCCGTCTGTTCACCTGTCTGTCTGTCCTGTTACCTTTTCTCTACCCCTGTCTTCATGTCTATTGTTAATCCAGTATTTTTTCCTTTAATAGCAACAGTTAGTTTTATCGACATCAATATTAAATGAACAGCTTACAGCCCTATTGGTAAGTAGTGCATGATCACAGCATCAGTTCCTGTACTATTGGCAAAACCCAAAATGGTTTTTCCATTTCTCGTTATTTCAAGTTCCACCTCTCAATTGCCCTATTTCACTATGACGTCACATCAAAACGATCTGTTGTTTAAACGCAAAGGATCATGGTCGTCGGAGGGGGTCAAATCAACGCAAATGCACTGAAAATTGTTCTAAAACCCGTATCAATCACATATTATATCTGAAAACCAGCACATTTTAGATTAAACTGTTTTGCTAGGAGCAAATTTTGTTGAAATTTCTATTGGATTTGGCGATACTATCCCCCACATAAACAAGCAGTGACGTCATAGAGTAGATATAGTATGAGCATTGCGCGTTGACAGTATGAATTTGGAGGCGTCACGCAACTATTCACAACGTTCGCCGAATAACTGACAAAAATCAAAACAGAACAGAGCATGCATATGTTACTCGTAAGCTTCTTGCTAGATGATCTAATCTATTGACTCTTGACCAGTACTCTTGTTGTCATTGTCCTCACACAGAAAATAACTGTTTATTCACTTGCTATTGTTTTCAGGGGATAATTACAGACCGAGATATGGCAAGAGAAAGGTGAGATGTAGTTTTCAGACCTTGGGCCTATCCGCAGATAACCCAATGATTGATAACAGTATTGTGCCTAACTGAGTTAATGCTTCCTGTTCTTAGTTTACAAAGTGAACTTCAAGGTGCCAACAGTCAAATACAACGGCTCAAACAAGGGCGTTCCTCATCCCGGCGAACACGTGATTCTGGAAGCTCAAGCTATATATCACGTGATGATGATGACGATGATGTTTATCATGGCTTCCGGTCAGCGGACTTGCGAAGACCCAGTTCACCTACGTCGTCAGCAGCCGATATAGACTCCGGTAAGCTTGGGCACTTTCACTTTTAATCTGCGTCTTACCTTAGATGTCTTATATGGACATGTGTGTCTAATTTTATCTCTAGATTATGCACCTTTGTCTGAGGCGAGTGCAAGTGACTGGCTATCAGAGGACAATATGGTATGTAGCAATCTATTTCATTTCAATGCGCTGCTTCATTATCGCTGCATAAATCTTGACAACATTGGCCCTGTTGTTAGTGTTTATTTGGTTTTTATTTTGGGTCAAAGTTTTGACTGTTCTTCTCATGCTCACAGGATGTAGGTAGATCATCATCATTCAGCTATCGCGATAGAAATTCACTGGTAAGTCTTACCAACTGCTTTTACAACACATATTCCATATGACGTAATTGTCTCATGGCAATCCAGTCAGTATATCATCATGTTATCATTTCATCATGTATTTTGTGAATAAAGGTGATGACTATTAGGGCTAAAAATAAAACTTATATAAACCCAAAATGCATGCTATTAGTCACGGTAAAATAACTTCAAAAAACATAAAAATAAAACGAAATCATAAAACAAATAACTATGCACTGCTTTATATCTATAAAATAATGAGCCATAAGTTGCGCTAAATTGGGTTAAATGAAGCAAGTGTAAACTTGGATGACTAAAAAATTGGATACGATTTGAACTTTATAAGTTAAGACATGTTGCTTTACTGTTAAAGATATTAACCAACCCAGATCTTGCCATCGGATCAGAGTGCCTCGACGTATGACCTTTAGGTAAGTTGTCATGGTAACATCATTGTCCAATCACAGATACTCGCTAAACGCATGTTTCCATAGACACATGCATCACATGTAGATGGGACAGTATCACGTGGCCCAATCACAGAGCACCCACTAGTCTCAGGCCATTTCTGAGTTCGATAAACGGGATGTATTGTCGTCTAGATTCGGTCAGAAACTCGTAAGGGGGTTTAAACGTTTAAAACATTAACAATGCTCCGGATTATTGAGATATGCAAATTAGGAGTTTTGATACCATATTTAAAATTATGAGTTTGGTTTCAAGATATCAAACTTCTCTCCGAATTTCCTGACTTTCATGGGAGATTTACGGAATCTTACAATCGAACATTTGAGATATCTGTCTTTAATTTAGTTTATATTCCAGAGCGTCGTAAGAAAGAAATGTATAGCTGTTAGACGTTTCAACCCACGTTTCTGATTCGATACAAACAATATCAATATAAGACGTGATAAACAAAATACGTTTTGTACAGAAGCTAGACCACAATGCATCATGTTCTCTATCTATCTCAGAAAAGGTCTATGTTTCCATGTTTTCATGTAAAATAAGCACGTTCCGTGTATGTGAGAACAGTATCACGTGTTTTGCTGGTGTCATAGTAAACTAACATGTGTAACACCAATTCACGTATTTATGTATCTTGTTATCTTGTTCATCATGCTTCCCTTAGCCTATAGCATATTGCATTTTGTTGGATTCCCATATAAAATATTTATCACTAATGATACAAGTGCTTTGATCACGTGACGTCCTGAACCTTTCTACTCGCACTGAACATTTAAGGGGACTGAATCATATACACATTTCGTAACAGACTAGCGGATTTTTTCTTGATAAACCTGCAATAAATCCTAGTACACTCTGAATTAAACTCCAATAAACTATTACAAGTTATAAAAAATCTAAAATCTAAAACATGCCTAACTTTTTATTTTGCTTGGTAGATAACTAAATCTTGTCTGGCTTGCCTTATCAAAGATATTTTAAACCTATAACTCCACGTTTTAACGTACAAGATAGAGGTTCATAATGACCCATCTTCTGTCCTTGCTTTCTACTCATGCGTAATTTGATACAGACTGTAGAGTAATGCAGTCTCATCCCTCCCTCCCCTACAACACCTCGAGTCATTGCATTGTGTTCAAAAAATAAAAGTATTCTATCCTACACATTTACTGAGGCCACAGGGAACCCGGCTTTCGGAACTTTATATATTTTTCTTTCACATAATTCTTATGGGTTTGGTAGATGACTTAGCTCTTTATGGGTTTCTTGTGTTTTGACATCAGTTTATGTTTACATAAGCTATAATCAGAGCTGTACTGTTGGGCGTTGCTCTTTATGGATCGCCTGTGGTGTTCAAAAGTAACGCACCTTCTAGTAAGTAGTCAAAAGAAGAAACTCGCTTTCTTTGTTGCAGCTCTTCTTTTCTTTTGGCTGCTTATTAGAGTGCTTTACCAACGGCTATCAATTTGAATTAAATCGGGTCTATCGATTTACAGTCAGTATCAGATTGACAGAAACCGATTTAGAACCACAAAAAAACCCATGATAAGCAAACATATTTCAAAATAATCATTCAACCAGGCTCCAAAACCCTGGTTCCCTGTGCTGAGTTCTGTTTTTGTCATTTTTATTTGCTACGTTACCTAGACAACAAGTGGATACCGATCTTCAACAGCGTCCTCGCAAACTTCACGACACAGGTATCCCGCCAGCAAGACCTTGTATTGGAGCGACGACCCCGACACAGAGTCCCAATTTTAGGATTTTATCGTAAGCCAGTTGCGTTAATCCATTAATATCAATAGCATTATATTTAATGGTCCAAACACGACCGCAATCCCGAAGGTATTTTGCCAAACACGATTTGTAGACAGCTTTTACTATTAACCAAAGCTTTAATAGAAAAGCAAAGATGAGCAACTATTCATTAGAGTGTAGACCTTGTATCCGTGAAATAGTACTAACTGATAAGTACAAAAAAGCACCAATGAAACATTTGAAAACAAAACAAATAGATTTGTTTAGTGATACTTAATTTTTATGCTATTTCATGGATATATTGTTTACACTCTACTCAACGAATGATGTTCTTTGTACATCACCTTCCATAGAAAATTCGTATTTTTAACTCATTAAATCGTCAAACACGGGGCAAATATTTTTACAATTTCAATAGCTGATAAGAAAGTTTGGTCCATTTTGATGACCAGGTGTAGCAAAACAAGAAATTGTAAAGAAAGACTTCAAAATTAAATTATAAGAATAAGAGATTTTTTATAAATGTTTTTATAAGAGTAGACAATAATACAAATGCGCGTCCAGTGAATCCCATACAGCCATTCATATCCCTAAGGCAATAATAATTTAACTGCGAAGACTAGACTAATGAAGTCAGTCAATTTGTTAGATTCCCGCCAAAAGCGCGCGCGTGCGTCTTTCTTTCTGCATATTTTGATGAATGAAATCTATTGGAAGCGGTTTTTATATAAGCGACGTTCTTATTGGCTATTGTAATGGTGGTAGAAATGATACGAACTAATAAAATTACTGTTGATACTTGCTGCGATTTCCAGTCACATGCGACCAACTAAGACCTAAATCACAAACGAAAAATTGAGGTGGATCCTAACTAATTCAGAGCGAATTTTGGATTATTTTATTCAATTTCATAACTATTTTTCTGCCTGGACTTTCCATCCAAATTTATACACGGGTTGCAGTAGTATTAGATGAAAAAATTCTAAAGTTTTCAGAAAAATCGTACCTATAGGCGATAAGGAGAAAAAGCCAAAAACTAAAAATAGCACTGTTTGATTTTCGGCTGTAATAGGCTAACAGTTTACTTAAGAATCTTAAAATAAAATAAGCTATTAGATTACCAAAGCACATTATATGAAAAATCCAGTCAAACTGACGCACTAGTTTTGCGTAGCAAGCGAGAATAAAACTGTCCACTGAAAATTCGCTCTGAATTAGTTAAACAAGCCTAAAGATTCCGACTTCGAATTTCAAACGCTAAACTACAAATCATAGTTATAGTTGTGCAGTCAAACGTTTGAGATTCGGAGCTGGAATACTAACATTTTTGAGAAAATATATTCAGACCGAGAAATTCACAGCGACAAGAAGCATGAGATAAGGGAACCGATTTTTTATGAATAGTCTCCTTCACAGTTCCCTGCGCCATCTTGAAAGGAGGTAGCTGTGGCTTTGCATCGAAGCGAGACGAACGGTGAGCTTGCAATTATAGAGACCTTTTTTAAACACCTTGTAGAATTAATCACATGTCTCTATCATTGCAAGCTCACCGTTCGTCTCGCTTCGATGCAAAGGCACGGCTACCTTTCAAGATGGCGCAGGGAACTGTGAAGGGGACTATTGCACGTGTTCATCAGAGTGTTCACGCCAGTCCTGGTGTAGAAACCAATAGATACGATAGAAACCCTTTTGATTGACGTCCACCCAAACTCAATGTTTCGTTTGTGATGAAGGTCTAGTTGGTCGAGTATGACTGGGAATCGCAGTAAGATTCAAAATGATATAGGGATGAAGGGAAAGCAAAAGTACTTTTAAAATGTTGTAAATATACTTTTTGTGTAAATTAGACTTATTTTAATATGTAATATGTTTAATACACCTATAATTATAAAGAATGTCTGTTATTTTACAAGACCTTATTTCTTTTAATGTCGGGAAATGATTAGTGCTAGCTGATTCGTAACGCGCATGCGCACTTAGGATTTATTTTATTCTTTCAAAATTATCAAATATATCAATCCATTTTACGATGACAGAGCCATTAAAAATTAAGACCCTGTTGGCAGGGTAGAACGGATTACCTGGTTGGGACAGTTTATCTGAGTCTCTAAGAATCCAAAGAAGCCAGTGGAATTAAGTCAGTGCAGAGTTTCAAAAGACAGTGATAGAGCTACCAATGTACTATGAATGCCATATTTGGGCAAATTGTTTAGGCCATAATGTCATATTTCTATCATAATGTCAATCGGGAAAAACATTTTCAATTCCAATTTCTAGAAGTCCTTGACACCGAATTCGGATTTTCGCATACAGGTCATCACTGCGGGGAGGTGGGTGGGAATTCGGATTTTCGCATACAGGTTATCACTGCGGGGAGGTGGGTGGGGCGTTGACGAGTCGACCACCAAGACCGTTAAGCAAAGGGATCGAGTGAAATTATTCATTCTGAAGTCTCGTATTTATAACCTAACCAATTAGGTTGTCAACTAGTGATCCCCGGAAGTATCGGAATGAGTGTATAACCACGGGATGCGGAATTTGGACGTTTTGTCGCGCTGGTGCCGAGTGGGAAAAGTCTTGAATTTTAAGTCATGTTAATTGGTTACCTGAGCAGGAACCCTGTAATAAGATCTATCTAGTTGAATGACTTTATCTGAGATAAAGTTGAAACCGACTTTAGATGGTGACGTGTATGGACCTCAAAACCAGGGGCTTGAAGATTCGCTGCGCTCACTCGTGAAATATTTTCAACACTCGAAGATAAACTTCATATCTTCGCGCCACCTCGTAATATCCTCTATATTTTTTTATCCTCTATTTGCTAAATAAACATTTCAGGTCCTATTTATGAACGTTTACCCTAGATTATTGCAGTGAAAAAGAACATATGAGGGGTGTGCCTTGAGATTTGTTGTAAATGTTCTGGCCACATATTCCTTTATAGAATATCATATTTGCCCAAACCCCCGTCCCCCGTCAAAAATCTAATAGTCCGTCCTTCATGTGAAATAAAGTTAAACCTTGCTCTAAAAGACATTGAGTTTCATCAGACTTTGGTCCAATGGGATCGAACGTACACTGTCACGTGTATGGACCACTAACCCCGCGATAAAGTCTTGTTCATTGATATTCACACCTGCGTGAAAACTATTGTATAGCAAAGGGAACCCAATCTCTGAAAAGTGCAACTAGCAACCAAAAGTGCGCCACAGGGCGGTTTGAAGTAATTTCTTTTCCCAGCTGTTTCACAAACTTAAACCAACAAAGATACAAAGAAATGAGATACTTTATTTGTATATATAATCTATGGTATTCCAATTACAAGTCAAATGTGAGCAGATTTATTTGTGGTTCAATATAGTTAGTTTTAACTCAGGCCGTTCTCACAGAAAGAGAATACTTTAGAGAAGAAAGCAAGACAAGTTTTGCCCTAATACTTTACGATCAAGGTCAGTCATGTTTTACATTGAGTGAATGTACACTCTCTTTATACAGAAAGAGTAACACAACAGTGATTATCTAAATGCCATGGGTTTGCTCATACCAACACAGGCAGCCCAAGCACTGTAATACAGTGCTTATAACAGCTTTGAATGTGAGCGATTAACGGTCAAAATTCGAATCCTTTAAATTGCAGTTTATTTGAATAATAACGACTTACCTTGATAACTTGTCGTGTCTTTTATTACTTGGCCGAGTTTGAATACATTTGGACGCATATTTATAGTGGAGGGAAAAAATTCGATAACCCAGTGAAAATGTGTCTTTAAACTCGGCCAAGTAATAAAAGACACAACAAGTTATCAAGGTAAGTCGTTTTGTATGAATTTTGACCATTAATTGCTCACATTCAGAGCTGTCATAAGCACTGTATTGCAGTGCTTGGGCTGCCTGTGATACCAACAGCATAATTCAAACTGGGGTTTGTGTAACGATATTGCGATAATGATTAAAGATTCTTCAGATCTAGCTTTAAGTTTACTTAGGAAAAGGAAGATCAAGGTTTCTTTTTTAGCTTTATGAAAACCAAGATTAACTATGGAATTCTATGTTTATTCCCAAATTGCTTTTTATAGACTGAATCAAGAATTCCCTGCAGGCGCAAGAGCAAGGGATCCTTATCTATTCTCCCTAGAATATATTTTGGCTTATAATGAAGAGTCCAAATGGAAAATTAGATTTTAATTATGAGTAGATGTTTCTTACTAGCAAACAAGCCTTCCACTATCTTGACATTTTTTATCAAGAAATTTTAAGCACGGCACTCTTGTGTGGCACCGTTAAGTTATAAAAAATGTTAATTCAATAAAAATTTACATAATCATGTTAGCCATCTCACTCAAATGACCTTCAAACCTTCGTAACAATGTCTGTCTGTTCGAGGCTTCTGACTGTCAGTTGAAATTAATAAAAGTATGAAAAAACCTACAATAAAAATAAAATTTTAAATTTCTGCTTTTGGCAATTACATTTCCTTAAAAGATCTCATTGTCAACAGAACTTTTAAAGCACTAAAATTCAACACAATCAAAATGGTTTTGTCGGTATTGTCGCCATTGCCTAATCGATTGACTCTGGGAAGCCTTTGTTATTGTAAATATTAATTATCATCATACAATATAATGAATTATTACTCCTAGCCTGGTTGTTAGGTGTTTCTAGATGTGGCCTCTTTGGCTGCTAATATGAGAGGTACCAGGCTTGCTAGAGGCTTGGCTTGTTTAAGGAATGGGTGCTGAAAAACGACAACACTGGAAAGTTACAACTTATGAAAAATAATCAGATAATTACTTACTACTTTAGAAGAGTGGTTTTCATAAACCCGTGAAATACACACTAGCCTAATACAAATTAGTAGACCCTTATTCCATTGTGTTCTTTTGTTGTCATTTCACTATTACACACTAACTATTGGTATTTGTTTCAAGAGTTTATGAAAATCACTCTAATGGTTAAATAGTCAAAATAACAAAAGAAACATTTCATGCACAAATAAATAAGGTGTGGATTGAAAATTCAAATAAAGAAGAAAATAATAGAAAAGGAAAAGGAGGGAAAGGAAGGCACTCAAAAAAGGGAAGGAATGAAGAAAGGAAGAGGAAGAGGTGGTGGAAGAAAGGAAGTAAGTAAGAACCAAACCACTGTAGTCAGTACTATAGCAGTTTGTTTCAGTTTCTTGCTGGCATACTCACGAGTAGAAGCTCTCTAGCTGAAGCTCTCTTTTCTACATCCATTTCTAATGACTGTGCAAGAAAGTCTTTAAATACTGGAGACAGTCTTTCTGGGTGAGCCAGCTCTGGGGTACCATTCGTAGCGATCAAATATAATGCCTAGATAGAGTAACAAACAATATATCATTATACCCAATCATCTATTTGGATGCAAGGTTTACTTTAATGTTACTCTTGAAAATAGTATTCTTTGGTCTAGCTGCATCTATACTCTTTTATGCATAACTGGTAAACAAAGGAATAAGACTTAGAGTAAGTGCAAGCAATCTAAAATGGGAAAGCTCCATGGGGTTTTATCTGCGCGCTACCGTGTAACTTCAAATCGCAAATACCCGGACGCAAACGATCCAATACTAAGATTTTTTTAGAGGTTTCAAGGGAAAGATGAAATTTTCTAATGAGCATGTTTTTACTGAAATCGGGATTAATATAAAATCGCTGTTAAGCGTCAGTGCGTTTATTTTATTGCCTATTTTCTCCATTTTTTGATCTAAGATTTTAAATTGCTTTTAAGAGTAATGTAGTCCGTAAGGATCGAGTAAATTAAGAATAGGTTGGCCAGTCAATCTCACGAATTTTGCTCAAATTTGGTATATAAACTTGGTTTCGGGCCCTAAGTACGAAATGGATAATTTTTTGCGCAAAAACATTTTTACGACAAAATTCGGGGGGAGGGCCAGTTTTGGGTCCGTGGTTGGCTGGTTACGACACAGTTCAAGCACTGTTTTGGTGGCGCTAGAAAAAATAAAATATTTATAAGTTCTGAATGATTTTGATATCAAAATGAACCCTGGTTCATACTCTTCCTTTATACATAGTAAAACCTGGTAATTATTTAAAAGGGTTTGTCAAATGACTCCCATTTGCCTGGGAATGGGAAGTTGGTTGGGGGTGGGGATATTGTAATGAAAGGTACCTACCCTTAATGGATTTTCATTCAGGTATGGTGGCTCCCCTTCAACCATTTCAATTGCCATTATACCTAAACTCCAGATGTCCACCTAGAAACAAATTAGTACATCAGACATTATCATTATACTACAGGAGGACCCTTATAGAGTGGTACTGTATATCATACCCTTGGTCCATACTGTTTTCTTGTAACAACTTCAGGAGCCATCCAGTATGGTGTTCCTACCATGGTAGAACGTTTATTCTGCTCTGGTGTTATGGTAGCACAGAAGCCAAAGTCAGCTGCAAAAAACATGAACATAAAAATTTATGTACATGGTATGGGGTTCTTCAGATCTTTGTTTTGGGGCCTTTTTAGAAGTTGCAAATCTCACTATTTGTAGGCAATTTACGATAGGACGTTTGCATGATGGCGTCATTTGACTCCCACTACCATAATGCTTCACGAATTTTCTTTCTTACCGTAAATCCTCTATTTAGCCCCCCTTCTCAAATAAGCCCGCCTCTTTAATAAGCTCAAAAGGGTGTGAGTAGTTTTTGATATTTTGCTTCTTTAAAAAGTTATTAAATTTTAAAGTTGGAACGTCGAAAAATTTCAATGCCGGTTAATGTTCTACCGCATAAAAGACAAAATACTCAAAATATCAAAACTCGCTCACATCCTTTTGTAGATTATCTTTTGCTTATTCACATAGTGAAATTCTTTTGGCTATACGCACTAACGCTATTTTTCTTAATTCACTTTTAGGGAACATACCCTATTTGTGTTAACAGCTTGGCATTGTTTCAAATTAGAAAATCACTTTGAAATAATATGATTTTCGAAATCTTTATCATATGACAGCTTTAAAACGTTATATAGTATTAGGGTTTTTTGTTTAAAATGTTGCGTAGAGAGAGTTTAAGAGAAACATATCCCTGAAGGTCTCCAGTAACCTTAATAAAAGAAAGTGTGCAGGCAGTCTGGTAGGAGAGGTCTATGATGGCCAATGGTTGTCATCCATTTTTACCCTATTTTTTTCCAAACGTATAGCTATTTTTATTCTAATTTTGATTTTAAGTCCTATTTTGATGTGAAAATAAGTTTAATCTTACTATCAGATTGAAACTAAATCTAAAATAAAAGTGTTATCATTTGTATGTCATTTTTCAAAATAATATTTAAAAAAATCGACGTCGTCCTTTTTATCAAAAAAACCCTTCTCATGGCCTATTGTTATCATTATCAAAGTATCCCACGCCATTATCCTTAACCATGTACGACAAACAACGATGGTTGGAAGGAATATCTACGTTTGCAATTAGACTTAAAGGATTTACAATATCTATGAGATCAGTATTTTAGTATTTTACTTACTCAGTTTGACCTGTCCATCCATTCCTAAAAGAATATTATCACTCTTTATATCTCTATGAATGACACCATTACTGTGTAGGAAATCAAGGGCCTGTAAACACTAGAAAGACAAAGCCCATGATTCAACTACAAGTGAACTTAAATAAAAGAATATATGCCATCCCAGCAAGAGAATATGAACTAAGAGAAGGGATCCCCGCGCCCCATCATTAGCACTCTTTGATGCTATTTTTAGAGTCATTTATTTGGGGGTTTGTTTTTCTTCACGCGAATAATGCGTGCGCTCTACCCTGTTTTCTTTTGTTTTTTTTTAAAAAACCGTAAGCAAACAGCGTAGAGCGCGGGCAGTAGTGCGCTTGTACAAAAAAAACTATGGCAAATGCGATTCTAAAAATAGCATCAAACGGTGCCTATGATGGTTACAAGCATGAATACCAAAGATTCCTTCTCTTAGTTCATTTTCTCTTGCTCCCAGTGAATCACATGCCATATGAAGCTTGCTCTGGATTTCTACTGAATCTTCGTAGTACATCCACACAATGACCCTATGCCTACAAGTATTTGTAGTAGCATGTAAGGCACCTTACCTCTCTACATACAGATGCTATCTGTCCCTCATCCATACATGTTTCTGTCACCACATCTGTTAATGATCCTCCTGCTAAGTATTCCATCACAACCCACAACTCTTCACCAACTAAATAGCTGTCTACATAGTTTACAATGTTGGGGTGCTTGTTTTCCCTCATCACTAGAATCTCATTGATAATTAGCTCCTGTAAACAGATAGAGACAAATTAAGTTCATTGGATGATAATAATGACAATAATTATAATGGCTTTACGGTCTTTTGAATGCTCTGAAAGTAAAAGTCGATTCACTTCTTGCGGCGTGTCATGGCTTCTAGGGGCTCCATCATCCCGGCTAAAATATTTTTTGGAGCAACGGAATGGCGTTCCTACGGCTGTTTTCTTTTTGCAAAACCCCGAAAATACAACGATCGAAAGTTTACTAAATCTTTGATTTATATGTTTTTCTACGAATGTATTGCTTAACACACGCTTGTGTACTAGGCAAAACCCTTGCACTTGTTGATCAACAAGTCCCGTAAATGACGTCAAAGCGAGGTACCAACCTCTCCAAAATTTCGCTAAAGGGAGCCCATTTGAAAAGTGGACGTTTTCCAAGAATGTTTCACGGCAGTCTAGTCGTGCAACATGAGCCAGGCAAAAAGCTTTCGAAAAATCTAAACTTACATTCAGTTAAACTTAACAAGAAGGAAAGGAAAGGAAAGGAAAGGAAAGGAAAGCGGAAATAGTTTTTAGTTTTTAGTTTTTAGACGCCTTGTTTATTTTTTCAGTTAAAAATGTGTTCAAACCAAGAGAATATTCTCTTGGTTCAAACGTAAAACATTTGTTCCACAACACATCCTAGTAACACTATATAAATTACTCATACAGCCCTATTGATTTTATGGCTAGTTGATCTAAATCTGTCTCTAATTTCTCTAAATGTATGATGTTGTTAACGGACTTGCACCGTTTAATATTTGTAATTTGCTTTCTTTTTAAGTAACTTCCACTCACATAATACTAGATCATTTGCATCTAAAAACTTGTACACCAAATGTTTTCGAACTTATCTTCGGAAAAACTTATTTTCTTGTCTTGGCGTTTGCTTATGGAATCAAATTCCAAACTCTATACGAGATTTCATGTCAAAACCAGCTTTCAAAAAGAAAATTAGACAACTTCTCTTTGCTTGTTTAACCAAATCTGGCTATGAGGTTGATCTTTTTTCTACTTGCTAAATGCAAACTTTACTTTTTTCATTATTTTATAGAAATCGTTATTTTTTAATATATATACTTATGAAATTCCTTGTGTGTTTATAAAGATATATATTTAGTCTCATATTGATCCTGTTCATTTGCTTAGAGAGATAATGTTGTAAAATAAGCTAGACATTTGTTTTTTTGTTTTCTTGTCTTTAGTTGAACACAAACCCACCTAGATTAGCTTTGCTATTTGTGGGGGAGTGTATTATATTCATGTAACTAAATTTAATTTGTAAATAAATATTGTATCGTATTATAGCATGAAAAGAAATATATATTCAAAATAATACCTTCTTAGGCTGCTGAGACAAGTTCATTTGCTTGATTGCCACCTAAAAGAAATGGAAAAATTCAATTTACCGCTGTTTGCATTACTATGTGGCCATCCCAGACACAAATCACGTCGTGTAGTTTGCAATAGACTGCCGTCAATCAAACACCTCATTCTACTTGGATGTACTCTTTGCAATCGCTTTCGGAACTTTCCTTCGTGATATCTGACTGAGAAAGTTTGATAGAAAAGCCAACTCACTGATCCAACCATGTATAAATGGGGTCAACATGAATGATTGACAGAAGTCTATTGCAAACTACACGACTTGATTTGTGTCTGGGGTGGCCGCGTAGTAATGCAAACGACAGTGCAAACAAACATGGTGTGGTGTTGTACTGGTTTCATTTGCCTTTTTACTGGGTTGCCTCCGGCAAACCAGCAGACATCAATAGTCACTTAAAGCATTGTCTTTTGCTGTGTTAAGATCCATTTACACAGTTTGATTTTATGATTCTGCGTATAAGCCAAGGTCAATTCTTTAGACAAGCTTTAGAGCTTGAAAATAAATTTGACTTATACACCGGCACATACGGTATTAAAACAAAATCCATCCCTTTTGTTATTGGTATTTACTTCATATAATGGACAACATACCTCATGACCGGTTGCTACTTCAATCGCAGTGTACACAGTGCCTGAGGCTCTATTGATGAATAATTATATAAATAAATGAATGAATGAGCAAATGGATGAATAGGTTGCTAGATGGATAAAAGAAAAAATAAATTGATTTTTACAAATTATTTTAAGGGTAGACGACTTGATGGGAAAATACAACTGATGGTCAAACATGTGGTCCTCTTTTAACGTCTCTAGTTGGTTTGGTCATCTGCACCATATAAAGGTCTAGCCATTTGCAATTGTAGTTATAAAGGCAGCTTCTTTTACCCAGCTATTTTAAGACCCCAAGCAGCAGTAAGGGGGACTCGCGGTCAATGTCAAAGATTTACGGGTTTTACAGGCGGTTTAAGGAAGGCGCCGGCAGCGGGAATAAGC
This sequence comes from Actinia tenebrosa, assembly GCF_029948245.1. Lineage (NCBI taxonomy): Eukaryota > Metazoa > Cnidaria > Anthozoa > Actiniaria > Actiniidae > Actinia > Actinia tenebrosa. Next base: position 12,998,305 of record NW_028292579.1, read on the forward strand.
CGCGCGATAAGTCCTTACTGCTGCTAGTTGTCGAACCGCAAACGGAGGTTAAAATATCCTTTACATATAGATGGACACCATCACAAGCATTCGAAATAAAACTGTGCGCCGACTGCGAACTCAGGTGTTGGATCGCCTGGATGCTGACTTTGCCTTCACAACATTTATGGAGGGAGATACGGACGAGACGATGACAGAAGAAAGAGCTGAAAGAATAATTAACTTAATACCCGAAGGTAACTACCGGTTGGAGCTAACGTTCATAAAGTATTTAGACGGCGAGTGGATGATAGAAAAGGGGCGCAATCCTATCAGGGCGTCTGGTAAGAAGGACCTGTTTGTCTTAAACGAAAACACACGCCCGGGAGCATTGGTAGGAATAGACATGTTGTTCTACGAGGTTGCTTACCCGGTTACCGTAGTCATTTACGGTGCGTACGAGATAAAGACGCCAGACGTTAAGAAGTTGAAACCGATGCGACATCCCGGTAACTGCGTAGGGAAGTTAGTAAGAGAGTTCTTTGAAGACTCCTCTCGAGGCGGTAAACTGACTTTAAAGAGAAGAGAAGCCATCAGGAAATGGGAAAAAGATACTAATAGGACCGGAGGGTCGATAGATAACATCAAGAAGTTAGAAACGGCGCTGGAGAGGCGAATCCATGTGAAAGATATCACCGACGGCTTTATTTACTCCGGAACGCACAAATATGGGGGCCGCGGTGCGCCTATAGTCATCTACCAGCACAATGGGCACGCCTGGCGCGAACTGCGGTTCCCAAGAAAGAAGGAAACGAAGGTCTATAAGAATTCTCCATTGACAGAATTAGTTCATGAGAATTCCATATGGTTAATGGACGCGGAGGGAAGTCAGTTTATGACCCAAGATGGTACTCTATACCGACCGGAAATGGAACACCTGCGCATACAAAGTGCATGTGAATCCCTTGGTGAGGACTTCTCAGACGAGGTCCTCAGCTCTCGTAGCTTGGACTTCTTGGCCGCCAAGAAGAGGAATGGGTGGAAACCTACCCCAAAAGAGTTCGGAGACATAGCCAAAGCCTGTGTAGAGCATGGTCACGGTGGTCTTTGGAACATGGAGTACGACGAAGACGAGTACGTGTCTCTGGATATGAAACACTGTTACCCTGCAAGTTTTAAAGGTCTAGGGGATTGTAAGGAATATTACGACCGTTACGGACATCCAGACTCCCAATTCTTCCGCGTTTCGTTAGACGGTCACTACGACGCCCCAGCAACTGGATTCGTACGATTAACGTCTTGGAAGTTGGCTAAAGACTTACATCCCATAATTTACGCGTGGTACGGGAAGCACCTGCAGGAGAAAGAATGGATACCCATACCCCTATTGAAGTTCTTTGAAGAGCGCAAACTTTTAAAATACACAGCGCATGAAGCCATACTTTGTCACAGCGCCTTTACGCAGTGGTTACCGGAGCATAACCCCACAGCGCGTGTGGTCATAGGTAAATTCACGCAGGGCGCAAAAGAAGGTGAAAAACATATGCAGAGACGCCTAATAACGGACGAAGGTGAGCTAAGCTTCCTTATTAAGCGCGCCCACGATCAAGGAACAATGGTGTCTGTGGAGAAATGGGACTACTTCATAGAAGGTCAGAAAGAACAGAAATGGAATGCACTTTGTTACTACCAAGACCACAGGCCGCAATATTACCACCTGCGTGCCAGCATGCTCGCATATGCGCACATTAACCTACTTGCGATGCTTCTACGGTTCGACAAAGAGGACATTCCACGCGTAGCCACGGATTCTTTGTACGTAAAGCCTGAAGTGTTAAAGAAGATGAAAGAATTCTACACCGAAGATGAGTTGGCGGAAAGTGGTCAATGGCGCGTTAAAGATGAGGAGATAAAAGCATGGAGAGAACGCGTAGAATATCACGGAGAACATCTTTGCGGTAGCGTGGAACCAACCGGGGAGCCACTACCTTCGGTTGCCGACCCCATTTCCTACCAACGCTTCTCTTACCTCTACGGTACAGGAGGCAGCGGTAAGACTACGCGTGTGTTAGAACTCTTTCCTAAGATAAAGGTGCTAACGCCAATGCATCGTTTGGAAAGAGAACTCTGCGAAATGGGTTACGACGCGCAGACCTACCACAGCTTCTTCCGTTGGAATGGTCAAAAGTGGGTACCAGAAGCCATCCACGACATACCTCCGGTGATACTTTGGGATGAGATTTGCACCGTTCCTTTAGAAATCCTCAAAGAATTCGTAGAATTCCTCCGTGGAAAGTGTCAAGTAATATTCGCCGGAGATCCCTGCCAGCCTCCTCCAATAGCCGGAGAGATGCCCCACGAATGGCTGAAAGATTTCGTAGACCATGCGGAGGAAATTAACACCGACTACCGCAGTAAGGATCAAATAAGAAACCTGAAAGCGGAATTAAGGGGCCTTAGTGACGCCGAGCAATGCAAAACACTGCGCAAACGCGTACGAGCGAAGAAATACGAGGACTTTCTATACGCCTGGCACCCTAAGGATCTGGTGCTAAGTAGTAAGCGCGCGGCACAGTCTCGCATACAGAAAGACTTACTCAATATACACCGAGAGCGCTTCCCTACGCATTTGGTGCCCGTTTCTTACAAACCCCACGACACCCGCATGCAAAAAAGAGACGTCTGGGTACCTGGTACCGACATCCAACTGCAGAACGCAGTAACGCATGATAAAGCCTGGGTACCCATAGAAAAGGTGGAAAGAATTACCTCCCATCCAGACTGGCGCTTGGGTTATTGCATGACAGTCCATAGTGCGCAGGGGCTTACCATAAAAGAAACCTTATGGATCATAGACCAGCGGCTGTGTTGGAGCAACCTTATCTACACCGCCGTAAGCCGTGTGGAGTATGCCAAACAGTTAAAAAGAGCCTGGGGTCCGCAATTGCGTTACGACCGCACCCCAGAAGACGTAGCTAAGGAGAATATCGCCAAGAAACTCCTTCGCTACAAAAGACACGACGAAGAAAAAAATATGACGTTCGACCTATGCGTGGACGACGTCTATAAGAAAGGGGCAAGGTGTGCCAAATGTAACATACCTCTACTATGGAGGTTTGACCCAAATGACGATCAGCAGTTCTCCGTGGATCGCATAAATAATAAACGCGGCCATTGTAGAGGCAATGTAAGACTGACATGCCTAGAGTGCAATCGGGCACGCGGAGCAGCACTACTCTGAGTCTTTGGGGACTATGAGCAGCTCTTCCATGACAAATCCACGACTTGGGCCATTTAGGTAATACAACACGGGCTGCCCTTCCTTGGTGACGGACTTCGAAATCTCATACGTTTCCAGGGACCAGTTAGGATCCGTGGCTCTCTTACTGCCACCTTCGAGTTCCCCCGGCTGATAGAGGTATCTGACCACTATGTTGCGGGGAAGCTTTTTTTCCTTCAGTCCGATCGCCCTCGAACTTCTGACGTAGGACTTGTGTTCCACGTGTTTCTTTTTTATAGCATCCTTGGGTTTCATTCCCGTAGCCCTGGCCGCCTCGTTGTTCAAAGCCGCGATGACCCGGGGGAGCCTCTGAGTCCATTCCCTGTTGCGTTTGGGGGGATCTTCCAGCTCTTTCCAATACTGGTACCCAAAGAGACGCTCAGCCAGGGTTTTATTGAATCTTTCGACGATGCTCTGACCCCTGTGGTACTCTGCTTCGGCTCTTCTAATCTTAGTGTCGTGGTCTTTCAGGGTCTTAGTAACGACGCCCATGAACTCCGTCCCCGCATCCACTTGCAGCAGCTTAGGCCATTTCAAGATGCGCTTATAAATCCTACCTAGGGCTTCTGCGACTTCCCCAGAATCCTTGCTGGTTATGGGTTCGGCGTCCTTATATCTGCTTGCGATATCAACTACGGCCAAAGCGTATCTATAGGTCTTCTTTCTCACCTTGTCGTGCGGTAAGAAAAGCAAATCCGCCTGATGAACTTCATTGGGGGTATTTACGGTGAAGCTGGGTCTGGGAATGTACTTGGGCACTGGAAGATAGACCTGCCAGAGGGTTTGTTTTCTTAACCAGTTCTTAGCCGTTTCTTCTGATACCCTGGCCGCGGTCGCGAGTTTCTTGATGGCCGACGCTCCTTTCCAATAGCCTTCAGGCCCATAGTAAATCCTTTTGAGTTTGTCCTCTACGCGGCCCATTATATGAATAGAATCGCGCTTCACTTGAATCAAGTGAAGGATAGGACAAGATTGATCTTGCGTCCGTTGAAATCCACCGTCTCTCCGTCCACTTTAATGGTGATGTTTATGCTTTCTACCAAATGAGACAAATCATATTCCAAAGAAATGGGAGTGTATTCTACTGGGTCAAATGGATTACCTTTGGGTAGAAACTTGGACATAAGAGAAGACTTTTCTCCATTGTTGTAACTATGGACCAAGTCGCAATAGACTTCGTAAGAGGATGCGACTTTCCATTTCACATCATACGTACTGCCGCTATTTATCGTGGTACTAGTAAGGCCCAGGAGTTCTACCAATGAACTGTCCTTTAAATTAGCGCTCCCATTATTTTTCTTGAATTTCATTTCATGGGGTAATCCTGTGGTAAGAGTATATCCATGCTTTGCTAGCTCCTTAGCCAGTGTTATGGGGGTGTAATGGGAATCTGGTAACTTTGGCTTGGTGCCGGAAGTTCCGATGACAAAGCCATTAATCAAATTATACCAAGAATTGTACAAAGAGCAACTAACCAGCCGAACCTTACAGGCTTTGATGGGAGGATTCAGATAAGTAGTAAAGTTATTCTTGTCGCTTTCCAAAAAGACGATCATTATATTAGATACGCCAAGGCCGCGCCTCCTGCCAGCCCTGCGACTCCTACGAAGACCAATTCGCTATCTTTTTGTTTCTTAGAAGGCTGATAGTAATTCTCGAACTGGGGCTTTCTCAATCCCATCGATGCCGCGGGGTGTGTTTGCGCATAGAGCTTAAAGGCGTAGTCTGTGTATTCGAAGTTCTTATCCGCCTGCATTTTGTCTTGGTAGTTCTTGTCCAACCAATCCCTGTAGGCTTGTCTCTTCTTATTCCAAGCCTCCACGTCTCGCTGATATTTCTCCAGCGCTAAGTCGTGTCTCTTCCTTTCGGCGGCTAAATCTCCGCTTTTGTCGCCTCTGACTAATCTATCCAAATACTGACCACCATAATTAGCCCCTGTAAATGCTAAAGCTGCAATAACTCCACCTGCGACTAAGCTAACCATTATACATTAGGCAGGTACTTTTCCTTTCGTAGGTAATCCTTTAGCATGATAGCCCCGCCTACGGCAGCGGTCATCTTAGCAAAATTAGCGAAGCTCTTGCTTGGGTCTTCAGTAAAGTCTTCTTTGAGCACTTTCTTACCTACCCAACCAATACCCGCAACAATAGAAGTAATAATAGCTGCTTCTTCAACAGTTTTCAGCAACGCGGTCGACATTATATTACAAAGCGAGAAGGTTATTCCATTTCAGGGATTTTGCTTTTTCTAACCTCCACAGGTGTGCGATATGTTGGGGCCTCCCACTTTACTTTTGGCTTCGTAGCCCGCCATTGTAAGTAAAGGCTGCCTGCTGCTATAGCAACTCCTAACGCGCCAATGACGTACCCAGGATTAATAAAGGATTCCTCTTCCTCCACCTTTTCTTCTTTTTTGGCTTTGTTCTTCCTGTTCATCTCTGCGAGCTTCTTTCCCGCGGCAACTCTGCCTGCAGATTTAGCCTTGGTAATCTTGGTATCTTCTACGGGTGGTTGTTCTTCGGTGCCACTCATCTTATATTAAGGGACTTGAAGGACTTGACAAGTAACTTGATGACGACTTGACAATGACTTGACAATGACTTGACAACGACTTGACTAAGTACTTGAGGTGACTTGACAACGACTTGACTAAGTACTTGAGGCGACTTGATCAGGTACCTCAGTAAGTGCTGCCTGGAAGACCTTTTCGACTTCTCTGTCCTTCTTGAAGTCCTTCCAAGACACCAGTACCTCCTTCAAGTCGACATGCTGAGCTACGTGAAGTGCCGCAGAGGCGACTGCCATTAACTTACCGCACTTCAAAGACAACCACCCACAGGTTATCTTAAGTTCTTGGGCGATGACATAGTCCTCGCTAATGTCCTTCCGCAGTTGCTCCACGTCGTCTATGGGCAGCGCAAGTCCAAGGAGTTTGGTGGCAAGTCGGATGGCTGAGTCTGCTACGGCGTCCGTGGTCTTACTTGCAAGGGCGGCCTCGTACCTCTTATGGAACTTTTTGACTTCCTCTTCTGACAACTTATTAACTTGCTCATGGGTAAGTTCCTTGCCTATCATTTCTTTGCACTTCCCAGATGACACAAGGATGTTAAGTTGTTCCTTGAGGTTACTTTCATCTAACTGCGTGGGGACTTCATCTAAGAGCTGCTCAATCTCCATATACATTAACGTCATAAGGAAACCTCAAAGAGAAAATCATTTTGGAATGTTGGTGCGTTTTTAAATGCCGCATGTATTCGTGCAACTGTTCCTTGGATATCTCGCCGCCGTAGTCAGAAAGGATAGTTTCCAAATCAGACTTGCTCGGAGTATAAAATACGACAAGCGAGCCTATGTTTTCCCTAAAGGGCTTAGAGACGCTGGTAAGCTGCTGCGAGAGTAACCAAACGCTGATATTGTCATGCCTACCGCTGAAAGCAAGCTTCACCAATTCGGAGGTGCGTCTTTTTACGTCGTCCCCGCAGGCGATGTCATCCAGTATGAGGAGTGTCTGTGTATTCTTGGGGAATTGCTTATGCCAAAACTTAAGATGGCCGGATAACTCGTTAGGGTCTAAGATATCTACAAAGAAGTCATCATCATTCCTGCCTATGCCTTCCCAGGTAACATTATTCCTGTAGGTGGGGCAGAGCAGCACGATATAGTCGAAGCGGTATCTAAAGGGCCCTAATAGCTGCTCCACGACAAATTGTGCTTTTCCACAGCCGGTGGGTCCTACTATCAGAGCATTGTAAGGTATGTGATCTGGATTCATATATAGATGGAACCAGTGGAAGCAGTAAGAAGGATTGCCGGCGACGCAAAGGATAAAAGAGACACCATAGAAATGCAAAGGGAGGAGATAGACCGGTTAAAAGAGCGTGTGCAGGAGTTGTACGATGAAATGTGCGGTCTGAAGCGTGCAGAACGGTTTGGCGCGCTGGTGACGATGGCGACGTGGGCTAAGGAGTCCGTTAAGGACTTCATGCGATATCCCCTGTAGAATGTTGACGTTTAGGTTAAATCTTTGTTAAGGATGCCTGGAAACTATTTCAAAGAGTGTCTCAGAATGTTAACAATAAGGTTAAATCTTTGTTAAGGATGCCTGGAAACTATTTCAAAGAGTGTCTCAGAATGTTAACAATAAGGTTAAATCTTTGTTAAGGATGCCTGGAAACTATTTAAAAAGTGTCTCAGAATGTTGACGTTTAGGTTAAATCTTTGTTAAGGATGCCTGGAAACTATTTAAAAAGTGTCTCAGAATGTTGACAATAAGGTTAAATCTTTGTTAAGGATGCCTGGAAACTATTTAAAAAGTGTCTCAGAATGTTGACAATAAGGTTAAATCTTTGTTAAGGATGCCTGGAAACTATTTAAAAAGTGTCTCAGAATGTTGACAATAAGGTTAAATCTTTGTTAAGGATGTTAAATGGAGGCTAAGATATTGTTAAGTATATATGGACTGCTTGTTGTGTAAGAAGGTGTTCAGCACCAAACAAAGACTTCAATACCACGTTCGTCGCGGGGTTTGTACAAAGAAACCCCTTAGCCACGCTTGTAAGGATTGCGGTAAGGAATTCAGCACCGTTCAAAAGATGCAACAACATCAGGATAAACGCATTTGTGGGAATAAGGAATTCCACAACCCCTTCGAAATGCAGCAGCATCTGAAAAGGGGCGTCTGTAATCGAACCAGACAGTGTAGTTTCTGTAATAAGATACTTAGTAGTCGTCAACGTTTACAGACGCACCGGAGAACGCATGAAGTGAATTATAGGTTTCTCTCCCGCGCTTACGACTTGGAAGGCGTGGATTGCTACCAATGTGCGGATTTGATGTGTCGCTGCCCGCATAAAGAGGATTACTTAAGGAATCGCATAGATTACCATAAGAAGATAGTCCGTACTTTCCCCTCTTTTGAACGCGCCCAAGGCGTTCCGTGGACTAAAAGGGAGTATTGGAGGCAGGAGTGCGATCATTGTGGTTGTGTTAGAGAAGAGGAACATATCTTCAACTGCCTTAACAAAGATTTAACCTTATTGTTAACATTCTGAGACACTCTTTGAAATAGTTTCCACACATACTTAACAAAGATTTAACCTTATTGTTAACATTCTGAGACACTCTTTGAAATAGTTTCCACACATACTTAACAAAGATTTAACCTTATTGTTAACATTCTGAGACACTCTTTGAAATAGTTTCCACACATACTTAACAAAGATTTAACCTTATTGTTAACATTCTGAGACACTTTTGAAATAGCATTTCTTGGGGCCTTTAATAGTAAGGTAGGGTTTGCGCAAAGAGTCTCAAATCCCATCCTTATTTTTATTTATTATTATTAAGGATAATGAATAATAATAAATAAAAATAAAGACCCCTTTAAAGGGGCCTTGCAGAGTCCCCTAAGTATATGGTAGCCTACTTCACGGCATTCTTTGGGGGCGCCCTAATCACCCTTTCAATATATGGACTGTATTACTTGCGAACTACCTGCAGACTGCATTACCCCTTGTAAGCCGCGTAAAAAATACGCCTGCCTTCATTGCGACAGGGTATTCTCCGAAGGATCCTTTGTGGGGCATTGGTGCTCCGCGGATCCTAAAGCGCAGCGGACTTTAGCAGACGCGCTTAACTACAAAGAGGAGATGGAGTGACTCTTCTTTCAATGTCAAACTTCCATCGGCCATTTACCTTACCATAGCTGCGTAAGTGGGTGAATTCCTCGCCCTGAATTACGTACCGCACGCAATCCGGCGCCCAAAGGGAATATTCCTTACCTTCTAAGTCTTTGAGGACTAACCGTAAACGGTCGATGTCTTCGAAGACGACGTAATTTTTTATTTCGTATGCTTTACCGTGGACAAGATCACGCCAGTGAGTCAAGCTGAGCTTCATTATACCTATGGAATATCTTTAGGTGCGTTTTCAAAGTGGCGTAGGACTTAAACCGCTTTACACAGCCCTTACAGGGAATACGAATACCATCCGCGTAATCCATCAGGGCACGGCAGATAATGTCGTAATCGTTGCTAACCATCGTTAGGTAACCATTTACGTCAAGCTGTGAGATTTTCTTAGATTGCTTCGCGGATAAGACGCCGTTTCCTTTTGGGGTTTTCAACTCAATACACAACCCGCGGTATTTCTTATGCGCATTTAGGATTAAAAGGTCGGGTTGACCGGCTTGGTAGCCTTTTCGCCAGCAGGTTATTCGCTTGCTGTCTGAATCTTGAAGTTCGCCAAGACCCGGCGCTATGATGAAATCGGGGTAAAACCTACGTGTGTAGTCGACGACCTTCGCGTGTAGGTCGGCTTCATTTTCGATCTTAAATACTAACTTGTTTGGGCCGCCAAACCGCCTTTCTATTGCATATTTACCCGTTTTCCTTAGCGCGGGTAGGACTTCTTCGAAGACCCAATCACGAAACTCCACAGCTTTGGGTAGTTTGGAGCTAAATATCAGTTCGTACAAACCAGGTTCGGATATAAACACGGCATTTGGTTGCGTAGTAAAGGAGCGGTGATTCGCAGCCCCTTGTAGATCAACCCATTTTTTCTGGTATTTCTCAGATACGTGTGCTCTAATTGCATCTCTAGGGCGCTCATAGCCCAACGCCAAAGCCACCTCCTTTGCTTTGAAGTACAAAGTTTCGCCTTGCACTATGCATTGCAGTTTGGTGTCGTTGTTTTCAAATACGCGAAGCATTGTATATTTAAGAAATATTTTAACATTAATATGCAACGCTCTTTAGCTGATTCATTTCTACGCTCAGTTGCGCGTCAGACACGACGAAGACGTAGCAGTTTATTTTGTCGCCGTCGCCCGCAGCGGCATTCTTTGTGCGCTTGATCTCCAATGTTATGCCGTCCTGCGTATTTACTAGACGCAAACCCTGCCCATGTAGGTCTTCGTCGTTAATGGTGCGCATATCGATCCACAGCGCATATTTATCCTTAAAGAATTCCTCGGGACTTACCTGGTCGCCAAACTTACGCTTTGCCTCCCTGTAGATGTCTGCGGGCTTTATTCCCTGCGAGTAAACCTTGTTTGGAACGCCGTTGATATTCACGCCGACGTTAGTAATGTTAGGGTTGTGAAAGGCTTCGGAGTCGCGCTTACCGGCCTCGTAGGGGTTAGCAAACACCAACACCAGCCCCGTGAGACTTCTTCGGGGGAGGTTAATGCTTTGGTTAATAACCTCATCCGTCTTATCCAAGAAGCTAAATGTCTTATACATCACTACGTGGTCGTAAAGGAATGCCTTGCCAGAGCTGTACTCCATGCCAGCGCTACGGGCCAGCTCTTCGCTGTACACCGTTTCGTACTGTAGCTCTAAGTTGGTGATAGAGTATGGGGTTGTTGTGGTAAGTGCAGTGCTTAGCCCACCAATGATGTTATTAGCATCTGCTAAAGTTACTTCAAACTGTAGCTCGGATAACTGTCTTGGGTAATACACACCGTGATTCGTGACTACTTCAAAGTCCAGTGGTATGACATACTTACTACCATAGGCGGTCTTTATTCGCTTTGCGTCTGCCACTGCGGTTTCTCCGCTGCCGTCAGTAGGTTGCGTTTTCGTAGGTGTGCGGACCTTACGTAGAATGACACTACCAATTCCTTGTTCTATCCTTTGCGCGCGGTCAAATGCCGTTAACCATAGATCCTTATAGGTGGTATACAGATCGTACCTATTTAAGTCCAGCAAGGATTCCCCAGCAAACTTGATTCTCATCTTAGAAACGATGTTGCGACCCACGTTGTTAACGATAATCCTTTCATCTGTGGGGCTTGACTGCACCGCTAGGTCAAACCTCAAAGCCAAGGTGCCAGGAACTAAGACTAGGTTATCCGTTAGGCGGGGCACGCCTACGTACAGGGTTTCCCCTGGCTTTGCGCTGCTGGGGGTAAAGGTGACTCGATGAAAGGTGCGTTCTGCCTTCAGCCCGCCAACCTGCTTAGGTAATACGTTGGGATTTAACTTTGAGCTTATCATATATAATGGAAGTAGAAGGAACAGACCCCGACTTTGATCCCACCACTGAGGAAGGTCAGGCTGACATTAACGACGGTGATGAAGAACCGCTGCTTCCCACCCAACAAGTCGACGATTCCCTAAGGGATAGGATTGCAAAGGCCCTAAGACATCCCAAAGCACGCAAGTACACGTTTCCGCGTGAGCACATAGAGCTTCAAAACATGGGCGAGCCGGAAGCAGCCGCGCGGGAAACCGTAGAGTGTGCAAAGCAGGAGCTAGAGCTGCGCTACGACAACTTTGATGCTGACGACGTAAAGCTCACGGAAAAGGGAAACAAAGTCCTCATAAGCGTCCAAGACTTAAGATTTCCCGACAAAGACCGCTGGACAAAACCGCAAAACCTCTTTGATGAGGAGGGCAACGTTAGGGGTGACGTCTTGAGATTAAGAGGCTTTCAGCGTGCTACTAGAAGCCTGTTAGAAAGGCTGCACAACTTAACCGAAAGGACCAACGCGGTAAAACATGCTGAGGATCTTCAAAAGGAGTTAAAAGAAAAAGATGAAGAATATGCAAGGCTAAGCAAACTACTTGCCAGCGCAGAAAGTAATTCCTCTCAACAAAATGAAAAAATAAAAGAATTAGAAAACCAGTTGAGCCAGACCCTGCGCGCATTAGACGTAGTACGGGAGGACTTGGAAAATTCTCCAACGGAAGCACTGCGGGAAAGGGAGGAAGAATATGAGGAGCAAAGACAGCGGCAGGCTGACGCGTATGCGAAGGTAGTTGAATTCAGAGATCAAGAAATAAGGAAAAGGGAAGAACAAAGGGATATTGCTCTGCGTGAAAGGGAAGAAATACGAGAAGAACTCAATGCTGTCCTACAGGCGTTGGACGTAAAAAGCGAAAACCTGCGGGCTGAAATGTCTGACTCCTTGGTAGAAAGGCGAATGTTAATGTCTGAAATCAATGCAAAAACAGATCAAATTCAACAGAAAGATCAAGCCATCAAAGACTTAGAGTATGAAATAGAACGACAGCGGGGGGTAATCGAAGATCAAGAACGCCCTGAGGAAGAAAAGGAGGCAGCTCAAAAGGAAATAGAAAATCTAGAGGTACGCCTTGCGGAATTGCGGGTGGAAAAGGAAAAGCTGGAAAAGGAGCTGGGGCTTACCACCAAGGAAAAGGTAAAAAGAGCCCTTTTGAAGTATGGCGTTCCGCTGGCATTCGCGGTCGCTATTTCGAGCGTAGTAGGGGTAATCCTTAACGCGCTTAAGGCTACGGGCGCGGGCGTAAAGAAATTAGGTAAGGGACTGACGGACTTGGGAAAAAAGATGGCAGCCGGTCTTCCTGGGCTGCTGGGTTCGGTTGTTTCCTTGGCACTTAGGGCCGGCGGAGAACTGCTAAAGTTCGTGGGGAATAACATTTGGATCTTGGTCGTCGCTATTGGAGTGGTACTCCTGAAGAAGATGAAGGGTTAATCTTATCCTTGTATATTATGTCAGGCTTATCGTCGTCGGGCGCCCGAGGCATCCTCGACTGGGGATAAGTAAAGATAGTATTCGCGCCGCCTTGATAATGCGGAACTAGCGGTATGGCGGTCATAGTAGAAATGGTCTTATGATTCCAGGTCCTGTCGGGGGCGTTAGCGTATCCGTCCGTGCTATTTATGAAAGCATAATAACCAAGATTGCTACTACCGTCAGGGTAAATCTGTAACTTAGCATACTTACAATTGACTACCATTTGAAACGTAGCCACGTAAAACGCCTCATTACTAAATGGATATGGCTGCGCCGAGAAATGAGTAGGACTTCGATTGTTGGTCAATGCCCTATAAGGAGCTAAGGGCTCATCATTCTCGTCAACCAAACCTAAACCCTATGATTCCCGCCCGCCCCGAGGTAACGTTAATGCTACAAACGATCAACGCAAGACCTCCAACTTCAACCCACATCCCAATATCGAGCCAGGTGTGATCAGTATACCGCTCATCCCTTAAGTAATAAGCGTAATGGGCTTCCTTCCAATGTGGATTCATATATTTCAGGCCTAAAGGCTAAGCACCGTAAGAGTGCTTATGGTCTCGTGGTTATAGGTCGTATCCCTTTGATTTTCTATGCTATTTACGCAAACGCTCCCAGTGTCGTCTACGCGTATTTGCAGCTTTACCTTCCCATGGCAATCAGCAACCATGTGAAAAGTCCAAGTCGTAAGATTCTCAGCGCTATTCGTTGGCGGCTCTACGGAGAAATGCGCAGGCTCCCTGTTGTTCGTTTTCGTACGCATAGGCTGCAGTATGCCATTCTCATCCAGGAACCTGAAACCTACGTTGGCATGGCTGCTCGTGCCAATGCAAATACTACAAAGGATCAATTTCTTTCCTGAGTAGTTCAAATTCACGGACATGCCCGTGACATCAACCCAAGATGCCTGGGTGTATTTTTTCTCGCCTGTGTAAGTCGTATAGACACAATCTACTCCAGCTACGTAGGGGTTGTTCATCGCCATATATAATAGCTCAGACCAATGCTTGCAGCTGCTAAGCCGGCTTTTAGTAAGTTATGGTCATATTCCTCGGTAACCTTCTTTACTGGTTTCTTTGGCGGCTTTTCTACGTACGCCTTTTTTGATGGTTTTTCTGCGTGTTCCTTTTTTGGTTTCTCTACGAAGCGTGGAATGCCCTTGGTCATGTCAGAGTTCACGTCATTCACCCCAAACTTCATATCCTTAGTAGCTCGCTGCAGCTTGTTGTTGTATCCTACTACAGAGCCAGTATTTATAGATAAATTACTAGGCATTAACCAACAACCCGGGGCTACTGCATAGTCCAACCTTGCCTTAGAATTTTGTATAGCTAGTTGGTAACGCTGTACGCCCTTGCTAATGTCGCCCTCCAAGATTGAACTTTCGAATAGAATCAAAGCTTCGGCTCGCGTTTCTTCTGCGGCGCCCGTATTTCCCACTATGCTAGATCGGGTGTTTACCTGAGCCCCAAGGATAGAATACACGTAAGCTTCTATGCTGCGGTTCAAACGGGCAAGGCCGGCTTTGGTTAGTCCTTTACCTTCTGGGGGTATGAAATTAAGATATTGCTTCGTTTGCTCGTCGTTGGTAATCTTAATAATCAGTGGATTGGCCCCTGCATACTTACCACCCTCGTCTTTGAACAGAGGTCCATCGCGGACTTGCTTGGTATCCTTAACTGGACCCTCCAACCACCACCACTCATTCTTCAAGTGATAATGGGTTTCTGGGTGGGAAGCCATGGTCCATTGTAAATTCAACGCGTGGACTTCCTTATCACTTAGCACATGCCCGCCAATCCCCCAATAAGCCCAAATGTGCCCCAAACCATTGTTAGCACCGGTAGTGCATCGGAAATCCTTCCCTACAACACCGAACTCCTTACAAAGCCTGTTATAGGCCGGCACGCTGTATTTGTTATCTCTTGGATAAAACGTGGCATCTCCCGGCAGCGCAATAACACCCATTTCATGTAGTATTCTTCTAACCGTGAAGTGGAAGTGAAACATGAATATTGAATTCTTCATCAAGTTTGCACTTACCCCACAGCCACTGGTGGCGCACCAAACTGCAAAGTTCAACTGCTGCGGCCAATAACGCATGTTAGGACCGCTTAACCATTCATGAGATTCCTTGGCGGTGGTATGATTAATGGGTACGTTTTTGAAGATATCTCGCACCTTTAACGGAAAGGAATGGTTGTTAGAGACCCGCATGTTCAGCGTTAGGTCCAAGCTTGGGTGTTTATCAAATGAAACTGCGAGTATCTGATAAGTACTGGTACCCAGCAATAATTCCTTTGACCAACCTTGCACGGGCTTATGTTCGATATAACCAGAATTCTTCAGTTGAGAGTCTATCTGATCGACCAGCGTAGGTTTCAAATCCTCGTTGCTGTACATCCTAGAGCCGTTATAGTAAATCCCATCGGGTCTCCTTTCGAACTTACTAGGGTCTGCATGCGGAAACATCTTCCTAAAGGCCCTCCAGTTCCAGTAATCCCGGTTGTCGTGATGTGGCTGCTCCTCTACGTTATTCCCAAAAGCGTCGTACATTAGTATATATAATGGATGTTATACCATCAGCACCTCAGTTGTACCCAGATGTTCCCTATACTACACCTAACGAACTAAACGCCGAAAACTTTCGCCTGAATAAAGCGAACTTAATCCTGGCTTACTTGGAAGGGCAGGCAAAACACTATGAAAAAGTTAGAAAAAAGTACGTTAGAGCCCGGAGTACGCTACATAAGATTGCGATAACTTCAGGATCCATATCTGTTGTGTTAACGGGCTCTGGCGTTGCTACTTCGCTTACTGGGCCGGGAATAATCGTTGGAGTTCCTTTGGCCGGCGTTGGGGCAGCTTGTGGTATTATTTCGGCTGTTGCTACGGGTATTATGAAAAAGCTATCCACGAAAATATCCAAGCATGACACGACAATAGCTCTATCTAGGGCTAAAGTAAATACTATTACCGATCTTGTCTCAAAGGCTTTGCGTGACAGAAAGATAGACGACGTAGAATTCTCGCTTATTCTGGCCGAAGAAGACAAATACGAGAAATTAAAGACGGACATAAGGAATAAAAAAACAATCGTAAAAGATCTTTCCGAGGAATCTCGCAAAAAGATCTATCAAGAAGCGAAAGAAGAGCTTCAAAGAAAGCTTGCTCAGTAAACATCTGCTTCGAAAAGAGCGTGACGGGATTCTATTTACATATCGAACGTCAGTCTAGAAATTATGCAGATTAAATATAATATTTTTCACATACATAAGCGTCCAGATGTGTCTGGCGTTCGCTTGTGATCGTGGACTTTGGGGCTGGGGAGGCCTAAAGTCCCGAGTTCGAGCCTCGCTGTAGATGCATTTGGACCGGTTGCTGTGAGTGAAAAAAAAGCCTCCCCCACTCACAGCAACCGTGGGGGGAGGGGTAGAAAGTGCGATTCAACCCCGCGATGGGGGGTTTCGTGAGGAAAAGTCAGGGGGTGTCTCGGGACGCTGTCCGGAGTTTACCCTCTGGTGGGTCGTAAGAAAGATATATGTGTATGTACTAGAGGGCCTCTGGCGCGGGATGAAATAAGCCCCGTAAGCCCAAAATGCAAAAAACCCCACTGGGGATAGCTTGGTGTTCTGCGCGATGCATTCCCCAGTGGGGTTTCTGGCAAAATAAACGCCAGTTTTGCATTTTTATTTTCTCGGAATCCATCCTAACAGGGGGTGGTTGGGGTCTATTTTGTAAAATATTTCGTAAATTACGTCAGGATAATAAGGAATATCCTTATTCAGCCGACAAAACATCCACTCGGCTTTTGTCATATCAGAAACCTCAGGAATAGACTTACCGGTAATTTCAGACAAAAGATAGGGAATAGCTTTGTAATATTTCCCTAGCTTTAATTTTTTCAACGCTTTCCGTAGGCTTTGTGGGGTTGGCTCTTCTAAATGGTCTATGATTTTCTTCTTTACTTCGTCGCTTAAATATATCGGATGTAAACCTTGGATATGACTCATCCAGTCCCTGAAGTATTTTATTCTCTTATATGGCGTTTTCTTACGACCTCCATTGGCGTAATACTGCTCTCTGGTAGCATTTGGTACGGCATTACGAATATTCTTACCACACTCGTAACACTGTGCTGACGTGTCGTCTTCTATTTGCATTTTCTTACCACAACACCAGAAACCCTTGGGCTTAGGTATGTTAACTTTGGATCTTAGGCAAATTATACAGAAGTCATTGGTGAACTTTTTACATTCATGCATCGTATATATATCGTACATTTTTATAAACACTTATCTTTGATTCCCAACACAGCAGCAGTAAGGACTTATCGCACGGCTTATTCCCGCTGCCGGCGCCTTCCTTAAACCGCCTGTAAAACCCGTAAATCTTTGACATTGACCGCGAGTCCCCCTTACTGCTGCTCCCCAAGTGATAGCACGGCCGCTGAGGCTTGGAACGCATGACCTCCTATTAATTAGCCAATATCAAACATACCCTTGTCCAATCTTCTCAAACTTAGTGTACTTTCTCTTGGGGTCACCAATACTGACAATGGTCCCTATAAAGACAGTCACAAACATCAGATACTAAAATCCAACTCCATATTTAGAGGGGGTGCATTTTTACAGTGTTAAACTTGTGGCTGCCCCTTTTAAAAAAACTCAATTGCAAGGAAGGGACCACCTGAGCTATACAAACTTGGCTAACTATTCGTAGATATTATTATTAAGGCAGAATAGGTCAAATATCTGATATAGCTAGGGACTGAGCCCATGACTTTGAGCACAACAGATCAATGCACAGCTGGGCAAACTGGGGATCATTGTACATGCAGGACTGGGATGATATGAAGTGTTCTTTTTGTACGTACTAAGTCTGCATATAATTTCTTCATCTGACATCTTTTTCTTTTTCTTCTCTCTTGCCTGTGGATGTGGTGCTTTGCCAGTGTGTTCACTTACTACACAAGCAAACAAATAAAAATGTCAAACTAAAAATACATTTCCAAACTCCCTAGGTACCAAGGGTTACATCAAGGGCCTTTGTTCTCAAGGGAAGGAACAGGACTAAGCTAGTTACCAAAGTGACAAAAAAGTGCTATGCCTAATTTTTATCTAAAAATAAAATAAAATAAGATGGAATTTAGAACAGGATTCTTGCTGAGGTATCCACATCAAATTTAAGGACTATTCAACGAGTATTCAAGTACCCAAAGATAAATTTTCAAGAAGCTTGTATATTCAGCTAACTAAGCCATGGTTTTACATGGTGTTTGGGAGTTTTCAAGGAGTTTATGGTTGACTTTCCAAGTCGTCTCCAGTACCTCTCATAAAAGTTAAGTAACACTTGGTTGATATCAAAAATTGTGGGCAACTAGATCTAAGCAGAAATTCAAGGAGTTTTCAAGGACTTTCCCTAAAATCGTAAAATTCAAGGAGTCAACTAGTGTTAAGTCTATTTTTGTCTTAATTTCACACCACTAAACTATTTCTTTCCATTCCAAATCATCTGACCTCCCACTTGTCCAAATTCAACTGTAAAGATGAATATGCTTTAAATTCTTTTAAAGTTTGCAGGATGTTCTGTAATGATACTTTGTTTTTTCCATTTTATCATCAAGCTTTATACCTTGTATTTCTTGGTTGCTATGAACTATTGGAGCCATTATTTCAATGGTCAGAATGAATAAGTATGTGCCTGGTATATTGTTAATGAGGTATATATAAATCATAAGTTATAATAATAATAGCAAATGAAACTGAATAAAATAATGAGCAATTATTGAATAATCCACCAACCTTTTTCATCTTCATGTTTAGTTTTGATGGGCTCATTTGGAATATACTGCAAAGAAAGTGAAAGGGTTTAAATAACATCAGGAAATGAATGACACCAGCAAAACTGCACATTTTATGAGACCAATACTAACACTAACCCCTCAAACTTTCATTACAGCTTTTTATTTACAATGTATGGTCACATGCTTGACTGCCCAGTGTTTAAATTCAAATATATATGGCCAAGCTACTGACCAATCATTTTGCAGTTGAACAATTTCTATTGAATTCTGTGAAGAACACTGCTATGGTAACTAATATTAATAATAATAATAATAATAATCTTTATTTTCCATTTCCATATATATATACAGCGCTTTGCAAAAATTCTGTAAATAAAATGAATAACAATATACCGATATATCGTGTGCATTATGGGTAATTTTCAATTTTAAAAAACGTTTTAATAAAGGTTAAATACAATGTTTTCAGTGAAATATAATCATAGTGTACATTGTGAGCATTAATACTAGATATTTGACTAACTTTTGGTTGAAAATCGTTATAATTAAAAAATCTGGAAATCTGGAAATTAGTTTATATATGGATATATAGATATTCTTGACTTTTGCAGAATTTTTGCATATCGCTGTACATATATATATATATATATATATACACTCGATTGCAGAAACGTTGTAGTATACATTTATACATATATCTAATTTATTCAGATAATGATATGCAAAACAGAAAAATCGCTTTATTTATCGTTTGTTTCATTCAATGACTGTCAAAATATTTTTTTCTTGTCTATTAGATTGTACAGATTATAAATCAGTTGGTTTTAAGCGTTGAAAATGATTATTTTGTATTATGCATCTCATTAGATATTTGTATAAATGTATAAATGTATACTACAACATTTCTGCAATCGAGTGTATATAGCGATATGCAGAAATTCTGATCCTTTTGTATATACACAAAACTATGTCAAAAGTATATTAGAGATTATGGGATACCATGTCTGATATTTTTTTCAGAAAGCCCTGTTGTGACCGATGAAAGGCTAAAATATACTTCAAACAATTAAAACATTTGGTGATCGTCCGCCATGCTTTACTCAATAACGTATCTGGGTGAATATCCCATATGTATACATGTGGGGGGGGACTGGTAACAAGTTATGTCATAACATCTCCTCTTCTTACAGATGTATAATTTAAAAGAAAATAAATCACAATAAAAATTTGAAAACAACAAATGTTCTTTCACATTTTGTAACTCAATAGTTCATAACTCTTAATTAATGTTCTTATCTTGGGATGTAGTCTTGCAGATACGCTGGTCTTCTGGTCTGTCTTTTGGTTCGTTCAGCTCTTGGGTGGGGGCTTTGTGGATGTGGTTCTTTGTCGGCTGCTCTGTTCTGTGTTGCGTTTTTGTCTCCTCTATCTGTGGTAGGGTTCTGTGGTTGCTTCTCTTGCTTTGGTTCATCTATCTCAGTAGTATTCCGCAGTATCTCTTCCCTCCAATCTTTATTATCATGTTCTAACTCTGCTTCCTCTTCCTCTCTGTCCGTATTATCGTTGTTCTGCATTACTGTGTTGCCAAGTTTGAAATGGCTTGCATCTCGTGTTAGTGTTCGTCCATCATGTATGCGTCTGGCTGTCACTGTCGATCCCTCAATTTGGGTTACAATATAGAACGATGGATCATATGGTGTTGACCATTTGTTGACCTTTCTTTGCTTCACTAGCACGTAGTCATCTTTGATGAATGAATGTTCCTTGATACTTTTCCTCTTGTCCATCTTAGCTTTGTATCGTTTATCTCTTTCGTTGATGATCTTGTCTGGCTGACTTGGCTTCTCCTTGATTGGTGGAGTGTAATCTAGTTTGGTGCGGATTAGTCTGTTTGTCATAGCTTGGTATGGTGACACGCCGGTTGCTGGATGTGGTGTGTCCCTGTAGGCCATCAACATTTCTTGTATAGCAATGTTTCTTCCTGCTTTGTCTTTGCCTTGGATGTGGGCAATTTGCTCTGTCTTGTTTAATAGTTGCATAAATCTTTCTGCTTCGCCATTTGCTCTCGGGTGTAATGGTGTGACACGATGGTGTTCAAAGCCTTCTTCCTCTGCAAAGTCAGCAAATTCTTTCGAGTTAAATGGGGGTCCATTGTCTGATTCCAGTCTCTTTGGTATTCCGTGATGTCCAAACATCTTCTTTAGTTTCTCTTTGGTGGGCTTGAATCCTGTTGAGTATGTCGTTTCCACCTCTGGGTATCTGGTTCGTTTGTCCACCACCACAAGATTGTAGTGACCATCCGGGTATGGTCCTCCAAAGTCTGTGGCTACTGTTTCCCATGGTTTCTCTGGAATCACTGATGGTTTTATTGGTTTTTCTTTTGCTTGTCTCGTTGTGATTTTGCATTCATAGCACTGTCCTACAGTGTGCTCTATCATCGCGTTCATGTATGGGAACCAGTATTTGGCTCTTACCATTTGCTTGGTCTTGGTCGATCCCAAGTGTCCTAATTCGTGCGCGATTGCGATAACCTTGGTCTGTAACTTGGCTGGTAGGACTATCCTGTCGTTTCGGAACACTAGATCCTCTGCTATGAACAGTTCCTCCTTCACTGAGTAATATGGTGTGATATCAGGTTCTTTCTTGTGCTTTTCCCAATTTCCTTTCGTGATGATGTCTCTTACTTTCTGGAGTGTTTCATCTTTGCTTGTTTCTAATCTGATCTTGTCAATGAGTACCGTTGGTTCCTTGTCTATGATAGCTTTTACTGTGTATTCCGTGTCGTCTTCTTCAATGTCTGGCAGTGGGTGCCGTGACAGAAAATCGAGGGGGTCAGCTTCATCTTTCCCTGGTTGGTACTTCATTTCGAAGTCAACGTCTTGCATAGCCATTACCCACTTTTCAATGCGTGGTGGGAGTTTTGCAGTGGCTTTGTTGAAAAGCGTTAGCAGTGGTTTGTGTGCTGTCACTATGGTGAATCTTGGGGCACCAAGGAGATAAATGCTGAATCTCTCTTTGGCCCATTTCACGCATAGAGCATCTTTCTCCGTTTGGCTGTAGAACTTCTCTGTGTTGGTTAGAGTTCTGCTTATGAAGTGGATTGGTTGCCATCCCTTCTCTGTCTTCTGGAACAATCCGGCTGACAATCCTTCGTTGTAGCTGGCCTCTGTTCTTACCATCATTGGTAGCCTTGGATTAAAAAATGCAATTACATCTTTACTTGAAATGCTGTCTTTAAGCAGCTGGAAGGCACTTTCTTTCTCTTCATTCCAGTGGAACTTAGTTTCCTTCAGCGTCAGATCTCTCAGTGGCTTTGTCAAAGATGCATATCTGGGGATAAACTTGGAAAGGTAACCTGTCATGCCCAGGAAGCTCCTCACTTCCGACTTAGATTCTGGTCTGGCACATTCCTTGACAGCTCGCACCTTCTCATCTGCTGGGTGGAGTCCTTCTCTACTAAATTTGTACCCATAGAACTGGATCTCTCTTTTCCCGAACTTACACTTCTGTCGGTTTAGTGTGATTCCGAAGTCACTAACTCTCTGCAGTACAGTTTCTAAAATCTGGTTATGTGTCGTCCAGTCTCTTGCTCCTAGAAGTATATCATCTCTCTGGTTCAAGCATCCTGGTATGTCTCCGAAGACTTTCTGCATTGTGTTGTCGAATAGGTCTTGGGATGCCTTCGCTCCGAATACCAGTCGTTTGGGTCTGTAGTTACCCCATGGTGTACTGAAAGTAGCAACTGATCTAGATCCTGGGTCAAGTTCTAGCTGATGATATCCTTGCCGCAGGTCTAACTTGGTCCAGATGGTGCAATCATGGAATCGGTGTATGAAATCTTCAACTATGGGTGGCTGTGTTATCCTGTTTCGCTCCATGTACCTATTTGGCCCTCGCAGGTCTACACTAGCACGTATCATTTGAGGTTTGAGTTCCTCTTTTGCAGTGTTATTGAAGCTTGGTTTAGGTTGGACCACTACTGGGGAACACCAAGTTATTGGCTCGTTCTCTGGGACTCTTTCAAAGATGTCCTCTTCTACACCTTGGTCCAGCCAATCTTTGAAGGGTTTCTGTAGGTAGTAAGGGACTTGACGCGGTTTCTGTGCTATTGGGACTGCTTCTGGTCTCATGTTAAATCTCCCATGTATCTCCCTGTTGTTCTTGTGGTCATATATCTTTCCAATACCTTCGAATATATGGTTATACTTGTCTACAATGTCCATCATTTCCTTCTCTTCTTTCTGCTGCTTCACTGTTCCTATGCATTGGTTGCCATCTGGTATCCTCATGTCATTTGATGCCGTTAGTCCTCCATCTTGTTGGATCTTCATCATTCCAAGCTGTATCAGAGTGTCTCTACATAAAAGAGGGGGTGAGTGTATTCGTCCATACACGACGATAAATCTTGCTTCTTTCCCACAGGTTTGGTTTCTGATAATTGTTTGAAATTCCCCTTTTACCTTGAGCTCGTGCTGCAATGTATTGAGTTTAGCTTTGCTGGGTTTCAGTGTTATCTTGTTCTTGGTTCTGTTGGTGAGAGTTTTGAACTGGTGTTCGTCCATCAGATTAACGTCCGCTCCACTATCTGGTTCTGCTTTCATGTCCACGTCATCTAGTCTTACTGTGATTGTTTTCTTGTTATTTTCTGTGTCGCTGACCTTTCTCGCAGTCAGGCTTGACTTAACAGCTTTCTCAAAATATTCATCATCTGAACTGGTTGATTCTTCTTTTTCTTCTGTCCTTTTTATCCTCTTCTTGCTGGTATACTCCTTCCCATGGTTTCTTTGTTTGGGTTGGTAATGTGTCTTGTTACTGGAAGATTGGCACACTGTGGCGAAATGGTTCCATTTGTTACACTTGTTGCATCGTTTTCCGAAGGCGGGGCAGTGATCCTGTTTGTTGTGTTCGTATCCACAATTTCGACATTTACTCTGTCCGCTCTTTTCTTTAGGCTGGTTCTGTTCCCGGTTGTTTGGTCTGGTTCGCTGTGGTCTGTAGTTGGAAGGTTTCCTGCTCTCCACTTTGGCGATGTTCTCTCCTGCTCTCTGTTCTGTTTTCATTTCTCTTACCTGACGGTTCACGTCCTCTATCTGGCTTGCTTCTTGTAGGAATTGGGTTAAATTCCATTTTTTACTGATAGTTTTCTGTATCAGAGTTTTATCGTCGATTGTTTGGATGATGTGCTCTAGTATTCTCTCATCCTGCACTTCTCCAAACTCGCATTTCTGGGCTTTCTCTCTGAGTCGAGCTGTGTAGGCTGTTATGGACTCGTGGGTTGTAGGTTTCATCTTGAGGAATTGATATCTGGCATGGTGTTTGTTTTGTTTCGGCACAAAATGGTTATTGAGCTTTGTTTTCAATTTATCGTAGCAATTTCCGTCATCTGGATCAGGAAGGCTCTTTTCTAATCTTGCGATTTGCTTACCTCCATATATGATAAGTGCATCTTTTTTGTCGACTGGGTCAGTTATTTTGAAGAATCTAAACTCTCTTTCTATGTCTTCTAGCCAGTCTTCCCACTCTCTTCCGATTGCATTGGCTTCTTCTGGGGCGATAAAAGGTTGAGTTTTAAGGTTTCTTGTCTCGGTAACGACGTGTATCGTCGGTGCTTGGGCGATAGCTTGGGCTCCATGTGCTTCGTCGGCCATTTGTAGTCTCGTTGTCTTCGCTGTATACACTCTTTCGTTGCTTTACGAGCGATTTTTTCTTTTGTTTTCGTCGAATCCAACTGTTAGGATGTCGAGAAGAATAATTTACCTTTGTTTTCTTCCGGTTTGTTTTCCTCGTCGCCAATGTTGTGACCGATGAAAGGCTAAAATATACTTCAAACAATTAAAACATTTGGTGATCGTCCGCCATGCTTTACTCAATAACGTATCTGGGTGAATATCCCGTATGTATACATGTGGGGGGGGACTGGTAACAAGTTATGTCATAACAAGCCCTACAAATGGGCAACCCGAAAAAAATATCAGGGATATCCCATAATTTCTGATATACCTGTGATATACTTGTACAAAAGGATCAGAATTTCTGCATATCGCTGTATATGTATATATATATATATATATTAGTGCATTTTTTAGTGCATAATTTAGCTTTATTTTACATTATCTCTCATGAAAGAAAAAGCTTTACATTCAAGGAAATGACTAGAGGCTAAAGGAACCGTAAGGTTTTCAAAGTTGGACCCTAGGCAATTTAAATTATAATTTTATTCAAAAGCTTCAGACAGTAACACAAAAAGAAAAGCAGCAGAAAAGCGGAGGTGACAAATGTGCCATGGCAAAGCGAAGAGACATAACAAGAACGAGAAATAAAGAGGAAGACAAATATTGAAAGTGAATCAATTTAGTTTTTTTCCACAGGACAAATAATTTTGTTTGGTAGATATTGTTTGACCCTTTTTTGAAACAGTATATAAATATTTGTTTGAATTCAGGGGGTCGATCCTGCCAAAATATTGTTACTATTGAAAGAAAAGTTTGTCTGCCAGTGTTAGTACAAAAGCAAGGCTTATGGAAATTATCTTTTGAAGCGTAATGTGCAGTATTGTATTTGTGTATATTTTTTGCATACTGAAAAGAATGATTGAAAATAGTTGGGAGTTTTTGATTGTGCCAATAAAAGGTAAGTTTTAAGACTTGTAATTTATGTTTCTTTGTATTTTGTGTTCAAAATATCAGCTAGTTTCATACTCAGTATCAAAGAAAAGAGATGAAAAATCAATTACAATCATAAGTTATATGTATGTCAAGTCAATCTTAGCTGACATTTGGGATTCACAGAAATAGAATAAATTAATAGAAATAGAAAGATAGAAATATCTAAAAATAAGAAATATTAAACAAATACTGTTTACCATTTCATATCACATGGCATTCCCTTAAGTATGGTGCTTTGTTGGGCCCTGTTATGCTTGAGATGACACACCATTACAAATGGAGCTTGAAGAAGGAATACCATCCTCAGGGGAATGACATATGGCTTAAAAAGTTTAAATGTTATGCCCACATTGCCCGACAGGCCTCTTGTATTGTCATACCTTAGATTTAGTAATTTCAGGCCGTGTTGGGATTGCTGGTGGTAATGCTTCTTCATCTTGTCCTGCATGGTTCTGCTGTGGTGCCGTAGCCTATTTCCCAATCAATACACAATGTTGGTTATCTTTCTTGACAATATCACTCTTGATATATTATTCTGGTAGCTTTACATTTGTTATTTTATCTATAGCTTCAAGTGCAAAAAAACTCATAAAGATCCCTTCTTAATGTTTCTTGTGGTAACAACCCACTTATCAGAAATAAAGTTGAAGTAGTACAACATGCTTATTTCATGTTGATATCCACTTTAATGGGAGGATTATTTAAATAGGGCACTTCTTAGAATAATGTCACAATATGTTAACATTGCAGAAAATGCTGCATTCAAGATGGCACAGTTATTCTGTGCTGTTTCAGACATAATACATACCATATTGTTGTTTTTCTACTCACATTAGTAGCTGTTGCATGAGGTGGTGGTGGTGGTGGAACATAAGTCTCTTTATCAATCTGGGGTCTTGCATGAGTTGTTTGTCCTGTTCAACCACAACATGCATTTGTCATCATAATATCAATGTTACTGTGTGCTAGTGCATTCTTCGATGCCTTTAGATTCACCAGCTATGTTAGCTATGGTGTATAGTACTAGATTTCTACTTCACTTAGCAAAACAGTATCTTTACAACAATAAAAGATATGGAATGAAATCAAAGGCTTTGGCTGTCTAAATACACCAATACTTGTCAAGAAAAACAGAAATCCAAACGAGAGTTTTAAAGAATATTTATAGATTTCCTTTTAAAAGGTGACATTATGATTAAAGTCCTGATTAAAGTAAATGATTGGTTAATATAGTTTATTTTACTTTTCCATCTTATGTATATAGTTCTATCATATTGGTGTATTTTTATCTGAAGAATTAAAGCTGTCAACAGATCCCAAAGAATGACTGCATGACCAGTTACTAAACTACAGCATTGCACTTAACCATAACATGCTTTAAGTCATATAAATTTTTTTGTAGTGTGAAAAAATCAAAAGTGCTCAATCTAAAGGCAAATAAACAATAAATTAGCAGCAAGGTTTAAACTCTGAAAGAGCTTTGTAGTAAAGAAAGCCAATCATTTTAAATCCATGTGAGCAAATGAAAATTAGAAACCAAAAACATTTTGAATTCTGTTTCAGCTTTGATTCTTCCCAAGGCCAGAGCTCTGATTTCCTGATCCGTAAAACACCAACTCATTCTTATTCCTTAAACTTGGTTAGTTCTTTTCTCCTATGAGTAAGTAGTAGAGGTACTTTACTGAGATGGTGTGACCTTAATACATGTTAGTTCTGTAAAACATTAATAAATGATAAACTAAAGCTTAAATAAAAAGCAATAGAGTTGATAGAAGGTAATACTTGTCAGAGTGAAATTAAGAGACCCTAGGTTTGGATGAGAGCTGATGCTGAAAGATGCAAGAAACCAGTAGCCCATTAGCCTTTGCCACAACCATGCGCTTTACAACTGTTCCTTTATGAAATAGTCAGTCCAAAGACTGGTTTGTGTGCAGAATACATTCTTTCTCTACACAATTTAAGAATTATTAAATCTTGTATGACAATCTAAAAAAAAGTGCATGCAACAAAAGAACTTTAACCTTAGCTGACGTTAAGACAAATAAACTATATTACAGGCCAGGCCTGTCAGAAAAAATAATATTAAATTAAATTTCATTAGTTTTTAAATTTATCGCTAAAAATAATTTAAAATAAATTATAGTTATACTCACACTCCTATTTTTAAAAAATGTTTGGATAAAATATATATGTATCCTAGTACATCATATCATATCAGAAATTATTGGATACCATCTCTGAAATTAGTGTCCAAAACCCCGAGTCATAGACAACTCGGAAAAAATTTCAGGGATGATACCCTAAAATTTCTGATATAATTTTGATATACTTTTATTCATATATTTTATCTAAACCTTTTTGAAAACAGGTGTGTATATATACCCTTGATTGAAAAAGGTTGTAGGATACATTTATACATATAAACAAGTACCTAATTAGATGCAAAAACATGAAAAAAAATTGAATAACTTTGTACCAGTCCATTCATATTTTAAGAGTAGCCATTGCAAATTGCAAGTTAAGTGCTGCGAGTAGGCAAGAAGGGTATTTATGGTTGCTGTTATTGTTTGTCTAGAGCCTGCCTCTATATTTGATTTGTTTGTCATAGTTGTACATGTAGCTAACCACAATAATACTGAAAACAAGTATAGCTGTCTCTAACAAGTACATATATAAGAAAAACAAATAAAAACCAAAGGATGGCTTAGCAATAGGGGGAAGGTAAACAGCTACAGGAGGTAATACCGGTCAAAAGTAAGCTGGTATTTATATAATACTAACTTCACTCAGGGGGAACATCTATGTAGGAAACCCAAGATTAGTGTTGCTGCTTGCCTGACAGCTCGCAGCAAAAATGTTTTTGAGATGTTTTATCCATAGAGAATAAAAAAAGAAGACTTGAGCACAATGAGATATATATTATTCAACATTATCATTAGAGAATTTTTAGGCATATTTGATGTGTCTTGCATCAAAGTAAGGCATAAAAGTATTTTCGTTAACTTTCAAGATACAACTATTTCAAAAAAGGTTGAAGGAGGGAACTGCGGTCAGTGATTGGTGATTGCACGACCGAAAGGAACTGTTGGGTAATAAGGATTCCTTCATAAACATTTCTTAAATACCTAAACAATGCCTGCACTGTTCAGTGAAGGCCTTAGATCTTGAGTCGATGTGTCCTTTATAGTATGACCACAGTTCCTTTCGGTTCTGCAATCGCCAATAACTGATCCCCATTCACCCCCTCACCCCTTCAACCTTTTTTTAAAATATATTTATGTACATAAACATATTTTGGGAGTTTTTTAAGTTTTGCATCTCATTAGATATTTGTATATATGCATAAATATAAACTACAACCTTTCTGCAATCAAGTATATATATAATGCAAAATAAAAGTTGAAAAGCCATTTAATGTTTTTTTGATTTGTTTTGTAACAGTAGTTTATATTTTATGTAGTCAGTGTGGAATATCATTTACAATTGAATACCTTTATTGGATTCTTTTGGAGTACGTTCTGAATGATTAATCAGAGGTTCTGACCGTAAACTAAGTGTTGATTCTAAGTCATCACCAAGTGACGCAGGAGATGATTCCGTTAATGAACTCGTATCTGAACGTGATGCAGATGATAGTCTTTCAGGTGATGCATGCCTTGGTTCTCCAGACATGGTGGGAGAGGAATATTTACGACCAGAGTCATTTAATTTTGTTATTGTCTCTTCGTGTTGTTTACAGTTATTACAATTTGTTTTGGAAGGCAGAGATTTTCTGCGCTTCTTGGACAAGCTTCGTTTAAGTTTTAATCGAAAGCTTCCTTTACGGTTTAATGACTGGGTTGTTTTAGGCGAAGAGCAGCCAAAAGGGGAACATGAAAGTGACTTGGTTGCATCTAAAGCAGATGGGCTACTGGTAGTAATTGGCGGTATCCCCCGCCGTGAAGGTTCAGAGGAGGAAGAAGAAGAAGAACGATGACTGTGAGAGGCTATAAGTTAATAAAACATGCTTGGTTAAATTAGATATGCAAGAGAAAATCAGCAAATTAAATACTGTGCATTTATCAATGCCGATACATTTATACACAGTATTAAATATGCCTTGGATATTAATAGTTGTTATTGATAAGTTAGTAACATTTTTAAAAAATGGGTCACTGTTAGAATAATAAAAATTAGTATTATTAATATATATTATTGATTAAATATTAAAGTGCCTATCACCCTTTTTTTTTTACTTTTTTATATCCAAATATAAGCTATTCTAAGAAACGTGTCGAAATAATTTTTTGATTCTGACCCTTCTTTCTATTTTTTTCGAGCGGTCAAAAGTGCGAAAATAGGCATTTCTTTGACTCTGGCCGCGTAAAATGATAACCTAGAGGACTGGGCTGTGACGTAAGAGGAGTAAGTTGGGTTTAGATGTTTCCTCATTCTCTCTAGATTTCACTGGTATTTATGACCAATTTGCCGTTTATACGCTTTCAAAAGACCTCATTTTTCTGGTTAGAGGATGTTAATTACTTCAGACTTCAAGAATGATATTATTTTTGAATTATTTTAAGAAAAAGAAAAGCAGCGAGAAGTTAAACGCAACCTAGGGAAAACCTCATATTAGGCTGTCACGCTCAGAATCAAGTGTAATAAATTAGTTTCAAAAACTTATAGATTTCACATACAGTAACTCTGAGCACTATATGAACCTACACCCTTTAAGTCTTAAATTTTTTAGCATTATTCTTATTAATATCTGATGTATTTATGGATGAATATGTGAGTCCGTGCCGCGCAAAATTCTTCCAGGTCGTTTCCAAATCAGAAACATCAAATGTAAATAACAGAAACAATGAAATAACTCCAGGTAGTTCACAAAATCTTTTTCAATGTAGATGGCTTAACAGTTTTCAAAATATCTAAACATGAATTGCATTATATATTTATACTGTAGTAGTTCAGTCGAGAAACTACATGTAAGGGTGCGTGACACTTCGCATCATCAGTCTACTGTTACTCTGCAGGTCAACATGGTTTCACTTCATAGTCGAATATAATATTTTCTATTCTATCAGTTTTCTATCCTGTCTCACAGTATCTGGCCATACCTATCTTTAAAGATAAAACGATCGTCTATTGAGGGAAATTCGATAAAGGTAAAAAATCTGAAGAGCATTCTACGGTAGCAAATAATTAAAATATTGTGAATAGTAGTATTATTGTGTCAATCGTACGGGAATTTTGTCTCAACCATTCATTACAGCCCTTTTAGCAATGCACCAAATACTTCTTAAGAGTTTAATAACCACTGAAATGTTACCACAATCACCAAAACTGTTTTATTCTTTAATAAACCGGGAATAAATTCCCGATCCGGTGCGAAGACGACTCAGTTCGAGCAATGGCAAGTAAAATGTTACCTGTTATCAACTTCGGTTCCCTATAACGACTCTAGGAATTTCCAGGTAGGAATTTCTATCTATGCTGCTGTACTTTTGGTGTATTTACTAAGGTTTTGACAAGTTTTATTCCCAGCCAATGAGATAATATTTGTGATCGGGTCGGAACCACTTCACTTCAGTCACCTCGCTTGCTTTGCTAGGTTGTGTTTGCTTCACTAATATACCAGTAAATTAGGCTACGAATCCTGATGAGAACTGGAAATGGAATCTTTAGATAATTAACTTCCTCATAGAAGCCCAAGAAAGTAGTTAAAAGTCCAAGGACTTCTAAAAAACCCCAAGAAACGCAAGGACGTCTTCAGTATCCCCCCTAGTATCCCATACATTTCTTTGTAAATCAAGAAGAGCGTGTTGCTCCTTCTACGTCACTAGCCCAGTCTCCCTTCTCGCTCGGTCATATTTTGAAATCTTCCTATTTTCGCACTTTTGACCGCTCGAAAAAAATAGAAAGAAGCGTCAGAATCAAAAAATTCTTTCGACAGGTTTCTTAGAATAGCTTATATTTGGATATAAAAAAGTAAAAAAAAAAGGGTGATAGGCACTTTAATATTCAAATTACTAATTATATTAGTAAACAAGTTAATCTATTTCTTCTAAACAGAAGGGTTTTTTTAAAAATTGAGTTAGAGTTTTATTTTAGTTTATAAAATAACACAAAACAAAGTTTATCTTTTATCTTGGATTAAATTTAATTCTTTAGTTTGATTTTATCTAGACCCTAAGCATCAAAAAGTATACATCAAAGCCCCAGCTTTTGAAAGTTGTTAATCGTTTCTGGAGCTTCTTTTAGGTACAAAATATATGAAGTGGTGAAGGTGACTATTCTCAAAGTCATACTGAAGATAAGGCTCTACTCATTTTGTCCTAGATAATATCATTGTTTTGTCAATGGTGTCTTTTACTTGAGGGTCCATGAGGATTTAGGTCTTAAACTAATGATGCCTGTGGAGGAAACTAATCAACAACCAACATCTCATTTGTGGATGTTTTGGTTTCTAACCAAAGAATTTTTTACTGACAAAATTGAAAACATAATGACAGGAAATTGAAGTCTGGGTAGACAAAATGGCAATCGATGATGTTAGCTGGTTAACAAATAGATCAGGCTTAGCTATGTTCTGTTTACTGATAAACCATGACTGGAGCTATAGGACACAAAATATGTTAGAGATCGGCAGGCATAGGCGAGTGATTTCTATACCTTTTTGAGAGTTCTACAGCTTCAGGAGTGTTTTATCAGATAAAAGAACATAGCTGATCTATTTGCTTTATATAATAGATTTTCAAGAGAAAATTTTGATCTATGCAACGATTGGCTAAAAACTTGATATAGGGATATCTGATTGGTCCAGTTTTGACAGGTAATGACAGTTTTGTACAGCAAATGGTTATGGCATTTGTTGAAAAGTGTGGTTATACTTACCATAAGGTTTGACAGTGGTCATAAACTTTGTTGTTTCTGCTTTATCTTTACTACTGTCATAGAAGTTCAGAACATCCAACACAGCCTGGAAAAACACATTAAAAGAATTATCATTATGTCTGTGATTACTCTTCAAAACCAGGAATAAGTATAGTTATTTCTCAAAAAGTATTATTGCTTGATCAACCTGTGGAATGAACTGTTATCTGAGGGTTACCAAGAACATCAGTGAATATTAATTTTCTTAGCCCCTTTGCAAATTAAACATAAAAATTTTCTGATTTTTTTTACTATGAATTTTTTTAAAGGAGGACTGGCATGGAAATCGTAAGAATTTTAGTTCAGCTGAAACTTTACTGGAATAACCCTTGAAGGTCTAATAATCACTGGATAAAGTTTTATCCTGATATTCGAATGGGAAGTATTATATTTTTGTGAATTTTTATAGGAGTCTGTGACATCATACACTCAACATTAGACATCGCTCCATACATTTCTTTGTATTTTATAATCAAAATATCTTCTAGTTTCATATTCCGTATTGAAGAAAAAATACCATAAAATGATCCTAACTATAAGTTATGTACATTAAGTCCCTAAGCGGACCTTTGGGCTTAATAGAATTGAAGTAAAGCATGAAGTTATTTACAAAGAAATGTATGGAGCAATGTTTAGTGTTGAGTGTATGACGTCACAGACACCCATAAATATTTGTAAAAACATAATACTTCCCATTGGAATATAAAGAAAAAACTTTAACCAGTGATTATTAAAGTCTTGAAGATTATTCCATTGACCAACCAAATCCTAATCCTGCTTAACTCTTTGACTCCTTTTTTCGGATTTTTGGAGTTTATTAGTGTTTTTCTGGACCTCATCGTTCTCAAAGTCCTAGCAAAAGCAGATTTGGAGTTTTGATTGACATTCTCTGCATTTTATGCAAATGCAGTACAAAGTTCACCAGTGGCATGATATTCCAGCAAAGAAACGTTTCTTGTAAAAAGCAATGGCAGCTTGATTTGGAAGTATTTTAAAAAATAAAGATTTTCAGAGCCACTTTGACCATCTATGGAGTGCTAGAGGGCATCATGAAGCCCTAGGACAGCTTAAATCAGCATTATCTAGAAGAACGGAGATTATTCAAGCAATTTTAGCACCAAAAGTACTTGGTACTTCAAAAGTACTTCATGTACTTGGTGTATTTGGGAATTTTTGGCATGATTATCCTCTAAGTTCGTAAATAGCAGGACAACCAAGTCCTACTTTGCCTTTTCTCGAATATTTGACTCATGGAAAATGCTGTGAGGCTGATATTTCCTTGATAGGAACTAGTGGCTTGACCCTTTTAAAATAAAAAGATGAGGATAGGATGACTTCATGCCTAAATTTTAAAGGATTTCCCAAGAGGCATTGCGATGCAAACAATTGAAGAATGGAGTAGCAACGAGTCAGGTCAGAACTTACCTGTGTTCAAGCATTATTTTTGAGTTTAAATAAAAAAATGAAGTAAAAATGATTTAATGATAAAGAATGATATATTTGGCTTTGAAAATAATGTCAAAAACAGTGTTTTTTCTTTTTCAAAGGATTAATATTTAAAGGATTTTTTGTTAGAATTTGTGACATTTTCCCAGATGTTTTGATTTCAAGAAGTTTTTCTGTTTAGCAATAAAGAATCTAAACTGGTATTCAGGCTACCTTGCTCAAAATTGTCGAAGGTGGAATTTTTCAAGTAAGGTGCGTTTTTGTAGGAGTCAAAGGGTTAAACCTTTTCTAAGTTTTTATCAAGTTTTTCTTTGATTCGTTCAAGAGAAATGGTTCGTGCCCAGATATTTGAGACCTGCATTAATCATACATATAGATAATACATAATTTACATATCAAGTTCAGCACATTTTTGAAGTGAAGTCAAACTGAAATAACATCTGCCCTGCACAGAAATGAGCTGTTTTTTTGAATCAGAACAACATCAGGCTTTTTGAGTTTTAGGGATTTCAAACACTGATAATTGCATTCACTTGTTTGACAGAAAAACTTTGACATCTTGAGGTCAAAGATTTTAATTCTCATTGATATATGGCAAGTTAATTGCATGTGCTATGATTGGTCAATTTGCTGTCCATAACTGATGGTACAGACCAAAAACTGAAATGGTTTGCAGTACTCATGATATTTTAAAACATTCAAATCTTGGATATAAAGATATTATATCATTTTCATTCAAGTCTATATGATAAGACTGACAGACTCTGTTGTTGTTCACTGATTTTTCTAAATAATTCTGTAAAATTATCTTGAATGCTGTTAAAGAATTAATTATAGTTCAATCAAGATTAAAAAGAAATTTAAACATACCTTTTTATGCTTCTTTTGTTCATTTATAGAAGTCTATTTTTTTTTTTGTTTTAACTGATGCAATCTGCATCGATTTTTTCTTGATTTTGATATAAATAATCTAAAGGTAAAGCTCAGTGCTAGACATCATCCCACATTGAACAGTGAGATTCCAGCTCCTGATATAAATAGCTATATACCAGTTGTTTACACAGTATTCAGGGCAGATCGTTACGTACATGCGTATGATTGGTTCGTTACATGTGTATGCTGGTTTTGGTACATGTCTATATTCAAGTTATAACATAATATTACAATCAAATAACACAAGATACCATGTTGCAAAGTAGTTTTACGATAATATAGATCAAAATTATGGGGTCACAAATGCTTTGTTTGCATTTGATTGATAAGTGAAATACCAATTCTCTCTGATGTGTACAGGCAAATGACTTGACCCCAAGATCTATGTTAAACCTCTTAAATTAATAATAGTAATAATAATATATCTATTCAACAAGTTTAAACAAATTACAGTCAGAGACTGATTATCTTGTGAACCTCTAAATTTAAACCTTTGAATTGAAAGATCACCATTTGGATGGAATTGAAGTTCTAGAATGGGGCTAAAATGAGTTTAGAATGCGATTTTCAAGTCTATCTGATGTGTACCGAAAAGACAAATATTGCTGCCAGGGTCAAAAATTATGAGTGAAAAGTGAATCCAATTGGTGGAAAGGACAGTAACAGTGTGACAAGTATTAGCCGCCATGTTGTTTCACCTGGCAGAATCACCAGGGGAGCATAAAGCATGAAGGCGTATTTTCCCGGTTGCAGTATTTTAGAGAAGTTCCTGTCTGACCAGACTGACTGCATGTCAGGGCAACCTTTGTCCCTGATCTGACATATGACAGCCTTATAGAAAAAAATTATTTGAAGCCTTTAAGGTATGCCTTATACATGAGGAAATACAATACCAATTCTTAAACATATTCCAGTAATTGCTGTCTATAGCTACATGTAGTCATAAGATTTTATTGTCCCTAGGTGGGTTCAGGGGTGGGGGTGTAATCAAAGATCACAATAGTATAGTTGGAGGTATTTAGGTGTCACTAACCTGTGGATTTTTTTTCTGTTCTGCTTGTGTAATATTTGACACTTGAAGTAATCTTGCCCATGCTTCTGGCATGCCCTGCAAGTGAATTTTTTTTAGAATCATTGTTCAGAAACAGATTATTATTTCCAGTCATGAATGAAATTTTTACTAGCTACATAAATGGCAACCTTTGAGTATAAATGTACAAGGGTTACTGAGTAAAGAATTGCAGTGTTTGCTCTTTACTGAAGGCTGGTGATGATATTTATTCAGTTGATTAAAAACTTCAATTATTGTTTTGCTGTGCACCTCTTGACCTATGAGTCTTGAAATTTCTGTTTACTTACATCAGCAAAAACATTTTTCTCATTGGAAATTTATTTTAGGCATAAAATCGTATTATTTTACTTCAAAGTTGCATCTTTCCTTGATTCTTTAATATAAATAATTCAAAGAAGTTGATCCACAGTGCTAGAAATATCCCACATGGAACACCAGCAGTTCTGATCCTCACATAAAAATCAAATATTATAATCTTTTCTTAAAAGAACGTCTACTTATTTCTGTCGTGTAACATTCGTAAGAAAGATGACGTAAGCCAATGGGAGAATGTTTAATCATTAATCTGCTAACATCTTAGTGAGTGAACGAGTGACACATTTGCATATTCAGACCCCTTACAATAACTCATTTATATGTGGAAAATATTTTAGCATCAACTTAAATGAAGAAATCCAGGTGATAAGGAAAATACAAATGAATATAAAAACAAACAATAACTAGCTGTTGCTGGTAGTTTTAAAAATGGAAGAGAAAAAATGAAAGTTATAAGGATGTAATCTTAATGACAAAAGTACAACAGTTTGAAATGAGCTTGACTTCCTAAGGATCAAAGAAGTAGGTTGAGCTTATTACAATGCTAATCAGAAAAGAATTGGATTCAAATCTCCATGTACACCTGCCTAGCATGCATAATGTAGCCTATATATTATGATTATGCTTCTGCTCTGCTTATGAGTCATTCTTGTTCCCAAGCTATTTTATGTGGTTTTTACTGACAAAATATGTCAAGGCAACTCAATTAAATGGCAGACTAAAACCTCAGTATTAATGAATAATGGCTGATGCTAGCCCTTAACAGGTGGGGGTAATGCTTGGTGCATATTTTAGTAGCAAAGACAAAGAATTTGATCTTTGCTTTCATAGTCATAGTAGAATTGAGACAGACTCAAGCTAGGTCTTGGATATTCTGACATAATCCACAACAATAAGCAACACCTTCAGATAAAGAAATCCTCATCTGCACAGTTACAAGATCAATCAAATGCTTTATTCTTTGAATAGTAGTAACACAAGCTAGAAGTGGCCAAGTAATTCGACTGTGAGCTATGCCTAACGATTTTGACTAAGCTAAAGTTGCTGCTAGATAGTAAACTATAAACACAGTCCAAAAGAAAGAATAAACACTAAATAACACCTATGTATATTAAAATAACCATCAGAAAGCAAGTGATTCACTTCAACGCTTAGCGAAGCAGAAGTACAGGTAAGGAATGTGACGGTATAGGGCCAGGGAAGTCTGTCAAGGCATATCGAAATGGCTTTCCAAAGAAAACAAAAATGATTCTTTTTGCATACATATAAAAAAGGAGACAAAATTCTAAATAATGAATTTTGAACTATGAATAGATGTGTAATATTGAATGACAAGGGAATAGGAATCTTTGATCAATTTTGTACATAACAATGTTACGTATCCTCGCGTTACAAGAAAATGTATGTCGAGAGAAAGCTCTTACACTGGATAATAAAGATGTAAAGAAGTAGGGACTGTAGATATTGGAATTGCATGCTGTCAAATTGAATGCCGTTGTGAGTTGTCAAATTGGAAAAGGGGAATACATACAGCAAACTAGCAAGATTCTACCTCAATCCATAAACTAGTTTAGCGAATCCAATTATCAAAACTTAAATCTGTTTTGTCGAATAGCTTTACCAGTGTGTAGAGGAGAAGGAGATTCATTCTGTACGTTTTTTTATCTTTAAGGAAATTAGTATCTGATTCTCATGGTTGGGTGTGTAGTGTTATTACCGGCGAGGAGTAAAATCGTCAAGCAGCAGCAAAAACCACCTAAGACTTCTTATTCCATAGTTTATTGGAAAACTAACTTGACTCGTCATTTGACATGTAAATGGCTTAGAAAATCCTTGAAAATTCAACTTACCGTAAATTCTCCAGTTACTGGATCAAAACCAACATGAATAGTGTGCTCAAACTGGGTAGGGTAGGATATTTCCGGCTTTTTCTTGTTATCTACAGAGACGGATCGAACCAACACACGCCGTCACATTTTAAAGCGAAACTCAGCGAATATCAAGGAATTTCAAACCTAATACATCCAGCAAAAGGTACATACATTCTCCCTTGTTAGGGAATAACCTAAAAGTGGCTGTCTTCTTCTTTTTCTCCTCGATAGGAGCGCTTGGTAGAGGACGAGAGCCAGGAGAAATAGCATCTTTGTTGGATGTTAGTCGGAGAGGAGGGGCTGGCGGCCGCTCTTCGTCCGCCATTTTAGAGCTTTAATGGTGATACAGCGTTTCTCCGTTACTGAGGGTTCTGAGTTGGTATTATAGGAGGAGAATTACGCTAAATTCCAGCAGTGCTTGCCTTGTTTAAGAGGCCATAGTTTGTTGAGAAGCCGTCACAGACTGTAAGAAAGATGCTCGAGGAAGTCCAATGGGGGGACTCACATTGTGACAGGACACAATACATTCAATCCCCCTCTTATACACCATATGCATAACTTTTTAAGCGACCATGCAAACATAAATTTGTTGATTGGTCTTCCTGTGGTAAATAATTAAATTGATTGGTCTTCCTGTGGTATGGACGCGCATGTTCCAGGTTCCAGGTCGCTGGTTCAGGCCCCGTCCACACTATGCCGGATAAATTCGAATCAGAATTTTTATTTATCCGGTAAGGACTACCGTCCACACTAGTCCGGGCGAATCCGGAAAAATTCTTCGCCGAAAACGAATTTTTTTTCGAATACGGTCTCCAGAGTGGAACAATTTGAAAACGCTGGCTAGCCGTATTATATTAGTGTGGACGGAGAACATTTTGTACGAATTTTTTTAATACGATGACGTATTGGACATGTGTGTGTGTGTGTGTGTGTGTGTTTTTTTGGACGTGTGTGTGTTGTGAATTGAATTTGTACTGCTGAGACTGCCAGTAACCATTTAAATTACTTCATATTATAGGTAGTCTGACTTGATTGATTTATTTCATTTCAGATTACCTAGTACATTATAATTTAATTTAATTTTAAAATACATTGTAAACTGATTGTATTCATGTACAAATAAAGTTGTTCTCGTTGTTGTTGTTGTTGTCATAATTGTCATGGGAACATGGCGGAAAGGCTAAAAATTCACTGCGGACTCAATTTCAGCTTCGATGCACATGCTCCGATGTGCAATGAAGCGTTTTTGCCGCCCCTGATCAGACTAGTGTGGACGCGAAACATTTTCTCTGTTTCCATGTCTGGACCGAAATTTTTTTTTTCGGTTTCGTTGTGAAAGTTGCGGATTAATATTTATCCGGCATAGTGTGGACGGGGCCTCGTATGTAAACAAATATGGAGGCTGATACAAATAAATCACCGTCAATTTTATGTACGCCGCCGTCTAAACCATCGATACGCCGCCATCTTTGAAATTGACTTGAGCTTTTTTCGCGGAAAACCGTATTCTCTACTTTCACATCCGCATAATCCTTTGCGTCTTTGGGGGGGGGGTAACCAGAGGGTAAAAACCCACTTCTTTTGCTGAAGGCTGATCAGACAATGATTGACAATACCGTGTTTGGTATCCAGAAATAAAATGAAGAAGTAAAAAACAGAAAAAGATAGAAGCTTGAAGAAGTTTAAGGTACATTTTAAACATTTTTTCGTAAGTCAATACATTTTCTGTAAGACCAAAACTCTTGATGATCTGTACGCGCAAAAATAACTTGGAATAAACTGATAATCAGCATTGTACAGATAAAAGCAGGTATAGTATAAATTCACTTAAGAAACCTTTCAATTGGGGACAGTTTTTTTGAAAATAGAGAATTCGTCAGCATACGTCATTACCACAGGAAGACCAATGAACAAATTTGTGTCTGCCTTTATTTGACTGACCCGGACAAAGCATCATTAAAAAAAATGCAACAAAATTAAGAAAAGAAAGTGACGGCATCTTGGTTTCCAGGTTGTTTTGATTGCTAATTTATGCTAATGGTAGGCTTTCACGATAAACAGCTAGCCAGAAACATACTCCCTGATGCTGATTGGCCGAGACCAGTTCACATGATCATAGTTTCAATTTATTTGTATCAACCGCCATATTTGTTTACTTATGAGCCCGCGCGATTCTTACGAAACCGCATGCGCGGCTATACCCTAGGAAGACCAATCAATTAAATTATATACCACAGGAAGACCAATCAACAAATTTATGTCTGCCGTGCTCCCTTGGTTGTTCCAGCCCTCTTGAGTTATACATATGGTGCATAAGAGGGGGATTGAATGTATTGTGACCTGTCACAATGACTTTTAAGGGACTGTGCAATAATTATCGGGAGGGGGGGGGTTCTAAAATTAATAGGGGGAGGGGGGGTCAAAAGTTAAATTGTAGTGTAGGGTAGGGGGGGTTAGAAGCTAATTGCTTAAATATGGAGAGGGGGGTCATAAGTCAATTTGGGATTTTGTTCACTATAAAATTGAAAAGATGGATACAAATGTACTGTTTAAAATAAACATTTATTGTTATATTTTTTTACTGTATAAAGAACACAACTTGTCACAGGTGCAACCTCATAACCATATGTGTTGAAATAATGTATAAACTGAGTGATCCTTTGTAATAAAAATTATACAAAAAGCAGTAACTAAAAACAGTACAAGTCACAACTTTCTATACTGTACTGTGGTAAAGTTATGCCACATTGATTGACTGTATACAGTATAAGACAACTGACTATGTCATGTCTTTTTTGTTTTGCTTTGTAATAATTCTTCTAGCTATATGTTCACGATATTTAGTTCTATGTCAAGGGTAAAAACAGAAAACTCCTTGGCTTCCCCAACAAAGAATTTCGAAGAAAGAAGATCCCTCAGGGGTAGGATTTGTCAGTTTGAGATGTAAATATTAGTAGAGTGTCCTCATCAATATTGTCAAGTTGTCGGATGCCATATATCTCAGGGCTGTATTCTTTTGCTGAAGGATTTCCTCCTAAGGAATTAAATATAACACATGCCCTTTTCTTCCTATGTTCTGTTGCCGAGAGGCGTTGGTGGCGATGTATGGGGGGGGGGGTTGATAGTTATTTCATTTCAAAAGGGGGAGGGGTGAGGAGTTATTTTACGTTTAGAACAGGGGGGGTTAGCTTTAATTTAAGCCCAATTTGGAGGATTTTAGAACCCCCCTCCCGATAATTATTGCACAGTCCCTAAGAAACCGCATGGGCGTTCATACGACAGAAAGACCAATAAATTGAATTATGTAATTATGTATTCTCTGGTAATCAGTAGCCGTGCAAGGAGGTAAATAATGTGGAAGTGTTATAGGTATCGGACTAAGGTTCTGTGAAGGAATTTCGACGTGATGTGTAATTTTGACTGAACTAGAAGAGAATTAGTAGCACATTTTGAGGGTTCGAGCGAGCTTGCTGAATTTCTGAGTCTTACTTTTTACTGTATTTTGACAATGAATTAACACTAATAGACAGCTTGGGCTACCTGTGTTATAAGCAAGGCTATCTTGCTATAAAGCATGATGATGTTTCGTTCGGCCATTTTATTCACGTACGTCAATTTTTGTCTGATAGAAGCGTGATTTATTAGCTGAGAATGGTTGGGAAACGGTCAATATTGTGCATTGTTGGGTGAGGAATTGTTATACTTGGTGAGGTTTCCAAACTTCGAATATGGACACAAATGATTTTTGTCCATATTCGGGGTCTGGTAGAGTATTCGCGGGATCACGGTAAAATATATTGCAGGAGCCGGGAAACTAGTAAAAGAATCCTATTACGTGACATCAACCGTGACTCGGGAATAGAAGATTTGCACCAGGTCACGTGACCATACCGCCCTTAAAACGAGCATTTTTTTGTGGAAACAAACTTCACAAATGAAAAAAGTAACTAAACATTAGGAAGAGGGCGAAGTTTAAGCTCATGTTATAAACATGCATTAAATATAAAATGGAGTATTTTATAAGGGTTTGTATGGGAAAACGTAAACAGTTCCCCATACAAATCCTTATAAAATATTCCATTTTATATTTAATGCCATCTTCTCTGTTTCGCTTGTTATAAGCTAAAACCCCGCCACCCTACTAATATTGAGGTGCGTTTTTCATTTCTATTGTTCATTTTAACGCAGCTGCTCGTTTTAAGGGAAGGAGGGTCTCGTGACCTGTTAATGCAAGCGAATTCAATGCTCGGGATGTGGGATTTAATCGGGGGAAATGCGAAAAAATAATAAATAAAATAAAAATTCAAACGCATTTCAATATGTCGAATGTGAAAGGAAGATGACAAGACGTCGCGGGAGGCGTGATTTCGTGAAAAAATAACGCGTGATTCGGTATCCGAAAACTACCCCACCTCAAGG
Organism: Actinia tenebrosa; assembly: GCF_029948245.1. NCBI lineage: Eukaryota > Metazoa > Cnidaria > Anthozoa > Actiniaria > Actiniidae > Actinia > Actinia tenebrosa. The sequence goes on from NW_028292579.1 coordinate 13,040,507, forward strand.
AAGACCCTGCATATATTTTCTTCAAAGAGCGCTTGCATGCTCTTTCTGTAAGCACAAACATATCCCGCTACCTGGCGGTCAACATTGTTAAAATCACGTGATATCAGACCTTATTTCATTGGATATTTGACTATATAATGACAGCCAATTGACAGCAATCGCGAATATTAGGGGCTAGCAAACTGAATACAGTTACTCCAAAGAGTAGATAGACAAAGCAGGGGAAACCTGAAAGACCCAGAACGAATATCGCAAGATTCCTTAGATATGCTGATGTTCATGAGGGTATCTTAAGGATTTCTTAAAACCTTAAAAATGCAAGATATGATCATCTACCAAGATCTCTCTATCAGCATAAAAGCAACCTACCTATATTATATAAACCTATCGTTTTATTATATAGCTAGTACTTTTTTCGGTATTGAATTTATTTACACAAAAAGAAAGACTGTTGCAGGATCTTGCAGCACTTCGCGTGCGCAGATGGCGTCAGCACTGTGTTTTGTTCACTAATAAAGCACAGTTTTCGACCAATCAGCGCCCGCGTACTATCCAACTATATAATGAATAAATGAATGAATGAATGAATGAATGAATGAATGAATGAATGGATGAATGAGTGAATGAATGAATGAATGAATGAATGAATGAATAATTAAATAAATAAATATATTGCGATATGCATAACTTTGACCCTTTTTATATGTATACAAGTACATCAAAAATTATGGGATATCCTCCCTGATATTTTTTTCAGAAAGCCCTAGTTAGTGATAGACAACTCGAAAAAAATATCAGGGATCATATCCCATAATTTCTGATATACTTTTGATATACTTGTATATATGTACAAAAGGACCAGAATTTCTGCATATCAATATCCGATACTTAACAACCTAATGTATCTGACGTGTCTTGCATCAAAGTAAGGTATAAAAGTGTTTTTGTTAACTTTCAATAAATACAATCATATTTTAGTTTTTCCATTTTTGCATCTCTTTAGATATTTGTATATTTGTATAAATGTATTACTACAACCTCTCTGCAATCGAGTGTGTATATCATATATATATATATATATATATATATATATATATATATATATATATATATACACTTGATTGCAGAAAGGTTGTAGTATACATTTATACAGAAACCTAATGAGATGCAAGATATCAAATGAGATGCAGAACGTAAAACATGCATAAATACGATTGCTTAGCCACTACATTTTGTGGAAAAAACTTTTTAAACTTCACTTTGTGCAATACTAATGCCTCTAATATATAATAGAAGATAAATAAGACCAAATAAGTTACTTTTTTACTTTCTGCATCTCATTTGATATCTTGTATCTCATTAGATATATTTATAAATGTATACTACAATCTTTGTGCAATCAAGTGTATATATATATCTATATATCGATTGAAAAAAGGTTGTATACATTTATGCATGTATACAATTATCTAATGAGACGCAAAAGTGGGCAAACTCCTCAAATATGACTGTGTATATCTTGAAATTTAATAAAAAATACTTTTATGCCTTACTTTGAAGTAATACACGTCAAATACATAAGGTCTTTAAGTATCAGATATTAATGAATCATATTTATTTATATATTTTCACTTTTTAGGCCTATATGCTCGTCAAGAAGACTCTAAATATCGACGACTAATATATATTTGTCGAAAAAGGATATATCTGTCCACATCCTTGTATATACATTGAAACACACACATATATTTTCAAAAATGGCATAATAAAATACGCCAATTACATATTTGTGTCTTTTCGTGCGGAATTTTATCGTAGAAGACTTGATGATAATGAAAGAAAAATCAGAGTACTGTTGGTCTAATAATATTACAGTAATCGTAGGTAACATGAAATCTGCTTTTCTTAAACTAGAATTATTACTTGCAATGATAAAAATTCTAAAATGTTTCTTGGTACAAAATGATCATTTTATAGGTCTCTATTGAACCGCATGTGGTACTGCTCCATTGATTTAGGAATGTATGGAATGACAAGGATTATCTGAAAACGTTCTATAGATTCACTATAATTTGTTTTAACGAGGACAATTTCTACAGATGAAGATGATGCGCGTGAAGATAATGATAATGACAAAACGATATACTAGTAGTGTTTCGGTACGTTGTTTGGGCGCGGAAGCGAGACTGTCGGTCTGATTAACTCCAGCTTTATGTAAAGGTCATGCGAGGTGACTCTTTCCATTAGATCAGGAACGGAAGTAGTTCAACATGTCAAAAGTGTGGGAAGATGAACTGCTGTGAACATCAATCCACCAGTACACAACTGCTGGCTTATTTTCTTACAGAACTCTTTTTAAACCAGCACTTCGGCAGATAAACAACATCATTGTACAGTCAACAACTTGAGTATTGTTGCATTGTTAGGTTGGTCGAATTAAAACGTTAAGCACTCGATAAACAATGACCATTGACAGCTGTTAATTGATTGAAGGGTCAAAACAGTTAACCATGGCGTTACATCGCTATACTTGAATTATTTCTGCACTCGTGTGAAAAAAGAAAAATGAACGGATGAAGAACTAATTATAAAACATAATACTTTCACAAGCAATTTGTAATGCCAAATAATGCAAGGAACACTTTACTTAGTGGGGTTTTAAAGAAGAAGCATTGGATTTCACATCTTTTGCGTGAAATTTCTTTCGGACCGTCGAAATTTGTATTTTTCTGATTTAATATTGCTTACAGACATAAGTTGAAACACTAAAAGATTTTACAATATAGTTTAGTTTTACTGTGAGAGTTGAAGGTACCTTCACATAACACTCGGAATAACGATGAAGAAGAGCATCATATATAAGGACAGAAAGCGAAGGGTAGGGCTGCAAAACAAAACGTTTCGGTTTGATGTTTATGTAGGCAAAGATTGAAAACTCTTTATAATGAATCCAAAATTCGCTATATTTTATCTGGACACAAAGCGTTTCGAGTTTCTGCTAAAAACATTTATAAGGATTCGTTACAGGAAGAAATATATAAAGTCGTTTTTCATTTTGGAACAATTTATCAGGATCTATTCAAGTCAATATATCTTATCTTATCTTTTGAAGCCTTTTGAAGCAACACTAAGTCACATTAATTCTTCAGAACTCACCTCTATCCCTTTGTTAGTGATGTTCAGTTGGATCAAGGGTACATTGATGCTGTATTTAGGGCCACGATAGTTTTGTTGTGGTTTTCCAAACTGAGCAGCTCGCAAGTCCTGTCTTGGTACACTAACTTGTACAACCTTTTGCTGTTGTTCTGGTGCTGATGATACTATCTTGGACTGAACTCGAAAACCCACAGGGTGAACATCATCACAAGGCTTAACGTGTCTCACCACTAATTTTCGTTGATTCACTTCTGGATTCGCTCGAACGATGAGCCTTTTGTTAACTCGTATCGTTCCAGAGTCCATCTTCAATGACTCAGATGTTAAACAAGCCCAACACTGAACAACTTTGTGCCATTTCTTTCCTGCGAGTCGTCCGTATGAACTCTTGACGCGAAGACTTTGACATGTGATGGGTTCTTAGTTAAATGAAGTGTAAAAGGCTCCGATAACAAACCACTTCAGAGTGTTTCAAAATCAGAAACACTGAGACTTTGTTAACATTTGTCAAGATACGAAAAGCTCCCCCAAGCAAAGCTATGCCTTCCGTTATGATTGGTCGTCTAATGGCCTATAACCCGTAGAGCTTGCTGAACAAATTATTCAACAGTGACAAAGCACTACAAAACATCACATCGATGTCAGGGTACTGTTATGTTGATAATTCAAGCCAGACCCGTCACGCGCGCCTCGTCTTACATGTCAAAACAAGAAAACCGCAAATATAGTCGAGGTTTCCTGTGAAGGCTGTACTACCATTACTAGTAAACTATAAAGAGAAAATACGTGGTCTCGTTTGTGTGAATTTTGCTGAGCAATTGCTGATCCATGTGGTGGGGCGCAGCTCTGAGACTTTAAGTTAAGAAGAAAGATATGATAAAAAGTACAGATAGAAACATATTGAAGGACAATAGAAACAGCAGAAGAAGGAGGAGGAGGAGGAGGAGGAGGAGGAGGAGGAGGAGGAGAGGACCATATGCGCATAAATTCTCATAGTTTTACATATATTTTATAGTCCATACATTATCATTATATATCAGTTATGTTACACATGTTATGTCGTGGCAGTTTATGACATTGGGATAGACACTAGAGAAAAACGTTTGCGCATGCGTGCATTTCAGCACGTTTTCTAAAAAATTTGAAGAGTTTGAGTGAGAAAATAAATGTTTGTTTTCTCCAAGTATACAAAAAAGTTCGAGAGTATACTTTTGTCCGACCAAGATACTGTATTAACAAACACAATATGAAAGAATTAGTCTTAAGTTTCAAGCATGGACACTAAGTTTTAGCATTTTGTAAAGTCCAATTTATCAGGCATGTTTGAAAGTCAAATTTCAGAGCATGCGCAGACGTTTTTCACACGTGTCATTGGGATATAGGGTTGGATGGGGACATACATACAAACATAATTTTACTCTCATTTATTAATTGTTAAATATTTTAGATTTTGTTGGGATAAGACTGGTTTAGGGGAAGGTCACATTTAGTAATTTATTATATAAGTGGCTTCAGGATAAGGGAAGGGAAATAAGTAATTTTATATTTATGAGTAAATATATTAGTTGTTTATTTATTTACCTTCGATTTAATAGGGGTTTATATTTATATTTTTATATCCTAGATATGTATTGTAACTTTTATTATATCTATTAGTGTTGTAAAAACGTAATACAGTGCAAAAAAGTGTGATTCAGTGCAGAAAAATGTAACACAAGTGCAAATTACAAACGGATTTCTCGCTTTCGATTGGATGATAAACAATAGAAAATGGTTTTAGCCAATAAGATGACAGATTTTTATGACGAAAAATAAGAGGGAAATTTACCAAATCGAGAGGGAAAATGGCAGCCATTTTATCTTAGGTAAGCAAAGATTTTTACGGATTTTACTAATCAAACAACTAAAAAGACAGTTCAAAAAAGAAAACACAACTAAAAGTACATCGTTATGGCTGAATATATGGAAGAAATTGTGAGAAGAAAACAAACTATAACATGAATTGAGAGATTAAATGAGCCAACCGATCTAAAGAAAATACTGGAGCGGGTCTTTGTGGTAAGTGCCGACACAAAAGCTTGGCCTACAAGATCACAAAACTGAGTCGCTAAGTCTAGCTTCTGAAAATGTTCAACAACTTTTAGGTATGATTTTTTTCAATATACATCTCCAGTTAGCTGCAAAAGTCAGCCAATGCAAGTTTCTTCATTCATATTGATTCAGATTTACTTAACGTTAAAAAACTTTTTACGATCAACATATATATATCCAAATTTTGGTTTAAAATAAATAAAAAAAATTCTTTGAAAACCACATGCACTCGTGCAAGTTAATCCCAAATTGACTTCGAAACCGTATTATTACCTGACTTATTGTAACTTTCGTAATTTTATATACACGTTCATGTACGTTTTAACGAGCGAAGGCGTAGCATTCTCACTGTCATCACCTAAACCAGGAGCCCCGGAAAAGCCCGCTGACGCACGTCTTTGCTAGCCTGCAGAGCAGGCGTTCTTCTGATGGGTTTCTGTTTCGACTACGTTCCCGCGAGAAAAATGGGGCCTTGCGGTTTCAATCCTCGCTCGTTCCCATATCAAGCTTTACTCTGTATGTTAGTGTCGAAGATGGAGTAGAGAAAGCTCACTCCATATTTAAATTGTGCGGAAAAGCGGCAAACAAAAAGTCCGTCATTTTATAACGAATTCGACATGAAGATTTTTGAAGAAGAAAAGAAAAGAAAAAAAGACAAAAAAAAGAGGAAGGATACGGGGACGATGGTAACTCGTGGGTCTGCCTCGCAGACAACAAACACAGAGAAATACGACACTTAATATGTTTGATATGCAAATTTCCAAAGTTTCCCCAAACTTACAAGAACGCCTGCTTTGAAGGCTAATTCTTTGCTCGCTTCGAAAAAAGTAGAAAGCTATGCCCTGTGGAATGCCTCAGTCCTTACCTTAAAATAACCAGTTGTATCATCTCCTGAGTCAGACTATCTAATTATCTTCCTCTGTCACTCATCTCAGGTGTCTAAGTAGCTCAAAAAAAGTAATATCTAGTGCCACATCAACATTGCCATTCTTATGATAATTACTTGTGCACAAGATGTCTCCAGGATGCGCTACCTTTTTTGTCTTTAAAAGAGAGTGAATTCTATTTAGCCTTATTTGGGGCAGTGGCTAGACTTTGCTTGGAGCCGGTCTAGAACGGAGAAGTAAGACGCCTACTTTCCTCCACTAGTCTGGGTGCTCACCTTGGGCAAGTGTCAGTACACCCTTAGCCTCCCTTGCAGGGGTTACGGCGTGTATTGTTCATGGTGAATACCCACCGTCAGTTCTGCTAGTCAACACGACTGCAGTTCTGGCCAAGGGCAGTGCTTCCAACGTTATTCTCTCGTTAGAGGAAGAATCTACTGACGCTGCTTATGTCATAAAATGAGGGCGAAGGAAGGATTTTATTCCAAATCGGCCCACAGTATTCACATGAGGCGTGGCGTCCTGTGTGAATTAACCGCCCTTTGCGTGTTTTACAACGACCCTTCTTGCTCACTCGTTTTAAAAAAAAGTAAATCTCCATTAATTTCAAAATATCGATGAACAAAGGAAATTATAAACAGTCGAGCAATCGCAAGAGAAGTCTTGAACAAATATTAGCCTGTCCTACCGCTTATATGTAGCTTTAAGAATTGTAGACAGACTGTTGTCTATGACATAATTGCCCGGCCCTATTGGCTCTCCCATATCTTGATCAACATGGGCCAATGGGACGCTTGGAGTGATGGAGTCGGGTTAGAATATATTACTACTTTGTAAGTCATTAAACGACCTTCACAACTGACCACTTCAGCCCATTCCAAGTAAGTCCTAAACCTTTCTCGGCCGATTTCACCATTTACGCCAGTTAAATTTGTCACACACGCTACTTGTGTATATTATCTTTACACACAGGTCAACGTGGTGTGTTTCCAATTCTATTCGGGCGCGGGTATATTAGGTTTCCCATTATAATGATAATGGTCACACATTGGCGGCAAGTTAAAGGATTCCATTTGTAGCTAGCGTGGTGTTGAATGCGTGTAATTCCGCTTGGCAATCCGTTCGTTTATACTTTGCAGAGCGAAAAGTTTCGACGTCTTTTGATGGACTACTAGTTACTTCGATGTAGGAAACAACGCCAAAATTGCATTGCTATTGTCAATCAGGAAAAGTCTTCCGACAAAAAGTGCGAAGCTTCTGCAGGGACAGCGGTCGAGCTCGCCAAGACAACGAATGAAAGTCACCTGGGAGAACAAACAAACAAACAATCAAACAAACAAACAAAGAATCAATCAAACAATCAAACAATCAAACAATCAAACAATCAAACAATCAAACAATCAAACAATCAAACAATCAAACAATCAAACAATCAAACAATCAAACAATCAAACAATCAAACAATCAAACAATCAAACAATCAAACAATCAAACAATCAAACAATCAAACAATCAAACAATCAAACAATCAAACAATCAAACAATCAAACAATCAAACAATCAAACAATCAAACAATCAAACAATCAAACAATCAAACAATCAAACAATCAAACAATCAAACAAAAGAACGAACGAACAACAATAAATTGTAATAAATTATCTATTATATGACACGAAAAATGAGAAATAGTCTATGAAAAACAACCATTTTTATTGTAAACAAGCAAACTTAAAAGTCACGAACTCTAACCACTGACATGAGCCACACAAAGGAAAAAGGAGAAAATTTCCTTGCGCTGCAATCAGCAAAAAACACCGTTCAAAACCGGTTCACAGACGGTGTATTATCGCTTTGTCATTGCACTCGAAAAAATGGTCATAATACACGTGAAAATTGAGTGTGTCGTATAATAAACCTTAATAATGGAGCCTAGAGTTTACAATGGTCTTGTCACTTAGTTTGCAATGGGGCTTACAATAGTAAATAACTCTAATGAATGCACCATTTTGTACTAGGAACCTTTCTTAAACATCAATAGTGACTTTGGTTTACATCACGGATATTGTCAACTAGTTTGCAGTGGGGCATCCAATAGTAAATAACCAATAATGAATGCCCCATTTTGTACTAGGAACCTTTCTTAAACATCAATAGTGACTTTGGTTTACATCACGGATATTGTCAACTAGTTTGCAGTGGGGCATCCAATAGTAAATAACCAATAATGAATGCCCCATTTTGTACTAGGAACCTTTCTTAAACATCAATAGTGACTTTGGTTTACATCACGGATATTGTCAACTAGTTTGCAGTGGGGCATCCAATAGTAAATAACCAATAATGAATGCCCCATTTTGTACTAGGAACCTTTCTTGAAATCATATTACCTTAAAGTTTATTAAATTGCGATTTCAAAATTAATATCCTTTATTTTAATTGTCCTCTTTTTTTCTTTGCGTGTGTTGAGTTTGGCAATAAACCTTGTCAGGGACTTAATATTCAATTATGTTTTCACCTGCGTTTGGAAAATTACATTAATAAAATAAATAAGTCAGATATAAAATTAAAACTTGGGTAACTAGAAGAGCAATAAATTTCTTCATTAAACTCTGAATGCTATTAATGCTATGATATTTGATGAACCTATTGTGTGCTATCAATCAAAACTCTCTGTAGTTTGTTAGTTGGGTGTGAAGATAAGAAGACGACGTGCAGAGGACCATCGGTGAAGATAAGTGTTTTTGAACAGAAGTCAACTATTCTTGAACTCTTCTAAAGTATAGAAGAAGAAGAAAAAGAAGAAGAAGAAGAAGAAGAAGAAGAAGAAGAAGAAGAAGAAGAAGAAGAAGAAGAAGAAGAAGAAGAAGAAGAAGAAGAAGAAGAAGAAGAAGAAGAGGAAAAATAAAATCAAGTAGAGAAAAAGACGAGCGAGGTAAAATCTGAAATGAAAAACAATCTGGGTTTGTTTATCTCCTCCAGTGACTCTCTTCTTCCCTTCTCATTTTCATCACTTCTTATTCCCTTCCTGCTTCCTTCCTTGCTTCTTTCTTTCTTTTTTACATTTCCTCCAAATACTTTATTATACATATCTGTCACGTCTAGAGAAGTGGGGGGAGTAATATTTTCCTACGGACACATAGATTTCTTCTAGACCGGACGCTCTTGACTATAACTTTATTCGCTTGTCTTGTACGAAGTAGAGGTTGCTGAAAGAAAAGAGAAAAGAAAAAAGACAATCATTTTCTTAGTAGTTGCCAGCAAATCCAAGCAACATATCCAATACATCAATCACTTCTGAATTTAATTATATTCCGTGTAATTATTTTCAGATAATCATCAAATATACAGCCCAACCATGTCTCAACTTTATACCAATAACACACCGGCCCAAGTAGCCGTTGCTGTGTCTCTATCTATCCTAACAGTGGCTAACGTAATAGGAAACATCCTGGTTACACTGATCATTCTGACCAATAAATCCATGAAATTACCAATGAACTACCTTCTCGTCAACCTTGCTGTAGCTGATATAATGGTAGGGATATTCCTTGCTCCACAGTATGTTTTCATCTCCTTTTTCACTCATCCTGACGGCGTTGCGGGAAAGATATTGTGCAAGGTGTTAACTGGTGGATCATTTGCTTGGATAGGTGCTGTTGCTTCGTCATTTACTCTCGTTTCTGTGGCATGTGAAAGATATTTTGCAATCGTGCATCCTTACTCTATCAAGCTGAAACTAAATATGAAAAGGCTTAAATTGATCGTCATCTTTTGTTGGCCTTACGCCTTGATATTTAACTTTCCTACATTATGGACACTTGACTTCAGTACAGAGGTACAGTCGTGCACGCAACAATGGTCAATGCATCTCATGTGGCTTTCTACTACTTACAGCACATTTTGGTTGGTTTTTGTTGGAGTCATTCCTATTTCCATCATGTTTGTTCTGTACAGCAGAGTCATCTACTCTCTTTGGTTCAAGCAACACCAAGTACAAGGTACACAACTAGCCTTGTTGAAGTCAAGGAAGAGAGTTACCAAGATGATGATCATTGTCAGTGTTGTATATGTTGTTTGCTGGCTTCCAAATATCTTGATATATCTCTTTTCCAGTCATGACACTGGACTCGTGTTGGCAAGTCTTCCATATGTAGTTAGCTTGGTGCTGGCTGCATGTAATTCCGCTATCAACCCGTTTGTTTATACTTTACAAAGCGAAAGGTTTCGCCGTCTTTTGATGGGGTTACTTCGACTTAGGAAACAACGCCAAAATTGCATTGCTGTTGTCAATCAGGGAAAGTCTTCCGTCAAAAAGTGCAACATTTCTGGACTCGAGCTCGTAGATACGAAGAAGAATGCCGAATAAAACAGTGTGGAAAAAGAAGTAACAGACAAAAACACAAACTAGCGAGGAGAATTACATACAATTTTCAATTCTACACAAAATGGAAATAAATAAGACATATAACTTGTCCTTTCATTGTAATATTACAGTGCGGACACTCGAACCATGAAATTCCGCTTTGTGTATACTTTGCATAGCGAGAGGTTTCCGGACGTCTTTTGATGGAGTTGCTATGTTGTAGGAAACAACGGCAAAAAAACCTTGCTGTTGTTAATCAGGGAAAGTCTTCGGACAAAAAGTGCAACTTTTCTGCAGGGAAAGTCGAGCTCGCCGATACAAAGACGAACGATTGAAAAAGGGTGGGTCTACGTGACGATAGAACCTGAAAGAACAAACAAACAAACGGACAGACAGACAGACAGACAACAAGCTTAAGCCAACCGATGGGTCAACTGAACGGAAAGACAGACAAACAAACAAATAAGGAGACAAAACAGAGAGACAAAAAGACAATCAAAAGGAAAAAAGTAACACTAAATAAGCAAACAAGCAACCCAGAAACCAACAAAATTGCAAAGAAACAGGTAAGCAGACAGAGAGACAGACAAACAGACTGAGTGACAAACAGCTGACGAAAAAAAATCGATATCGAATCGATATCTATGAAAGACGTTCTCATTTGAGAGAACAGAACGCGAAATCTTCAACCAAAAAAAAAAGAAAAGAAAAGAAAAAAAGAAAAAAGAAAAGAAAGAAAGAAAAAAAAGCTTAATTAGGACCTCGGAAAGTGTAATTTAAAATAAGTTAATTCGAAACAAGAGCTGAGTAAATTAGTGTCGCGCGTGGTTATATGGGGAGTTCTCATGCAGTGTATCCTTACACACCCTTCTTTTAGCACAGAGGCCTTCAGTCTGGTTGGCGTGCTCGTGCTCGCCTCTCACCTCTCAGGTCCGGGATTTGAATCCCAGTCACCCCATGTGAGCTGAGTTGGTTGGTTCTCTTTCTGACTCCGAGGGTTTTCCGGTCCTCCGGTTTTTCCTCACTCCCCTAAAACTGACCAAAACTAATTCATACTGGTTAGAGCTGTGTTCCGGGGTCATACATGGACTGTATAGCAGCTGGAAGAGGCGCTTACTATGCTTTCAGTTCGACCCCCTTGAGCTGCACCACAGGTGTTTAAAAATCGGTAAATTGTAAAAAATGCTCATCTTTTTAATTCTTTGAACCTCTTGCTGGCTTACAGTGCGGACACATTAACCAGGAACACTTTAACAAAATTCAACATTCAACAAATCGACCTAAGTTTTTGTGTGTCTTTCCTCTTATTGACGATTAATTGCGTCATCAAATTGTCAATTAAAGTAGTGTGAATCCACGAGGCGTAGCCAAGACTTTACTCGTGACTGGTGGCTTTCTTCAAGAGGTTCTATTAGTGTGTTCGCACACTTAAATTGATATCATATGAATCCGCCAATCATATACTGTAACTTGGTAGTAAATTATCGCAGTGCCACTTTACATCCCCATTTCAAGCAGGCTTTCAACCTCAATAATGGAGTCTTGAGTTTACATTGGTCTTGTCAGCTATTTTGCAGTGCGGCTTACAATATATAAGATTTAGTAATGAAAAACAAATGAATGCTCCATTGCAATGGGGTTTCTTAAACCGCAATAGTGGAGACTTGAGTTTACCCGTGGTATTGTCAACGTACTAGTTTGCAGTGGGGCCTGCAATATATAAGATTTATTGGTGAAAAACCATATATCAAAAGTTCATTAAATTGAGATTTCAAAATTAATATCTGTTGTTGACTTGATGCATTTGTTGACCCGCATGCTAGGTCTAACTCTAGCACCTGCTATTATTAATTAACACTTATTGACTGAGACCAAGGGAAACAGCGTGTTTCGTGGTCCCGAGAGGGCGTTCGCCTCGGGAACCATCTCCGTCTATGGAACACGAAACACAAAACACACTCGCTTTCCCGAGGTTACAGTCAAACAGTCAATAAGTGTTTTGTTACATACCAAATGTCAAAGAACACCTAGCAAATGCTTGAGTTTTTGATTATTTGATTTTGACGAATTAGAAAAAGCTTACATTTCACAGCACGTTCACGTGATACCCTCTCGACCAATCAAAGTACGAGAAAAATGGACTTTGACAGTTGGTATATATAAGAACAATATTTGTTTTTCCTTTCTCACGGCATTACGAACATCAAATTAATCTTTGCACTTGTTATAATGTTTCTTTTCTTTATTTTATTTTCCCTTTAGAGTTTTAAAAAATGATTCCCAATCGTAGGGATCATTTTGATCTGAGTTTACAGTTCGAGGTCCAAAAGACGATGAAATCGTGGTTTAAAGTGTGTTGCTTTTCAAGGATGGCGACGGCTGTACTTTCCTCGCTTGTCAGATTATATATACATATCAGCGACATCAGATACCATAGGGAATTTATATAGGAAAACAATGGCGCGCGCAAAAATAAAATGTTCTAGTGCATTTTTTATCGATCTTTTTACTCTTTCGTATCACGGAGGTCATTATCTTAACCTCGAATTAAGAAAATATATATTTAGTTTTTCCGATTTTATTTTCACCATTCACTTTAATCTTGTGATTGGGTGTAATAAACCTTGTCAGGGACTTAATATAATTCAATTATGTTTTCACCTGCGTTTGGAAAATTACATTAATAAAATAAATAAGTCAGATATAAAATTAAAACTTGGGTAACTAGCAGAGCAATAGACGACGACGTGTAGAGGACCGCCGGTGAAGATAGTGATTTTCAACAGAAGTCAACTGTTCTTGAGGCTGTGCAGTTCTATAGTAGAAGAATTCAAGGAGGAGGAGAAAAAGAAGAAGAAGAAGAAGAAGAAGAAGAAGAAGAAGAAGAAGAAGAAGAAGAAGAAGAAGAAGAAGAAGAAGAGGAAAATAAAGTAAAGAAAACTAAGACGAGCGAGGTAATATCAGAAATGAAAAGAAATCTGAGTTTGTTTATCTCCTCTAGTGAGTAATCTCTTCTCCCCTCCTTCTCATTTTCCTTCTTACTTCTGTTTCCCTACTTTGCTTCTTTCTTTCTTTTTTACATTTCCTCCAAATACTTTATTATACATATCTGTCACGTCTAGAGAAGTGGGGGAGTAATACTTTCCTACGGACACATAGATTTCTTCTAGACCAGACGCTCTTGACTATAACTTTATTCGCTTGTCTTGTACGAAGTAGAGGTTGCTGAAAGAAAAGAGAAAAGAAGAAAGAAAATTCAAACCCATCATCTTCTTAGTAGCTGTCAGAATATTCAAACAACATATCCAATACATCAATCACTTCTGAATTTAATTATATTCCGTGTAATTATTTTCAGATAATTATCAAATATACAGCCCAACCATGTCTCAACTTTATACCAATAGCACACCGGCCCAAGTAGCCGTTGCTGTGTCTCTATCTATCCTAACAGTGGCTAACGTAATAGGAAACATCCTAGTTATACTGATCATTCTGACCAATAAATCCATGAAATTACCAATGAACTACCTCCTCGTCAACCTTGCTGTAGCTGATATAATGGTAGGGATATTCCTTGCTCCACAGTATGTTTTCATCTCCTTTTTCACTCATCCTGACGGCGTTGCGGGAAAGATATTGTGCAAGGTGTTAACTGGTGGATCATTTGCTTGGATAGGTGCTGTTGCTTCGTCATTTACTCTCGTTTCTGTGGCATGTGAAAGATATTTTGCAATCGTGCATCCTTACTCTATCAAGCTGAAACTAAATATGAAAAGGCTTAAATTGATCGTCATCTTTTGTTGGCCTTACGCCTTGCTATTTAACTTTCCTACATTATGGACACTTGACTTCAGCACAGAGGTACAGTCGTGCACGCAACAATGGTCAATGCATCTCATGTGGCTTTCTACTACTTACAGCACATTTTGGTTGGTTTTTGTTGGAGTCATTCCTATTTCCATCATGTTTGTTCTGTACAGCAGAGTCATCTACTCTCTTTGGTTCAAGCAACACCAAGTACAAGGTACACAACTAGCCTTGTTGAAGTCAAGGAAGAGAGTTACCAAGACGATGATCATTGTCAGTGTTGTATATGTTGTTTGCTGGCTTCCAATCCTCTTAATATATCTCTTTTCCAGTCATGACACTGGACTCGTGTTGGCAAGTCTTCCATATGTAGCTGGCTTGGTGCTGGCTGCATGTAATTCCGCTATAAACCCGTTCGTTTATACTTTACAGAGCGAAAGGTTTCGCCGTCTTTTGATGGGGTTACTTCGACTTAGGAAACAACGCCAAAATTGCATTGCTGTTGTCAATCAGGGAAAGTCTTCCGTCAAAAAGTGCAACATTTCTGGACTCGAGCTCGTAGATACGAAGAAGAATGCCGAATAAAACAGTGTAGAAAAAGACAAAAACACAAACAAGCTAGGAGAGTTTTTGTGTGTCTTTCCTCTATCATTGACGATTAATTGCGTCATCAAATTGTCAATTAAAGTAGTGTGAATCCACGAGGCGTAGCCGAGACTTTACTCGTGACTGGTGGCTTTCTTCAAGAGGTCCTATTAGTGTGTCCGCATAGTTAAATCGATATCATATGAATCCGCCAATCAAATACTGTAACTTGGTAGTAAATTATCGCAGTGCCACACTACATCCCCATTTCAAGCAGGCTTTCAACCTCAATAATGGAGTCTCGAGTTTACATTGGTCTTGTCAACTATTTTGCAGTGCGGCTTACAATATATAAGATTTAGTAATGAAAAACAAATGAATGCTCCATTGCAATGGGGTTTCTTAAACCGCAATAGTGGAGACTTGAGTTTACCCGTGGTATTGTCAACTATAGTTTGCAGTGGGGCCTCCAATGTATAAGATTTAATTGTGTAAAACCATATATCAAAAGTTTATTAAATTGAGATATCAAAACTATGTTAGATGTGTTAATCATCACAGTGAATAAGCGATCTAAGCGAACGCTGTTAATAAAGACCTGAAAAAATGATTTCAGGCTTCAACGTGCGGGAATCGAACCCATGACCTCCGCAATGCCGGTGCGATGCTCTACCAACAGAGCTTTGAAGCCAATCCTGTTGGTGAGCGGTCATTTTTGTTGGGTTCATCGAAATCTGTTGTTGAATTGATGCATTTGTTGACCCGCATGCTAGGTCTAACTCTAGCACCTGCTATTATTAATTAACACTTATTGACTGAGACCAAGGGAAACAGCGTGTTTCGTGGTCCCGAGAGGGCGTTCGCCTCGGGAACCATCTCCGTCTATGGAACACGAAACACAAAACACACTCGCTTTCCCGAGGTTACAGTCAAACAGTCAATAAGTGTTTTGTTACATACCAAATGTCAAAGAACACCTAGCAAATGCTTGAGTTTTTGATTATTTGATTTTGACGAATTAGAAAAAGCTTACATTTCACAGCACGTTCACGTGATACCCTCTCGACCAATCAAAGTACGAGAAAAATGGACTTTGACAGTTGGTATATATAAGAACAATATTTGTTTTTCCTTTCTCACGGCATTACGAACATCAAATTAATCTTTGCACTTGTTATAATGTTTCGTTTCTTTATCTTATTTTCCCTTTTCTTTTCCTTTTTTTTTTTTTTTTGAGGGTTGATAAGTATATTTTACGTGTGTTGGGTTTGGTAATAAACCTTGTCAGGGACTTAATATTCAAATATTCCGGTAAAAACATTTTCTGCATGAAAATTTCGGTCATATAAAAATCTTCGAGGAAGAGCCAAAAGAGTTTTAAAAAAATGAATCCCCCATCGTAGGGAACATCTTGGTCAAGTTTTTTTTGTGGAGTTCGCGGTCCAAAAGACGATGAAATCGTAGTTTAAAGTGTGGGTTTTTTTTCAAATATGGCGACTGTACTTTCCTCCCTTGTCAGAGTATATACACATGACGACATGACACATAATCTTGTTATTGGGTGTAATAAACCTTGTCAGGGACTTAATATAATTCAATTATGTTTTCACCTGCGTTTGGAAAATTACATTAATAAAATAAATAAGTCAGATATAAAATTAAAACTTGGGTAACTAGCAGAGCAATAAATTTGTTCAACAAACTCAATGCCCTGAATGCTATACTTTTTGATGAGCCTATTGCATGCTATCAATCAAAACTCTCTGTTGTTTGGTTGGTGTGAAGATAAGAAGACGACGTGAGGACCGCCGGTGAAGATAGTGATTTTCAACAGAAGTCAACTGTTCTTGCGGCTCTGCAGCTCTATAGTAAAAGAAGAAGAAGAAGAAGAAGAAGAAGAAGAAGAAGAAGAAGAAGAAGAAGAAGAAGAAGAAGAAGAAGGAGAAGAAGAAGAAGGAGAAGAAGAAGAAGGAGAAGAAAAAAATGAAGAAGAATTACACAGGTAACCCAGTAAAATAACGAAGGTATTTAAGGTATTTTATGAGCGGTTTACCACAGGTAACCCGCTAAAAACAGACGCATTTTATGACTGAGCTACCACAGGCAACCCAGTAAAAAGACTATGAAAATTGCAGTCCGAAAAAACTTAAACAAATAGGCCCTTTGCGGCTCAGCATAAATCACGTGCTGATTAATTCACTGATAGCAAATGAATGAACATCTTGATTCTCATGGGTGAAATATACTGGTGAGCAAACAAAATTTCTACAACCTGTTTCGAGAGATCGTAATAAAACTGCATTTCGTAACACACTGGTTGCACATCGTTTCATTCAGTTCTTTACGAGTAGCTATAAAGAATCATTAATTTAAAATAAAATAAAAAATTTTGCTTACCAGTACAGACACGTGACCGTTAACTGCAAAGGGCCTATTATACGGACATGCATGGATAAACGACATAGGCCCATCATCCAATCCAGAAACTGAGAGTCTGGGAAGCCTGTGTTCCCACTCGCAATGCATGATGCAATTTCCCAGAATGCTGTTCGTCAGCTCTACGACTGTATTGAGGACGTGGCGGCCATAGAGAGCAAGAAAATATTCACTAAAACAGGCAAAAAAATAACTTTAAACTAAAGAAGAACGTCTCTTCTCTCCCAAAATGGTAGGTATACTATTATTCTTTGTCTTTATGCGATAATTTGTGAGTTTTCCTTAACGGTTAAGGCTGTTCTAGTATGGTTACGTGTCCTAACTTCTTTGAGATTCAGTCAAAATGGAGGAAATATGAAGGAGACATTCGCTGGCTTTACATCGATAATCCTTTGTATTTTTACATTATTTCCTTACCTTCTCTCGTTTATTATAACGATATAAGATCCTATGACGCCTGTCCGGAACAAGTTACCTCGTTATCTCAATTTATAAATGTCTTGTTAAAGTAATAATCACAAATCATGTGAAGTTTTTGATCTTCCAAACTGATCGCCTTACTATATGATAGAAATCTCATTGATGGATATTGTGTTTTCTAGGTGCTTCTTGCCTCAGCAATATGTACAAAAAGTGGAAAAGGTTGGTTCTTCCTAAAAATATTTATTGAATTTTCTCTGGATTGAACCATTTTATTTAATTTAGACTTACTGTTCTTTGTATTTGAGAATCTTAGGGAAGTTTTTAAATTTTTGTCAATATTTTGTAATTTTAACAATTATTTGCCAAATGCAAAGAGTACATGTAAATATACCCTGATATTCACATAGCGTGAGGTGACTAATTGTTTTTATTACATACTTGCCAAGAATTGGTATAGGTAATAACACGGTTTCATATTCAATTTGGGATCAATTTGCACGAGTGTGTTTTTCAAAGGTCAAAATTGCACGAGATCGTACGTCGAGTGCAATTTCAGTTCTTTGAAAAACACAGGAGTGAAAATTATTCCAAATTGAACAAGAAATCGTGTTATTACATAAAAAAAGTTACAAAAGAAAGACAGAGCAGAAAAACGGGTTCTACTTTCGACGTTTATGCGTTAATAAGCTTTATATTTCATAAACAGGCTCTTTTGGGGCTGATTAACAAAATACCAAAATTTGGGGAAATTTAAGGAATGCGTATTTGAGATATAATGCCCTGATTGTTGGGAGAAATGATATTTTGATCGGTGCAAAAACTAGCATTTTCGCTAATACCTTGAAGTAGAATTTATCGAGGTTAGCAGAATTTTGTGAAAAGTTTAAAGCACAAGAGACACGAATGAAACACTAAATGTTTTTAGCATGAATGAGAGATAAAGAAAAAAAAAAGTGAAAGTAGCAGCCTTGTTGTTTTTCTGCTCTGTTCAAAAGAAAGAAACAAAAATATGTAACGCATAATATTTTATGAAATTAGTTCATTCACAACCAACTATATTCAAAGCGATTTTGGCTTCAAATACATGTAATTCAAAGAGTATTTTATTTATTTTAAACCGATGTTTGGCTATATATGTTGAATGTAAAAAGTTTTTTTTACTGTAAAGTAAATCTGAATCACTATGAATGAAGACATTTGGATTTGCTGAGTTTGCAGCTAACTGGAGTTGTAAGACTTATATTAAACAAAATTATACCTGACAGTTGTTGAAAGTGTTCAGAAAACTTTGACGCTCAGGGATCTTGTAGACCAAAATGTTGTGTAAGCACTTACTACATCGTGTTTCATTTCTGTTTTAGTTTTTGCTTTACTTTGGCAAAGAATCGCTCAAGTATTTTCTTTTAGAGGGACTGGCTCATTTCCCTCAATTCATGTCATACTTTGTTTTTTTTCTCACTATTCCTTCCATATATTTAGCCATAACAATGTACTTTTACTTGTGTTTTCCTTTTTGAGCTGTTTTTTAGTTGTTTCATAGTAAAATCTGTAAAGTCTTTGCTTACCTACATGTAAGGTAAAGTGGCTTCCATTTTCCCCATGGATTTGCTTCAAATTTACCTCAAAGTTTTCGTCATAAAATCTGTCATCTTATTGGCTGAAATAATTTTCTATTGTTTACTACCCAATCAAAAGCAAGAATTCTGTTTGTAATTCGTACTGTGTTACACTTTCTGCACTGAATTACATGTACACTTGTTTTCACTGTACATGCTCTAAGCCAATCAGAATTGAGTAATTTTTTCATGTATGTTGTTATATAGGTAATTGTATGGAGCCCAGTAAAATAAGGATTAGTTTCAATCATGAAATTAATCCTTAATTTTACAAGGAACCATGCATTTACCTGTTTAACACATGTAGATATGCGATCTGAACTCCTCAAAAAAATATTAAATTGTAGTTTAGTATATACATTATGAAACATATTTGTCCTACTGGCTATGAAATTGGAAACAATCTCTTAAGGCATGGAAGGTTCAAAGTTGGTAGATGCTCATGCAAAAATATTGGGTTGAGTCTCTTATCAGTGAAAAGACAAAATTCAGGATAAAAAATGTTTTTCTTCCTATCTGGCAAACTTTGGAAAACCTCATGATTGCCACTCAAGCAGCAATTGTCTCTGAATCACTGGTCATGAGACAAATTACAGCAGGCAAAACTCTATATTCAAGTCTAAAATTATATTAAAATTCATTAAACTTGAACTTTTACACTAGTGTTGATAATTCCTCTTCCTCTAAATAAGATAAATTTGTATAAAATCAGTATTTAAATATGGTCTAGAACAATGTCAACAACTTAAAAGTTATATTAGCACTTTTGCACTACTCTATTATTCATAATGAAAATGTTCATTTTTGGACTATTCGGTGTGATTTTAAAGTAAAAATGACTAGGGATGTACAGTTTCATGAGCTCAATAATATCATGGCTTTTTCTAATATATGTGTTTGAGATGCCTTTGAATTTTGTTGATTGACATGAATATATGTCCATCACAAAACGTTACACCATGAGAAATATGTGTCACTTGACATAAATGTAAAAAATGAAAAAGCGCAAATGTGACCCTCCACAGGATTTCAGGTAAAAAGATGATGACATGCGCACACAAATTAACACCCTAAACAAAGGAAAATTATTTTAGCACACCATTCACCATGCAGTAAAAATTTCTTTTGTCTTTCATTGCACGATATACAAAAGAGCGTGTTTTGTTGAACAAAGAAGTGTGTCAGGACAAGAAAAAATGACTTTGCTATGCAAAATAACTTACAAACGTCTAAAATACAGTAGACCCTATAATTCGAATGAGTTAAAATTAAACTGAGAGAAAAACCAATACCAGCACTGGAAAGAGCACCTTTATTTTAGTAAACCTACAAATATTCATTATGTCAGATGACATATTGGCCAAGAAAACGTTAGTTGAAAATTGACAAATTCACAGATGCTTGTATGTCTGGGGGTATATGCTAGATAGACAGATAGATACACTTTAATTCAACTTTTCTGCGCTAGCCGTCATGTGGTATAAACTCAGTGAATTTGTATGGGAATCCGAAAATGATGTCCAAACTTTTTGGTGGATTTAACTACATTATTTATATTAAAAGAATCAGGGAAAGATACAGGTTGAAGTAAAATAATACAGTTAACACCTGAACTAAAATTCCAATGAGTCAAACCTTCTCTTGCTTATGTACAGTCGTTTGCAACTAAGCGTGAACACCAGACACTAAAACATGTTCTAACTGGCGGCCGAAACGTTGAAGTTAGTCAACCGGAATGTTCATGTTCGAAATGATTCGTTGGACGGTTGGGCACGCAAATTCCATCAGGTACTTCAATCTCGAAAGAATCAAAGTCGTTATCTCTCCAGTACTTCATGCTTTTGTTTGAAGTAAAGCCTTTTTATGAAAATGTGAAGAATACTGAAGGAGATCAGGATCGATCTCTTCTAGAAACTCGCTTATGTCTACTCTTTCGAAGGAATCCATGACCAACACCAACAGATCAACATGCACGCGTATTTGAACAAACGTTGCCATCAGGCTTGCCTTTGGCGCCAAACCTCAACGTTCGGGTTGACTAACTTCAACGTTCCTTCCGCCAGTTAGAACATGTCTTAGCGTCTGGTGTTCACGCCTAGTTGCAAACGACTGTATTAAAGCAAACAGAAATGCTTATGTTTAATCGTTAACATATTTAGATTTTTTCAGTAGACTTGTAGGTGGAGGCAGATGCATCAAAAAAATCACATTTCATTAGGATTCAAATAAGAGTCAGAATTCAAGCTTTGGAGGAATTTATTCTCTATATTGAGAAAGGTCAAAGTCATGGCAGTATTCAGCAAAAAAATCTTATAAACAAAGCAAAGTTTAAAGTTCTTTAATTTACAGATATACATGTATTTTGTGCTATGTTGTTAATTATAGGCAGGCTACAGTAACCCTATAATTTTTCTTTTCCAGCAATTATCTCTCGTCAATTCGTTGAAATGACAAGATCAAGAATTGAGGGTCTTCTGGCAGCATTTCCCAAACTGATGAATTCTGGGAACACGACTAAGCAACATACATTTGTTGAAACAGAGAGTGTGCGATATGTGTATCAGCCACTTGAAAAACTTTATATGCTTCTGATTACCACAAAACACAGTAATATCCTGGAAGATCTTGAAACACTACGACTCTTCTCCAGAGTGGTATGTTTATTTATCACACATCATTTTTATTCATTTATTTTTCATATTATATCGCTCATTTGCTAGTGGACTTGCTCATTCCCAACATGATATGGAAACTCGTGAATATAAACAATATCAAGCTCTTAAGATGTGATAATCTCTATGAAATATATACATTCTGTTAATAACAATAAAGGCATGGCTGCCATGTTTCATGACATGCACTAAATGTTTACCAAATCTGGCAATTTGACGGGCTAATATTTTCCTTTCACATTATTATTTGGATCCATTTTGCATTGTCCTCTGCTTTCATGTGTTTAGTGTCATGCTTTTTTAATTTGCGTGTCATGCTTTTTAAATTTATTTCAATAAAATTAGTCGCCAAAAACCTAGAAAGCTGAGACCACTGAGCATCATGGGAAACGTTTCATATCAAAAAAAAGATATATATACAAAGCTTTTTTAATACAAACTGCAGCTTGATGATGCTCAGAAGAGGTGAGACTGTAACCGGTAAAAGATTCGCAAGTCCATGAACAGTTATCAAGCAGTTGAACATGAAAAATGAATCTACCCATAATCCTTGTCGGCCTCAGCTTTATAGCTTTTCAGGTGACTAACTTTATTGAAATAAGTGTATTCATCGATTGGAGGTGGAAAATGGTGAAACAACAGGATTATTGCAAGCTCTCGCTCTCCATCTATCCCCAATCCCCTTCCCTTTTCCCTTTTCTCACATCCAAGAGCCGCTTGGTAGACCAGGATGGGTAATAATGTCTGTTAATGTGGCCAATCAGAACACATGATACACATATGATACTGGACAGGGAAGAAATAATTAACAGCTATGTAATCATATGTACGTCTGCAATGTTTCTTGTAATTAGCAGAGTCAAACATTTGTTAGTCTAAACCCATGATTATAGCAGTGTTCTTAAACTCACCCTTCCTTCCCCATTATTGATTACATTGTAGATTCCAGAGTACTGCCGAGCAATGGAAGAATCAGAAATAGTTGAAAATGCCTTTTCCTTGATATTTGCTTTTGATGAAATTGTTGCTCTTGGATACCGTGAGAATGTTAACTTGGCACAGATCAGGACATTCACAGAAATGGACAGCCATGAGGAAAAGGTTTTCCAGGCTGTCAGACAGGTACCTTGACAATATTCCAGTTTCAAAGTCAGATCTGTAGAATTTCAAAGGGTACTGTATTGTTGAAGCTGTGGATTCTTGACTTCACTGTTACTGTTACACTGAAATGAGGCTAACACTGAGTGATTTATAAATTTGAAAAAAGTGTATTACATGACCACTTTACTCTATTGCAGTATTGGGGTTAATAAGACCTTTCAGCTCACAAGTTATCATGACCTCTCCCTTGAACCTTATGTAGTGATATTTATTAACTGAATCGTTGCATTAGTAAATTGTCCTTTTTTTGTGTTAGAATTATTGAATGGTGTTTTTTCTCTCCTTTGGTTTCTAGACACAAGAGAGAGAAGCCAAAGAAGAAATGAAGAAAAAAGCAAAAGAACTCCAAGCAGCAAGAGTAGCAGCAGCCAAGGGTCGTGGAGGCAAGATGACAATGCCAGGATTTGGTGGGTTTGGTAGTGGTACATCTAGATCAGAGATTTCTGCTGCTAACATTGAGACAACAGCAGTTATAGATACAACGCCAGCTCCTAAACCAACCTACCCAACAAGGTTAGTCGGTAGCCCTAGAGGCAAGAATCTGATTGTGTGTAGTTCCAGAAATTATCCATACCCCCTTCCCAAGTGTGTGTGTGTGGGGAGGGGGGGGGGGGGTACACAACACATGTTTTCCATATGGATACAGTAAATTAGCCTAGTACAATACATACACTCGTACAATACCTTACCCTGCCTATCAACTCAGTTTCCACATTCATTTTCTCAGTCCTTTCCAAGTGGATGTGCAATAAGGCATGATTTAAAGTTTTTTGAGCCAAAAGCTCTCAGAGGATTTAAAAACATTAGATCATTTCCTGTTGACTTCACTGCAACTAGTCATATTCAACGGAGAACTCATGGATATTAAAGTGTGTTTAATTTGAGTTATATTGTGTAGAAATAATTATCATATGAGTATATATTTTTGAATTGCAGTCTTTTCGCACACAGACTATTTGCACACACATTTTCACCCACGTATAAAATTGACTATTTAACGTATAAGGCTGTTATATATAAGGATCAAATTGCTTTTTGATTTTAAGTTGGTTTTTGATTTTTATGAAATAACAAAAAGTAGAAAGCATTTGGTGTACAAACGTTTCCATTTGAATCCAAGATGGTGGCTCAATTTGTTTACTCTTCCCAGTTCTCACTCTAAAATTGGAGTTGATTTATTTTAATATATAACCCAACAAATTACTTTTCACCAACATTATTCTGCAATATGACTGTAGCCACACGTAGTCATAGACTACCTATTTTTATTTTTGCACTATTGGTCTGTCACTGATTGATCAATTAGAATGCAGCATTCATAATACTCTACCAGTTTCTTGCGAATAGAATACATGTGGTACAGTACATGCACAACTTTGTCTGTGCCAGTTATCGTACTGCCAGTATGGTATATACAACAGTGAACTCCTTCATGATCTCTTAATATATAATATTGTTTGATTTTTAGACCTGCTGGTTCTGGTAAGGCTATGAAGCTTGGTAGTAAATCCAAAGATGTGGATACATTTGTTGACAAACTACGATCAGAAGGCACAGGTAGAAGAACAATACTGACATATAAGGTGGTTTTCATATAAGTGTTGATAACTAGTCTATTAGGACATTCCTCAGGAATAAGGCAGGTCCAAGTATTATGTGGCTTGATCTGTAAAAATATGAGGTAGAGCAACACAGTTATGGTACATCATTAGCTTGCATACATTACAGTATGCTGGGTTGTAATTACCAGACTATACATTTCATTGACAAATGTTGGATGGAATAAACATTATTAGTCTCCTACGCAGCCATCATCAGTGCTATCCAGTCTTAATTCATTTCTGGCAAGCATTAAAATTTACATTATTGAATGTCATTCTCAGTGTTCTAGTATTGAAACCCAGCCAGTTTTTACCATTTCTACCTATCTTGTCAGGCTTCAAATAATGGAAGGACAAAGATCAGGGTTTCCTTTAGAAATTGGTACTTGATTACCGATTTAGAAGCTTCAACGTGCTCTGAATGGTGCTGCTACTTCATTACCGATTTACCATAGCGCTTCTCTTTGGCTTTCCAAAGTACGAACCTCATAAGCTTAAACAAGTTCTAAATGGTGCTGCTATGCTTCTCACTAATACACGTAAAATTGACCACATCTATGCAGTACTATGGATTGTTGACTATTGATAATCAGGTTTCCATTTTCTGAAAACCCTGAAATATTGTTTGCCAATCTTAATGTCAGGGTTTGCAGAAAATGGAAGCATGATTCTCATTGGTCAACCCCATTTAAAAGGAATGTAGTGCTTGAGTGAGCAGCCATTAGTTGGAAGAGAGCATTAGGTTCTGGGACCGAAACTAATGATGGCTGTAGAGGAGACTAAAACATTATCAGCGTGTGAAATGTTCTTTGTCCAGTTAAACAGTATTATTATTATCATTGCAGAAGTTATTAGTCACAAACAGAAGTCTGTAGCTAAACCTGCTGCTGCACCAGTCGTCAATATGTCAAGGTATGTGATGCATACATAATATTTAGAAACAATAGGAGCACCACATTATACAATGGATATTCATGTGTGAACTCCAGTGAGGCATTTAATTATTAATGTGAGAAAACTTTAGACTTAAGTTTTTTCATACTATGATCTCAAGCTATTTCATGGAAGCTGTATCCATTACTTTATGTTGCTGTTTCCGACTTTAGAACAGGGCAAATAATTTGAATGTCCCTGATAATCTTGAATAATCCTTGAAAAGTCCTAGATTTTTTCTTGAGAATCCAGCACGAACCCTGTTTAGAAAAATGTGCAATTTTTGTATCGTGGTAAATTTGATTAATTTGAAATGCATAAGAAACTTTCATCCTATATCAACATTTGACCTGAAAATCAGATTGATTGAATTAGGGTAACTTTACCTATTGTCCAATTGAAAATCAGGAGTGTGACCTAGAAAAAACTACTATTTTCAGCATTAAAACAGCTATGAAACTAGTAAGCACAGAAATTTAGCATGCTTTAGGTGTGATACCAAGGTGAGAAGCACTTTGCACATCCCCAGGTTGGTAATTGCCCATTTAAGCAAGAAAATCTTAGGTTTTGGCCTCAGTTGCTAAGTTATGCCTGATTTTTTCTTTGGTTTTACTATAACATTGTTGAAACCTCGGGACAAGGCATAGTATATAGTTTACTGTTTGTATGTCAACCGTTAGCTAAATCAAATGATTTTATGGTTGCTTTGTCCACCCTGTTTCGGTGGTCTGCTCATGTGTCGACCGTGACCCAAATTCACAGATTGTTGGTCCTATATCAGCCCTGTTTCGGCAGTCTGGTCATATGTTGAACCTGTTTGGGTAGTCTAGTTATGTGTCAACTATTAGCCAAATTCAGAGATTGTAGGTTGTGTCAAACGTGAGCCAAATTCAGAGATTGGTCATGTGTCAACCCTGTTTTGGTAGTTTGATCATGTGTCGGCTGTGAGCAAAATTCCAGAGCCATATTGTGGCGGCCCTATAACCTGTCTTGAGTGACTTCCTGGTCCAGCTTGGTTAGTGGGTGCACCGTTTACTTCCATTGGCATCATAGTCCTGGTTTGTTAGCAGGGATAGCATATAGATCCTTTCCATCTGTGCCATAACATGTCACCCTAAGTTGTTTGAATGTCATATGTAGCAACCAGCATGGAGGGAAGGCCCACTTGGTGGGCCTGACAACTGCCTTCAAATGGTTTGGTATGGCCAGGTACAGCGATTTTTGAAGAACATAGCAATTTATTACAGATATTGGTCATTTGTGGTACTTTGGCCAGTTATTACTAAAGCACAGGCTAGAGGCAAAATGTGTGTTCAAAAAACGTAACTGTGCTTAATAGGTGAATGGCTGTTTTGGTGGCGAAAATTATATACTATAAGCCATTTTAAGAACGTGATCTGAATGTATTTTTGTGGGTCATTTTTCGTGTAGTCTTTATACTCTTTTAATAAACACACCACCTTATTTTCTGCATTTGACTTGAAATGTATTCTTTTGATACATGTATTTATTTGTTTTAAACGAACTTGAAAAGAATGAATTTGACTTGGAAAAAAAAAAAATTGACATCAAACATGGAAAATAAAGCATTGTGGGATTTATTAAAAGGGTCTATATCAATAAAAGTCATAATATCTGATTGTGTTGTGTTATTTCTCCAGTGTACACTTGAAAACAGAGGAAAAGATAACATTAACGGCTGGTCGTGATGGTGGTCTACAGAATATGGAAATCAGAGGACTTGT
Source organism: Actinia tenebrosa (assembly GCF_029948245.1). Taxonomy (NCBI): domain Eukaryota; kingdom Metazoa; phylum Cnidaria; class Anthozoa; order Actiniaria; family Actiniidae; genus Actinia; species Actinia tenebrosa. The sequence continues at coordinate 13,067,985 of NW_028292579.1, forward strand.
GGTCCTTAGAATTAGTAATAGTGAAGTTGCAAAAATCAAGCTGGCTGTGGAAAATAATGATGATAAAGGCTTTCAGCTCCAGGTATACTATCCACCACCTAGTCTGCTAGTTTGACCATTATTCTGTTACTCTAGGTAGACCAGTTTATAGGCCGATCTTTATTTACTTTTTTCCTCATTAGCTGCTGCTAATGTTTCTGATGCTGCTGTTGTTAATGCTGTTAATTCTGCTGTTGCTGTAGTTGATGCTGCTGTTGTTGTTGCTGATGCTGCTGTTGTTAATGCTGCTGTTGTTGTTGCTGCTGTTGTCTTTGCTGATGCTGCTGTTGCTGTTGTTGCTGCTGTTTCTGATGTTGCCTAGATTCAGAAAGCATGGAAATAGAACATGGCACTTATATCTGGTGTGCTTGTTTTGTTTATAGACCCATCCAAATGTAGACAAGAAGTTGTTTTCATCTGAGAATGTTATTGGACTCAAACAAGCTGGTAAATCTTTCCCTATTAACAATGATATTGGTTTGTTAAGATGGAGATTACAAACAACTGATGAAAGCCTTATGCCTTTATCAAGTAAGTATTATTTTCTACTTACTCACAATAATATTGGGTTGGTAACCCCCCTTAACCATTATTATTAGGCTGAATTTTTACTTTCATTTCGTTACGACAAGCTGGGGTTACTGACAAAATTACTGTGATCTGATTGGTTCCCTGCAGTCTGGACCATCGTCAATTTGAAAATGTAACTGTATAATTTTATGAAGCTCATGTGATCAATAATCATGATGTTGGTGTACGAAACTAACTAATTTCCCGAGGGACAACACATTAAGTGTTTCGTTATATAGCAATTTATTTAGCAAGCTATTTTTTAATAAAAAATGCATGAAAACTGACAAATGATTTTACAAATACTACTCACATACGGTCTTATATTTCGCTACCAAAAGCGAGGAGAGTAGCAGTAGTATTTTTAGGCTGCGTTCATAATGTATGGCAGAGAGGGGGGGCAGGTGAAAATTTGAAACACCCCCTCTTAAAGTCATGCAAAAATATGATCCCCCCAACCAAGACTTGTAGCTTCTTCCAAAAATTGTGCCCCCCCCCCCCCATTTTTCCGATAAAAATTTGCCCACCCCCCCTCAATTTCACCTGTCTTCCCTCTGCCATACATTATGAACGCAGCCTTAGCTGCTTTTTTCATAATTTCCAAATCCTTTTTCTCAACAAAAGTCTGTAGTTCCTCTCTAGAAACATTGGAAAATCTTTGCTTTTTTCCTTTGAGCTCCATTCATGTTGGAAATTCCAGCAAAATACCTGCTTCCGCGTTTTTGTTTGTGATTGGTTCAAAATATCACGCCACTTGCGTTTTTCACGTTCTGATCACTCGCACTTGTTTATTTCCACCATTCTTGTCACGTGTAACTTAGATCCCGACTTATTTCCTGGTCGGGATACATTTAGATTTAGCTAGTGTCACGTGGTCATCTTTGACTTTCGACCAATGAGAGTGTTCGTTATATCAGAAAATGTCGTAGCTATATAACAAATGCAGCATATTACATGGCTGCAAGAAGATATGGATTTTAACTTTAGATTTTAGCTTTTGAATGAGGTGATTGTATATAGGAACATGCGTAATAGGTAAATTATGAGCCTTGGCACTTTTCTTTATTCGTTTCATACAAAGCTCGTAATTTACCTATTACGCATGTTCTTATATGATTTCCCAGCCTATCCCACACGGCTTACCGCCTCATCTCTATTTGTATATAGGTTTAGTGACTAATTCTGTTTTTTAACGTTTTTTTTATCTTAGTAAACTGTTGGCCATCTGAAAACGATGGACAGTGTGAGGTGAACATAGAGTATGAACTGTTACAAGACAACCTTGAACTTAAAGATGTGGTTATCTCAATACCCGTCCCGTAAGTAACACAAGATGTTTGTTCTATTGTCTGTTTGACTTAATTGTATTGACCCACTAGATACACCTATTTCAAAAAACTTTGTCATCGCCATACCTTAGTATTGAGACTGATTCAGTGTTCTTCGTAGTTGATGAAACCATTTCCTTCTCGGAATGACATATCACTTTTGATGATGACAATATATTTTGAAATAGGTTTATATGAAGAAGTGCATACTCTGGGGTCTCTGGTTTTATTCCTGGACCCATCATCACAAGTATTGATATCTATCTTGCACCAAACCTTACACACTAATTTCAAATTCTATCAATCTTTGAATTAATCATGCTCTGATTTAGATCAGCCCAGGGTTATTTCAGGGATTGATTTTTAAAGAAATATGATTGTGAAAGGAAAGATCCCATTTATTAAATTTCAATTGTAAAATATTGATCACTGTGACTTGTGCTGACACAAATGATGTTCTAGACATGGTGTTGGTGGTCCAGTTGTTGGTGAATTAGATGGAGAATATCACTACAACCACAAACAATCCCAGCTAGAATGGCAGGTTCCTGTCATTGATATCAGTAACAAGAGCGGTAGTATGGAATTTACCATTGCCGGCCATCCAGAGGACTTTTTCCCTGTTAATGTATCCTTCTTTTCATCTAAGACGTACTGTGATGTTAAGGTAAGTTGGAAAAAAATTGACACAATATTCACAACAAACAATATTACTGCAACTCTGTTTATAGCCACGTTTACACTGGCGATTTTTGCTGCGATTTTTGTGGCAATTTTCGGAAATATAAAATCTCATGTCTCATCCTTCAAAAGAGAGACACGTCTAGGAAAATTTTCGGGTATCCTTAATAAAACTTTACAAGTAAATTCTTTACCATTATTTATTATGGACAGAATCGCCAAAAAAATCGCAGCAATAATCGCCGCAATTATCGCTAGTGTAAACGGGGCTTATCTTTTCTATCTATATTCTCCTAAACCAACATTTTATGACTTCTGTTATGCAAGGGATTAGTAAGGAGAACTTGGAATTTCATCATGCTATTTGTTGTGTACTGTACAGTATATGTGCATATGTAATAATGGAGTTTTTTAATCTAGGTGACCGAAGTTACAGGTGTTGAAGATGAAAAACCCATCAAGTTTTCACAAGAAGTCTCTTTTACTGCAGAAAAATATGAAATTGTATAAGAATAAGAAGCAAATGAAGTATAATAATATGACCAATTATTTGAAATACAATGGATAAACAGATAGGCTGTACAGATACTAAACCACCTCAAGCACAAGTAACATTTACTATATACTGTTGTCATTGTAGAGAAAATCTCGAACAGTGACTCAGTGTTGTCATGTCAACAAGAAAATTCATGAACAATGGCTGTTGCCATAGTGATAAGGTGGCTTTTAAGAACTCATGTAATTAGTAAATATCCTGATTAGTTCACCCAATCTTTAAGAAGACTGTTTTTGACGTACATTATAAGATGGACAGCTAGTAGATGTTTGGTGGGATGTTAACTTATAAACTACCCTACTTTATAAATCCTAAAAACTATAAAACTACCTTTAAATCAACGTACCGCACACGAATAAACACAAGGAAATTCTATTGTGATCTATTAAAGTTATCAAAACTAATATGTATTTGGTCCACAAACACACATCAACTACTGTAAATGAATCAGGGGTGACGTTACACTGAGGTGCATTCTGTACTCACTAGGGGAAGGGTAGGTAGGTCGTAATCAAGATCTTAGAATTTAGATGTGTAAAGTGTTTGTAACCATAAACATTAAATTTTACAGAGGTAAATTCATTTATACTAGAACTGTGTTAGTTAATAAATGTTGATTATACATGCCTTTAGGCAACTTGTTCTGCAGGCCCGTTGCTAGGACATTGAAAGAATGGGGTTTTTTTTTCTACCAATCTTAGTTGTGCCATTTATATAGGAATGCGTATGGTTTTAAGTGCAATTTGGGTTACATTTAAACGAGTGGGTTTTCAAAGAGTTCAAAAATGCACGAGCCGTAGGGCGATTGCAATTTGAGCTCTTTTAAAATCAATCCATTTATTCCTCGTTATTCTTGGAATAGCATTTAGGTGCCCCTCATTTAGAGTAGGCTAAAGGTGCTGACACGGTGCAACATTGCAAGCAACAAATTTGAATCGGGATGACACATTGCAACAAAATCACGCAACATCGCTTGTGTCAGCCTGCTATGTTAAGACATTTGGTCAGCAGTTATAAATTTGGTGCAAGTTGATTGGCTGGAAATTTCAAAATGTTGCAGGTTATGTAGCAGTTGTGTTCACACGATGAAATTTGTTGCGCGCAATGTTGCAAGAGTAGAGCGCGATTCAAATTCATATTTGTTGCATGCAACAAGTTTCAGGGGTAGACATGCTGCAACAGTCCTGTTGCTTAAGACACGGTACAACATTACACACGACGGGACTGTTGCATGCAATAAATCCGAAGCATGCTTTGGTAACGAAACAACGAAACTCGGTAGCCGACATTGGTGGGATGTTACGGTCATCAGACCACGTGGTACGTGACTTAGGAGCAAACAATTGCCCTATTTCACTATGACGTCACATCAAAACAATACTCAACAATCAATTGTTTAAACGCAAAGGATCATGGTCGTCGGAGGGGGTCAAATCAACGCAAATTCACCGAAAATAGTTCTAAAACCCGTATCAATCCACGAAGAGAAGTAGAATAGCCAGCAAACGCTCAGAATATTTTAAAGTACATATTAACACACATCTAAAAATCAGGCCATTTTAGATTAAACTGTTTCATATTTGGTTGAATTTTCTATTGGATTTGGCGATTCTATCCCCCACATAAACAAGCAGTGACGTCATAGTGAAATAGGGCAATTAGCGCCGATTTTTGCCAACAGTCCTGCCTTACGAACAATTGCAAGTAATCATGAAATAACATTAACTGTTAAATACTATGCTCACCGCTTTTAGGCTAGTCAAATCAAGATCAAGATGGAGAGATCATCATTCCTTTTTTCACTCGTGGATATGCGAAGCGTAGAAACGAGTCTTGTGAGGAGCCTTATATGCAAATGTTCATTCACTCACCCAGATGTTAGCAGATCGATATTTAAGGTGACTGCCTACTTTTGGAAAACGATTTAAACTTTTTTTTAAACTTCGATTTTCCGAATTGAAATTAAATGCTGATTCCAAATCTGGAAAGAAAAATTGGGTGTTCTGAGCTTGTTTTCGAGGTAATCAGCATTTAATGGAAGCCTACGCGCGAGCTTTTGGAGCAAAACTTGCGCCACCGGAAGTGATTAGAAAAAAATTAAGATTATAAGAATAGTTATTTGCAGACTATATGATTGCACGAATGACGGCTAGTCAATCATTCTACAATAATACATGGATATTTTTGACAAAAAGACAAAGAGCTACATTGATTTGTCATATTTTGTAATTTCGGTGCTCTTAAAAAATCTCATAAAGTCGAACAAAAATCCCTACAAAAATCTATTTTTTCATGTGTTACTGATTTAAACTTTTTCTAAAATGTTGATATGACCTAGATTTTTAGGAGATTTTTTCGAATGAGCTATTAAAAAATAGAGTCCCGTGCAAAATGTGAGGGTTTTGCCCTGTTGAAGCTCAAAACGCGTATGGTTTTTCAATAAAAACGTTTAGATTTTTCAGCGGTTTTTGAGCGCGCGCTCATCGCGGGCTCAATTCGAAAGTTCAAAAGTAGGCAGCCACCTTAACGATCCTTTGGTTATCCATATTAAGAGTTTTACGTTTATGTGTAGATAATTTTTACCGCAATCAAAGTTATAAAATAGATATGATTACTTTATTAGCAGCAAAACAGAAAATAAGCCGGCTGGACATAAGATATACGTAGCGGCTGTGGGGGAGACTATAGGCCCTATAAACAACAAAACTAAACTGATAATTCATTCATTAAAATATTTTCATTTACATCCAGGACTTCTAAAACGAAAAGCATAAAAATTTAGCATCGATTTTTGCTTACCAGCTTTCATGTTGATGCAGTTTTCTCCTGAAAAAGTCCGGAAATCTCCAAAATTTCAAGTTAAATGAAAGACATCCATTGTAATTTTTACTAAACCTGATATCGTGTTGAATTATCTGTAGTTATCTTTCATTTTTCAAAGTAAAACCAACCAAAAAAGCAAAAAAATGTCGACCATAGAGAACTTTGTGGAAGGATTTTTCAAGAACAAAACTAGCCCAGTGGGGTGGCTAGTGGTGGGTGGTGTACACGTTACAAAAATCCTGTGCGGGAGAGTACTAAGGTCGAAATTCTTTCTCGCCCGAGCCCTACGCAGGTAGTAACCTTGACATAACATGGCAGAAAATTTTCTGCAAGCGAAAAATTTTCTGCACGAAAATTTCACTCATAGAAATCTTGGAGGAAGAGCCAAAAGAGTTTTAAATAAATGAATCCCCCATGATAGGAATCCTTTTGATCAAGTTTTTGTGGAGTTCTAGGTTTAACAGACGATGAAATCGTGGTTTAATGTCTAAGGCCCTGTCCACACGTATCCGGAAATTTTTGTATCCGCAAATTTTTTTTTGCGGATACGGGTTGCGCCCACACGTGTCCGGAAATTTTTGTATCCGTATCCGCAAATTTTCGAAAACGGTCTCCAGAGTGGAAATTTTCGAATGCGCTCCGAATACGGATACGTGTGGACGGTCGCATCCGTAAATTTTCGAATACGCTGACGTAAACACGATTTTGCGCATGCTCAATAAGAAAAACTATCCGTCAAAGGGACTAGGAACTAGCGTGTATCAGGGCGGATCAAGAAATTTCCGGATACGTGTGGACAGTGAAAACGATTCGAAAACGATTTGAATACGCTGCGTGTGGACGCGAACATTTTCGTATCCTAAAAAAAAATTGATACGTGTGGACGGGGCCTAAGATAGCACACGACAAGGAATAAAACGGAAGTCAAGCGTGAATAATAAACAAGAAGCCTTGAGCGAAAATAGTTGTGAGCGTACTTATTTTTATTTGAATGCCTTAAAACCCTTCAATGCATATGAAATTAAAGCAGAATATTTGTAAAAGTTACATCTTTTCGCGACTTCATTTAGAAAAAAATCGTTCGACGAATTTTTGAGTGCCGCATTCATCGATATTTTCTATAGCTTTTAACATCAAATGGGGTCATTTAGCTTCATATCAAAAAATCCATAACTTTAGAAAGAAAGTCACAATTTGATTCATACTCAATAAGGACAGTGTCTATATCCGTACCTATATTCTAGCTACTGAAAATATTGAATCCACTAAATTAAAGTCCCGATTTTGAGAGTATAAAGTTGACACGCTGGAAATAATAGTAAAAGTCCATGAAAATATTTATCGCGTAATATTTGGAAAACGCTCTCATACGTTTTTTTCATATTGCGATACGTTGGGTGTCTTGATGAATACTATCGACTGGTGCAAGTAGTTTTGAAAGTTTAGGTCTAGTTTTCGAGAAAATAAGCGGTAAACGATTTCTATGATGTCATCATTACGTCATAATGAAAAGGCCGCTTTAAACTAATTTATCATTTTTGAAACCTTTAATCCTTCCCTGACATTGTGTGAAACGTGCTTGCAGATCGTGTTATTCAAGAGGAAGTTGTACCCGTTTCAATGCGGCTAGGTGTGCCAGACCAAAACTACCCAGAGCCTCCTTATGAACTGATTCTTTCGATATTTGTTCGACTGCCAGTCGGTTCCATGTTTCTGTTTATTAATATATACTTTGAAAAGTTTTACACGTATCACCAAGGCGGTAGTACTGATCCATATATAGACTCTTCCACAGTCTCTCGCTCGTCCGTTCCGTCTCCACGCTTAGAGACTGTAACGTCACAATGACCGAAAGGACTTATGGGTCCCGAAAACTTGGACCCAGCGTGCTTTGGGAACCAAATTACTCGTGCAGTCTCTCTCGTTTCAATATTTTCAAGATGGCGGCGAAAACGAGAGACGGTACGGACGAGCGAGAGACTGGAAGAGTCTAATCCATATATTATTATGTTCTTTATACAATTAAAGGGGCACTTGGATGAAAAAGCCCGAATTTTTGAAAGTCCGAATAATTGAAGTATATGAGGATAATATGACTCAATTATGATTATGTAAACCAGATTAGTGAACATTTTAGCCTGGGAGCCACTTGCTATTGAGATATTTTGGTTCAAAAGCAGAAAGAACAATAGGGTTGAGTAAATGACGTCATTTACTCCAAATTTAGATGCTGAATAAAACTGATAATTTTTATCCGCTACATTTTACTGTTAAGAAAGTATGTTGCTTGGCTACTATTGGGGCCATATAGATACGTTTAACTAAATTTAAAGTCATTTCCAATTTTTATCCATTTTCATCCAAGTGCCCCTTTAAAATAGCTTCGTGAGCAAAATAAATGGTAAGCAATGAAAGCCGTCATCGATTTATTACAGGATTTGCTCAAAATAACAAAGAACTAAGAAAAGTACAAATTGGAATCAAGAACTATCTTGTAACTGTTAAACTGAGGCGATTTAAATCAATCGAAGTACTTTGAGTTTGTGTTATTACGAGGTCAAAAAAAAAAAAATTAAAAAAAATGCAAAACCCTATTCCATTGCATCCGCCATCTTGTTTCATTGAGTATAACCGCTGACCATAATTTCACTCCATTGAGAGCTTCTTTGCACGGAAATTTAGTTATTAGTCGTTTTTTCATCTGACTCGGATTACTAACGCCCTCCCAGACACCAAAGGCCTGAGCTTAAAACATCAAAGCATCGTTCACGCTATTTTACACCATAATGCTTTTGTTACAAAAACGTGCACGACGTGGAAAAATTTCGCTATCATCTTTATTGCACTTTTTACGTGAAGACATTGGTGCTAGAAAAATTTTCAACAATTGCCTTGAATAACTACACCATTACAATCAAACCACCACAAGCGTTATAACACGTAGAAGTCATTAATGACTTTATTTTTGGATTCTTGATTTCATTGTTCAATTCGAACATTCATTATTGTAAACGAATCTTCAAGGAGTAGCATATACGAAAGCCAATTCATATATGCAGCTAAAATGCAAGAGCAACTTCGAGCAAAGTTACAGCCATTCTCAATCACGCACCCCGCTCTAGCGATTGTTTTGTCGCGACGAAGAAGCTCTTGGTGGACGTCAATCAAGGAGTTTGTTATCATGGAAACGCCTAGTGATTGACGTCCATTAAAACCTTCTTCGTCGCGACAGAAACAATCGCTAGAGGGCGCGTGTGGTTGAGAATGGCTGTAATCGTGTTTTCAATTTATTATTTTTTGAATATTGAATATTCGTTTTCAATCATGAATGTTTGAATCGAATAATGAAACCAAGAATCCAAAAAGTCATTTATGACCACTACGGGTTCACGCTTGAGGTGATTTGACTGTAATAAGATATAAGAAGATATAAGATTGATTAAAAACCGTGTTTGTTACTTCTTTTTTTTTTTTTTTTTTTTTTTTTTTGGGACAAAATATTCACAATTTCTAAATTGAATTATTCGATTAAAAACTGATAAGAAAGAAATTCATGCATCTTTTAACAAAAGTAGTGACGTCTCTCGTCCGATATAAAAATATGGTCATAAGTTTAAGGGAATTTGTCTATTCCATCCAGTATATATTCCATCTATAACTGATTGTCTAAACTTACACAAACCTCCATTCCGTTTATTCTATTTCAAATAACTGTATTCTATTCCAATAACTGTACTCTACTCTAGCCGTGAACACTCGAGTTTATTTTATTTTATATTTGTGTAAATACACTTCTATTTTTTTCTTTCTCTTTCATCATTTCATCTCCTTGAATAGCTCTTATAGACTTTCTATTGTTTTCGATTCGTTATCTAAATGGCTGACAAGCTGGAGTGTACACGGCTAGAGTAGAACGACAATAATCAATCTGTTCAACCTGTTTAGCAAGGCTTGTAATGAAGTTAATAAATAAAGAAACGAAAAGCCGAGCCTGCGTGGGCATCCCGGTAAAAGAATTACCTACGCTTATTGCACTCCAAGAGGAAAGGAGGAACATTCTCTCTGTTTTTTATCATTTGTAGTGAACAAAGGTGTTTTCGTATTCGTTTGAACAGTTTTTCCTTCATTCTCTATTCTTCTCCATTTAATTTTTTCTCCATCCAAGATCCCTTTCGTCCTTCCTATGACGTCAGAAGGGACTGACCTGTAGCTCTGTTGATATACCAGCAACTGAGAATAACATAAAATGCGATCAGAAATGTACAGGCGATATAGGCTGCATCACACGGAACTGGACAAATCTTTAACCCGTCAAAAGGTTGTACGTTTAAAGTGCAAATGAACCCTTCGACAATACTTTCAGTACTGATTCTACATGAAGTAAATAGTTGAATGGTAAAATATTTCTTGATTTGAGTGATGCGTTTCTAAGTTATGAAGGTTTATACTTCCAATATGCTAATGAGTGTGACGTCTATTAAGGCTTAATCAAATATACAAAATCGAACTGGTTCATAGAAACAGTATTTAAAAAGCATCATTATTTTACTCATGGTTTACATGAAAGCTATTTACAATTTTTATTTTCAAAATGGCCAGCATTTAGTATTACTAGTTACAACAAAAACACTCAAATACCTTACCTGACGTCATCATCATTAACATATTGGAAGTATAAACCTTCATAACTTAGAGACGCATCACTCAAATCAAGAAATATTTTACCAATCAACTATTTACTTTATGCAGAACCAGTACTGAATATATTGTCAAAGGGTTCATTTGCACTTTAAGCGTTCCGTTCAGGGCGCTAATTAGGAAGGGCGGTGGTCATTGTTTTGTTCAACGTGTGATGCAGAGGGGCACTGGAAACTAGTGTCATCTTTACTTTCCGCTCCACTATTCTAGTTTCATTCGGAAGCTACCATAGGAATGTCTTTTTAGTGATGAAATATGTGTAATGTCAACCAGGGAAGATATAACGAAAACTGACACAGTTCATTGTAGAAGTTCTATGCCTCGATAAATACACGAAGAATTGAGCTTTTGCAATTACCAAATCCTGTAGGCAATACCACTAGTATATCTTTCTGTCTAAAAACGATTCCATATCATTTTTGCAGTCTTCCTACAATACGATGCCAACAAGTTTCTCCTTACAAACGTATCGAAAGTCATGGTATAAGCTACGTTATCACGTCCGTGATGTTATCACTAACGATCTTTGGCAAGAGAGAAAGCGAACAAGACTTCGCATAAAACAATAGAAGTATTTGATTTACAGGCTCTTAACCTATGGGAATTTTTTTACGTTCACGATATGAACGTGAAATACGAGGAATGTGGATTTTCATAGCAGGCGCTCCCTTTTCTTCCCTCCTCCCAATTCCCTCCCCAAAGCTCCGCTGCGCCGCTCGCTGCAAACAGAATATTAAATAGAGCAAGAAAGACTAGTTCATAGTTATCAGAGAAAAATTAATGCGAGTCAGTACAAGAACAAACGAGCTCTTTCTCCACCAATACCACCAAAAAGCAAAGGAGAAGCAAAGTTTGTTACGCTACTGAAATTAAATATCGTGATAAGGTAATGAATAGAATTTCATAATTGGGGTGCTGAGTAGGAAAAAGCACGACCACCATATGTCTTGCATTTGATGGATGGATGCATAAGAAGTAGCGAGCTGACGATCGTAGTGTTCCAGGTAGGAAAAGGCACGACCACCATATGTCTTGGATTTGATGGCTGGGATGCATAAGACCTAGCGAGCTGACGATCGTAGTGTTAGTGGTGGATGGTATTCCTGTATGATGGATTCCAGGTATCCAGCAGATTGTCCATTCAAGATCTTATAAGTAATAAGGAGAATCTTAAAGTTAATCCTTGCCTCAACTGGTGGCCAATGCAAGTCTTAAGCATAGGTGTTATATGGTCATAACTACGCGATCCTGTTATCATTCGAGCTGCAATATTCTGAATTCTTTGTAATTTGTCCCTTTGATACTTTGCTATTCCATGTAAAAGACCATTACAGTAGTCAAGTCTAGAAATCACGAGGGAATTTACTAACATCTTCAGTCCATTGTATGGAAGGTATTGCCGGATGCGTCCAATAAATCTTATTCGTGGTGTGACAATGTTTTCCCAATTCAGCGTGACAAACCTCTGGGGGAATGAAGAGCTATTGTTTTGAAACTCGTCGGGATATCATCGTTATTCCTTTCGTATCCTTTGGGATACTCAGGAATTTTCGGAAGAGTAAAAACAAAAGAAAATGAATCCCCTGGAGGTTTGTCACGCTGAATTGGGAAAACATTGTCACACCACGAATAAGGTCTATTGATCTTATGGCAAAACTGGCTAACTCACATGTTTTGTTGATATGATGATTGAAAGAAAAGGTTTATCCATGATAACGCCCAAATTCTTGGCTGTTCACAGTCACATCTACTGTAGTATTTGCTAATGATAAAGGCTTGTAAGTTGATGGTTGCTTTTTGAAACGTGAGCTGAAATGCAATACTTCATTTTTTCTTGGTTTACTTTTTAACATGTTCTTTGTGTTCCATGCGAATACACCTTCATCACGTTTGAAGAACGTTAAGTAAAGCATCAGACTATTCTGGATCTCTTATAACAATATAGATTTTGGTGTCGTCGGCGTAAAACATACACCAAAGATCATGAGTTCGTACTAGCATCTCGAAGAGGTGCAATGTAAAGAGTAAACAATAATGGGCCAAGTATTGAACCGTGAGGAACGCCAAACTATATAAAATCACCTACAGTTAATCTTTGAGATCGGTCAAGTAAGTACGAGGAAAACATTGAAGAACTGTTTCTGTGAAGTTGAGTTTTGCCGTCCGGCAGAGGCCTTGAACCCATGTTCACCAAATAACAGTCCGGTGGCCAACCAATGATCCAACCGAGAGGCGGTATCATCAATATCCCACTGGTATCAGCTTTAGTATCAGCTTTATTTTCATACAAAAAAAATTGACTAGGCCACCCTATTAAAATTAAGGTATCTGTCTATACCAGTACAAAAGCTTCACCCATCTAGGAATATCTGGATACGGGAAATATGAGGAAAAAGCCATAGGGATATGGAATATGAAAAGGAATTACTGATAAAAATATATATTACGGTTTTCTTATACGATAGACTGAATAAGACTTACTTTATGAGGGAAATGACCTAAAAGTCTTTAAATGGCTCTAACTGTTTGCTGTGAAGGGGTGGGGCAGATTTCCAGTCCTCCTCGGGGTATTCATCAAAATTCCTGGTGTCACCGGAGTGTGCAATCTTCGGTACAATAGGAGGCTGAAACAAAGATTTCCATATTAAACTAGACGTTTCTTACAAATAGTGAAGTGCTGCGAATCGTATCAGACAGACGGTTTATTTCCTATATGGTGTTTTAAGTCAAGAACTGAAATCAAACGTAAATATCAAGAGAACTAAATAAAGATATTCCTTGGTGATATTGTTTGTAAAACGGTGGTTTATTCATCTTTTAAGGCGCCAAGTTTGTACGTGTAATTTTTATAAGACTTCTTGCCGTGCTGAAGTCAAGTTTCACTAACGTCTGGTGGCCTCACACACCTCTGTTGGCCCGTGTGCCAGTTTCTTCACTGCAATACGAGTTGTGACCACGAAACTTAGGAGAGTTGTAGTCACGTGCTTGGTCTGTCACCCCAACAATCTTAGTGGTATGACGCCATATATCACGTGACTTACTAAGATAATTTGAAAAAATATTATTTAAAAGTTTTTGTTTTTGTTTTAATAACTTTTTCTTAAAATACCTAGCCTTCTGGGCCTTACAGAGTATATCTATCAATCAATCAATCAATCAATCAATCAATCAATCAATCAATCAATCAATCCATATATATATAGAGAGAGAGTATATATATATATATACTCTTTAAGGCCCAGCAGGTTAGTTTTTTGTTATTTTGTTAATAAGAACCCGACCAGAAGAGACTCACTTGTGCATAAATTAATGTCAATGACTAAATTTGCTATCATTACCTTCAATTTTCTCTGATAAACTAGATTCCAATCAATCACTTTAAACCATTTATGTCCTTTAACATCTTCTGCTCCATTCTGAAAACAAATAAAGGGATAATGAATGAAAATATGCAAAAAAAACCCATGTTTCGTAAATTGATATGACTTGGTATTTGAGGAAAGGCCATTCTAGCAGCTGAGCTCAATGGCTCGATGGCCCCTGGGCTGACTTATTTTCCAGTCTTATTTTAGACTCTATAATAATAATAATAATTTTTTATTTTGAAAGAATAAAAAATTACGAATTACAAAAAGTTTAGCCTACACTATTACATAAATACATTATAATAATAAAACTAGAAAAAGAAGGAGGGGAAAAACGTTTGATTATGCTATATATAGCTTCACGTACATCCTTACAAAATCCCGTTTTTCCTTCATATAAACACTGCATTTTTTTTTGCACCTTGAATTCGTTTGGCCTGCTTCAGGGGTAAACAAGCCGGACGAGTTTCATCGACAAATGGAGGAGTGTTACCTATAAAATCTCTCATTTTACGTCCTATCCTTGGCCACTTAAATATACAAGATCGCTCTGCCTGGATCACTACTCGCGATCGGGTTCGAAGTATAGGTAGCAAGGCGCTAACATCACTAATCTTTCCACTACTCTTCGTATTCCCTTCAGACCACAAGTTGGTAAGTCTTCCAAATCATGCCTTTTCAATTCCAGAACAATATGCAACAAAGGCTTTGATAATAAATGATTTTGTTGTTGAAAATGATATTGAAATGTTATACTTAACTGAAACTTGGTTAAAATTACATTATCAATATTTTTAAACATGTTGCTAGGAAATATAGTGGAGGCGGTGTTGGTTTTTTTATATAAAAAGTCCTCAAGACCAGGAAATATTTCTTTCAATAAGTTTAAATCTTTTGAAGCCATGGGGCAGTCATGTTCCCTCTTCTTCTGCGTAATTTTTTAGTTTTTTGTCATTTAAACCTCCTCTTCAAATAGTAAAAATCTTACTAATAAAATTTTTTTGAAGAGTTTTCTATTTTTCTAAAAAGAAATTAACACTCAGGACTCACTTCTCTTGATTTGGGATTTTTTGCCACCGCTCTTCGATTTCGAAATCTTTTTCCGTTGATCTTATTATAACCAGGACTAGCATAAGCACATGCTGGTTCTTACATACCTTCATACTACCTAATCTTCTTGTTCTATCATGAACTAAAAGTCTCTTTATTAAATCTCTGCAAGATAAAGTAATAATAATAATAATAATAATAATAATAATAATAACAACAACAATAACGATAACAGTAATAACAACAATAACAACAATAATAATGTAATGTCTACGCGCAAATTTCGAGGTTGTTGCAAAATGGGGTTGATTTAGCAGAAACATGTCCCAGAAACATAGTAGCAGCAACTAAAACCATATTCTGTAAACACAAGTGGACGTGTAGCGAGGAATAGCAGCAGCATATTTGCAACATCCGCACACTTAGGAAACTCGACGGGCCGTGACTGGAACACGTAAATATTCTGTACAAAATCGAGGCTAAGCCTGTGTAAATGAGTCTGTAATCAAGAAACACAGCGGTAATTTGGAACTCGAAAATGGTTTATTGAAACATGTAAAAACGCGACTATGACTACATCGCTCCCCCGCTACACGTCCACTCGTGCATATGATTTTATTGCTGCTACATGTCTTTGGGTCATGTTCCTGCTAGATGAGCCTATATAGTGTGCATATTGCAGTTTTCCTATGACCGTGAAAAATTCACGGCACGAACACGGTCGTGACTCTACGTTTTAATATATAAAATATTTAAATTTGAAATTTTCAACATGCCTTCATAGCCTGGTATTTTCTATAATAATGCTTAACTTTGTTCCAGTTTATCTTAACTATACTTGAGCTTATTTTTGTTTAAAACCCAGATTTTAATGTACCTATGTAGCAACTCTGATTGGACAACAGGATAAACAAACATGCTAACGGAAACTATAAGTAAGACAAATCGACAAGAACGGTTATATGTTATCGAATATTAATTAAAATCCTATTTTCATTTGTTAAGCAGCTGGAAAAGATGAGCCGGTATTTCATAATCAGCGATCCTGACATAGAGCATACCCTCTAACGACCTGGTCATAAGATTCTGGCTTCCGGTCTTCCGGGTTTCCAAGAGCCTACGATTTGGCTAATGAGTAGGGTCTGGGAACGAGAATGCGAAGAATCTACATGAATGCCGTAAAATAGCAGTCACCCTTATTGCTAGAGAATCAACTTCGTGCGATTTTGAGGGGGAAAAACTGTAATTCAACTTTTGGATGTAGTTTTTGAAAATAGTTCACCAAAGAGGTTATATTGGAAACATTTTTACCATTTTTTACAGATATCCCTTTCATGATGCTTGACTATAATATATAGAATATTTATCAACTTACCTGGCTGCAGTGTTTTCCATGTGTTTGGGCCACTCAACTTTACCAGAAAGGATCTTTTCATAAATACCAAATGGATTATCATCAAAAAAAGGAGGATAACTGCAAGCAGAAAAATTACATGAACAGGACAATAAAAGGTTAAGTATTCAATTTTAGTTAAAGAAGCATCGTTAAATACTATATCATTATCACAACACTTACAGTGTAACTACGCCAACCAAGGCCACCCAGACAATTTTTTATACAAATTAGTCGATCACAATCGAGTATTTAAACAATAGAATCTGTACACATGTATATATGTTTTCTTTTAAAAGCATATATTATACTTTATACGAGTGTGTGTATAAACAGGAGTGAACAAGAAACAGTTTAAAACCCAGAATTCATCAATTCATCTGCTATTCGGCGTCAAAAATGTGATTTGTGAATTTGATTTTAAATTTGTTTGGCCCGGGTGGCTTTGGTTTATGAAATCACTGCAACTACAATCAATGTCATTATCATTATCATCATCATCATCACAGTACTTCACTTATAATGGTTCTTGTCAGCATAATCAACAACATCATTTTTTAAGGGCATATGGATACCTTACTTACCCTACAAGCATTTCATAAATAAGAATTCCTAATGCCCACCAGTCTACAGCTTTATTGTGACCTTTACTTTGGATAATTTCAGGTGCAAGGTATTCTGGTGTTCCACAGAGAGTCCACGTTCTGACAATGAAAAGCAAGTTTACAGTCTAAGAATCAAAATACATAATTACCTGTCCTTCCCCTTTAAAAAAGCTTCGGCTCTATCAAAATAAAAGTTTGGGTAGAGACAGATTAAAAACAATGCAGAAAGTTACCTACATCGGTAAGGGATATGAGAGGTATCCGGTGGAAAAGATAAACACAAAAATGATTTATTGGATGTTGATCAAATGGAAGGATTTTAAACCAACTGCCCAAAAATGTATAGGAAAAAAGTTGAAAATTGAAGGTATTGATTGGTCATCGGTCTATTCAAGGATTTACGAAAGTACTATAGATACAAAATTAAGGGCTTTTCAGTATAAAATTTTAAATAATTGCTTATATCTGAATCAGAAATTGTATGTTTTCAAACTAGTCCATTCTCCAAAATGTAGTTTTTGTTTAGAAGAAAATGAAACAATGTCTCACTTTTATGTAGAGTGTGTTGAAACTAGAAATTTTTATTTCAAGTGTTGTGAATGGCTAAAAGGGGCTTCAATAGTACTTCCTGTCTTAAATTTTGAAAATATTCTATTAGGAAATAGTGAAGATGTTTTGGTCAATTATTTGTTTGTTTTGTGGAAATATGTTGTGTATCAGTGTAGAAGCAAGCAAAAAATTCCAGTGTTAAATGATTTTCAAACAAGTTTAAGATATTATGAAAAGTTAGAATGTGAAGTAGCTAAAAAAAGGTCGAAATTGTTAGTGCATTAAAAAAAATATGAAAAGATTAGGGTGATTTTGTAAGTTGATTGGAATATCGAACGGATGAAATAGTGATATCTAAAATATAGCTCAAATAAATAAATTAAAAAATTAGTAGCATTGTAAATTAGACGACCCTCTGTAAAGAAAAAAATTTTTTTTGTATTGTTGTCAAGTAAGAATTATAAATGTTGTAAAAAATATTGTAAAAAATAAATAAATAAAAAATTAGATGTAAAAAAAAAAAAAAAAAAAAAAAAAAAAAAAAAAAAAGTCATTCTAACATCCATGTTGAAAGAACTTTTTAATTCTGACGCTTCTTTCCATTTTTTTCGCGCGACATTACATGGAAAATCGACCATTTTTTCAACTTTCGGCCAAGTGAAGTGATGGTCTAAGAGACTGGGCTGTGACGTCAAATGAACAAGTTGATGTTAGATGCTCCCTCATTCGACACGAGTGAAAAACGTCTGCGCATGCTCTGAATCAGTATGCAAATTAGTCAAAACATAAGTAAATTTGACTTTCAAACATGCCTTATAAATAGACCTATCCCGAATTCGCTTGACTGACCACGAAACAATGGTTTCAAGTCGAGGTTGAACTTGATGAATAAAAGAATCAAGTTTAGTCTCGACTTCCAACCATTGTTTCATGGTCAGTCAAGCGAATTCGGGATACTAGGTCTATTGAACTTCACAAAATGCCAAAACTTAGTGTCCATGCTTGAAACTTAAGACTAATTCTTTCATATTGTGTTTGTTGATACAGTATCTTGGTCTTACAAAAGTATACTCTCGGACTTTTTTGTATACTTGGAGAAAACAAACATTTATTTTCTCACTCAAACTCCTCAAAATTCTCAGAAAACATGGCTGAAGTGCACGCATGCGCAAACGTTTCTCCCTGGTGTCCCCTCAGTCTCTATTAATTTCCCTTGTTTTCGGACTACAAATGATATGTTCTTTTGCCGCCAAAAAGCCATATTTGCGCCTCGAGGATGTTAAAGTGTGCTTGAGTAGAAGTTTTCTTTATCAATATTTTAAGCAAAAAATGCAACGATAGCGTTTGCAAGACCAAAAGGATCAACAAATGAATAACTGCATGATTAGGGTGGTTAAACGCGCCAATTTATTGCTGTTCAAATTAACTAAATTGGCTTCAAACACTTGGTGATGTTACCGAGTGAGATCCCTTTGACTAATAGTTGTTTTGAATCAAGAGAATATGAAGTAATACTTAATATTCTCTTGTTTGAATATATAGATTACTTCATGGGGGGGGGGGGGGGGGGGGGGGGGGGGGGGGCGGGGGCGGGGGCGCTTACGGTATATTCGCACGCCGGAGTTGGTGACGTATCAGAAATCGAACGAGTTGGCTGCGCTCACTCGTTCGATTTCTGATACAAACCAACGAGTGCGAATGCCGTACAAGTGCCCTCCCCATGAAGTTATATTTGTTTATTTTATACAAGCTGAAATTTTCTAGTTGTTTCTTTATTCGTTTTTGTTTTTTGTTACTTAATTGGGTACAGTTTTAGAAATTTAAAAGCAACTTCAATAATCTTACTATTTTCAATTTTAAAGTCGTGCTAAAAAAGAAGCAATATTATAGGAAAATTCATTGGCTGACTTCGCGACTCGTGCGATATCGCGTTTTCTCGTACATTCAACTTGGAATTCCTGAGTCAAGCCAATGAATTTTCCTTGAATCCCATTACACTATTCAATCTAAGCGAATATAAAGAAGAAAAAAAGAAAAAAATCGTGGGAGTTCAAGAAAACCTTGGCCCACGAAGGAAACCATTCTGATGCCATCTTCCCAAACAATAGGAATTCCGCTCAAAGGTGAGGGTTTGAACCTCGTGGCGAGCAGAATAATATTTTCTACTGTGGGAAAAACTAACTGTTTATTCTCAAAAATCGCCTTCGCTGCAATACTTCGTTCAATCTGTTAAAACAATAATGACTTTTTCTCGTCTTGATCGAAATCTAAGGCAGTTCAGCAGTCTAAATGTGCGAAAATGTCAAAGAAGCTAACTGGTGAGTACACAAAACTTTTAAGCTAAGACTTTTCTCTGAATTACACATTCAATTACTAAATAGACTAAATAGAATAAATGAAATCAAAATAAGTAAATTCCTTTTTCTTCTTCTTCTTCTTCTTTTACTGTTGCGTAGCTCAGTTAGTGTTGGATGAAGAAAGAGCTAGCGATGGTCACCAGACTGTAGATTGATGGAAATATTCACCGGCGAGTTGTTAAATGTGACTCCGGTAAACAGTCCACTTACGGCTCCACTCAACCCAAGAACATTATAAGGGGCTTCGGCAGCCTTACTTGTTTGGTTCGCCTGATGACCTTCTACATTGACAGATATTTCATTCAAAGTATTTCTTGCTGGTGATCTTGAACTTTCAACTACTGACGTACTGACCGTACTACTACCTTGACTGCGAGGAGAAAATCCAGCCAGCTTGTGGGATATTTTGCGTTGTTTTTCCAATGGGCTATGGCTGTAAGTCGATATCGATTCTGGATTGGCATGGCCAGTCAATTCTGAAATTTCAAGTGGGTTGAAATCTTCTCGCAAGGCTTGGATTGCTGTTTTACGGCCACACGAAATCGTACATTTGCCTTCTAGGGAAGCTATGTCAGCAATCGTCTTCATCATCCTAGACAAGGTGACATTTTATACCACACTTCAGGTGTTGGCTTGTCAATTGGACTTAAGAACAGATTTTTTTGGACTCTTTCACCTTTTGGTCGATGTTCCAAGTACTCAACAAAAGCACGATATGGATCGCGTTCGCCGCCATTGGTACTCCAGATTTTATTGTTGTACTTTCTTGTTCTTTTCCTGCTATTCTCGTCTCCTTGGCGGTTCTTGGTTTGGCGCTCTTTGTATTCTATAAATTACTCTGTGATGGTAAAAATCTAAAAGGCTAAAATCTTTGTATTTTGAGGTGAATGCGGGAACAACAACAACTCGCGGGATCCCTATATATATCGTGGTATTCAGCTTTTCAAACCATGGTATTCCACGCTAAATACCCACTCTCGGTTAGTGACTTTCCTTTAACGGAGAACTGCTTTTTATCTAAATTATCTAGGATAGATAGTAGAATTCTAGTATTGAAGAAGATTGAAGCACTGAAGAAGACCGCACATCATAGTCGTAGATAAGAGCAAGAAGAAGGCGAAACTGATTGACATTTCGGTGCCTATGCACCATAGGAAAGGAAATGAGAAAGATTGACAAGTACCAAGAGACCTCTGAATAGTGATAGAAAGACCGTGGAGGATGACGACCATGGCAGTTCCGATAGTCGTTGGATCACTTGGAACAATATCAAAACGATTTAAGGACCATGTTCAGAGACTAGAACTTGATAGTATTAGCTTGTTAGACCTATAGACATCTGTACTTTTAGGCACAGCACATATCATAACAAGAGTACTTCAGCTCTCTGAAGCCGTGTAGAATCTCAGCTGAAGGTTAATGTATACCAGCAAACAAGTTGTCATATTTGTATTTTGCTGTGCAATAAAGGAATAATGATAATAATGATAAAGATAATGATAATGATAATAATGATGATAATGATAATAATGATGATGATGATGATATGATTCATCTGTCTCATGATTGAGGGTCATTTGTAGAGGACCGCGACATTTCCACTGCAAACTGCTAGTCTTCATCAGTAATAAAGCACTTAGGAAGAGTGAAGCGCCGTAAGCACTCAAGAAGTGTCAGAAGCACTCACCTACAGCTTGTGCTTCTCCTTACACTTCTTTCATGCTTACGCTACTTCCTGCATAACTTTATCAATGAACTGAGCTTGGAACAATATCAAAACGATTTAAGAATCATGTTCAGAGACTAGAACTTGATAGTACTAGCTTGTTAGACCTATAGACATCTGTACTTTTAGGCACAGCACATATCATAACAAGAGTACTTCTGCTCTCTGAAGCTATGTAGAATCTCGAGCTGAAGGTTAATGTATACCAGCAAACAATTTGTCATATTCCTATTTTGCTGTGCAATAAAGGAATAACAATAATGATAATGATGATAATGATAATAACAATGATAATGATAATGATGATGATGATGATAACGACTGCAAAATGCTAGTCTCCATCAGGCCATGGTCCATCCAGTAATAAAGCACTTAGGAAGAGTGAAGCACCCTAAGTACTCAAGAAGTGTCAGAAGCACTCACCTACAGCTTGTGCTTCTCCTTACACTTCTTTCATGCTTACGTTACTACCTGCATACTTTATCAATGAACGGAGCATGGAAAAAGCTGTACTATATTTGTTAAATATATCGCTCAATTGTTATTCTCTGTTACTCTTGGCTTTCACATGACATCATGAAAAACTTAAATCCAAAGTAATTACTCCACAAAACGTTTTGTCAAATATTTTGTTTACACCGTTATAAGAAAAGCTTTACTAAAATAATTTTGTATTTTCGATGTTTGGTTTTACATACCAGTCAAATTATGTAACGCAATCATTGCCACACATTTTCAAAGCATTAGAAATAGGGAAACTTGATCAAAACAATACATTTTTATTTTGTAGATGATTGTTAAATAGGGGATATTACATGGGCGTGCAGAGATACCAATTTTATCTTCTCGTGTTCAATTTAGATATCTCACTCGTTCGCGCCATCCCGATGTAATGTTCTGTTTATTATATAGATATTGATGAAACTTAGATAAAACAAAAGCTCAAAAACCTTTATTAAAATATGTTACTATGTCAACAGTGATATCTTCACGTGTGAAAGATATGGTATCTTGCACTGCTGAAAGATATCAAGTTTTTGACACTAGAGAAAACCTGGTATTTCATCGATATCTATATAATGACTTTATTTACATGATTATTATCATTAGAAACATAGAATACAATAGAAACATGATTTTCAAATATCATGATTTGGCTGCCATCTTTTTGCCCCTCAAATAGGACACAAAGATGGTGGACCCATACATGTCAACTAAATTATAGATATAATCATTCACTTTTATCTCTGTATCTAAAACTTTTAGCTAGCATTTTGGCTGAGATATCATAGTTTTAGTTGGTCTTTTGGTCTGTGGAGGTCTTGTCGCATATAAGACTTTGGAAAATTTTTCATGATGTAGGTGAAAGCCAAGAAATTATACTGCATCTTATTTGATATCTTTCATCTCATTAGATATTTATATTTCTCATTGTTTTTTTTTTAAATAAAGAAATTTGATGGCATAAGAAGCAACCTGATGTTGTGATAGCAATGTCTTACATAATTGTTTGGTATATATTCAGGGACCATTGGTTTATGGTCTTGTGCTTTCTAGCTTTAACCGCTTTCAAAATAAAGCAATATAAGGTTTTTCAATGTTATTATTTGTGTGTATATGTGAAAGCAGAAAGCACTTTCAAGCCTCCTTAAATTAAAAGCAAGCATTATTTTCAAGCATTATACACCATAGTCTTTGAAAAGATGAATGAGTACTTACTTATCATGGACCTCCTTGGCAAAACCAAAATCTGTAATTTTTACATGGCCTTCCCGATCCAACAAAATATTCTCAGGTTTCAAGTCTCTATAGACCATTGACATACTATGCAAATAATCCAGTGCAGAAACTATTTCAGCCCCATAAAAAAGTCCTGTGCCATTGTTAAACCGTCCAGCGGTGCGAAGATATGTAAAAAGCTCACCCCCACAGGCATACTCTAGTAACATGTACAGAAAGGTCTGATCATGGTGGGTCCACAATCTGGAGATTAAAAAACAGGAATTTCCATAAAAACATAATTTTGTTTTAAGTTTCAGAGAGAATAAAGTAAAGTACCTATATTTAACGTCGGTGGTTCCTTCAGTTGAAATTCAACTGCTATCAATGGAAGCCGACTGCGCGCACTTTACCCCTCTCTCCATCAGTTTAAGAGTAGAGATTTAAGAGTATTCAAACCTGAAGCTACACGGATTTGAGAGAAGTCGAAACAGATGTGGATATCTTGAGGATTGAACCTTGGACCTCAAGCTCCGAAGGCAATGCACTAAACAACTGAGCTACACCTGCTCTTGCTCATTGGTCACAATTTTCATTTTCACAAAGTTCATAGCTGCAATCTTAGAGGCAGCAATTTTGACTTTCAACCTTCTTTGCGTAACACAAATTTTATGAAACGCTACTTTTCTTATCAAGGAGCTGTTGCCTGGAATTAATTACCCAATGAAGTACAAGAGCTCAATAGATAAACAAACTTTTAAGAAAGCTCTTTCATGCAAGTAAAATGATGACATGTGTCTAGTGATCATAGCATATTATTATCTGATTAACTCAAATTCATTTACATAGTTTAGTTTTTAGTTTAATTTATATAATAATAATAATAATAATAATAGTAATAATAACAATAATAATAAAATGCCAGAAATGGATAATGTAGAAATAGTTGCAAAATGTAGAAATAGTCAAGAAATTCTATGCTTTCAGTAGCATTTTTTACTTTTTGTCGCAATATTCCAAAATCAAGAATCTGCAAGGCCTAGGTTGATTGTTGTAACATAAGAAAACAAGATAAGATACTATATTATTATTATTATTATTATTATTATTATTATATTCTTCTTCTTCTTATTTTGAAATTTATTTAGCAATTATTCTTTTAGTATTTGAAATAAAGTTTTAATTACTATCATTATTATTATTATAAATAGATACTTGTTATTGTAGAATATTTGAAGAGATAATCTATACGTTGTAAATATCTGTATGGATACAAAATACAATAATTATTGGTTTTTTTTCTTAGTGAGAAATGTAATTAATGTATTTTGGTAGAACCTTATAAATTAATGCAGAATAAATTATTATTATTATTATTAGAAAAATATTACTATCATTAACAAAATAGAACAGCTTCTAGCTTTTAATCATATTTCGAACGGAGTCTGTGAAATATTCATACCGTCCTTCAGAGGATAATCTAAAACAAAACTTGATAAAGAATAGCTCTTCTCAGGCATTTTTCTTTCCATCTGAATTCAACAAAATATTTTCTTTTAACATAAGATTTACAGTCAAAGGATCAAAAGAAAACAAAGAAAAGAATAATTGCTTTTGAGAGTAAGAAACAGCAAAAGGGGATTATAAGTTGTTTTGATTTATCAACACATGAAAGCAAACGGCAATCTATTCCAATTGGCATATTTACGTAGTGTAAAATATGATGAATAATTTGTATTCGTATTTTATTTATTATTTTATGGGATTACAACTTTGAAAACTTTAAAGAGTTTGAAGGAGAACTGACAATTACTTCTTGCGATTATTTTTTAGGTAAGCTTATTTAAGACAAAAGCGCTGGAGTGTGTAACTCTAAAAGTAAATAGTGTCGACCCAGTTAATTTATCATCCGATCTGTTTGCTTGGCTCTATTACAACCTGCTCTCAAAGACAAACTAACACTCAAATAAAAAATTAAAGAGAGACGGGTATATATATATGGCTATAATATCAGTTACTAGCGATCAACTTTGCATTTGTTAACTTATTATTAAGTTAGCTTACATCAGCTGGAATGTTAAATAACACTAAACTAATTTCACAATATCCGTGGCAATGTAAAACTCTGTGAAAATTTTGTTGAAATGTTTTCAAAAAGGCCAATACGAGAAAACCAAACCTGTTGCACTGAAATTATCTTCAAACACGGAGCTATTTTGGGAGGAAGCCTCCTTGGTGAGTGACCAACATTTGCATTCCTTCAGTGGTAATAGGTCACAAGTTTAGAATAAAAATCTGTTCAGCGAGCAACAGAACAAAATCCGATCCAGAAATTCTAACTCACGATACCATAGACTTAGACTGGAATAAAGCAACAATCTCAAATACGATTTCTAAATCGGAATTCAATAACAACAGGCTGAAGATAAGTAACTTACATTCCAAAAGATGAATTGTCGCACAAGCCAGCGAAGGCTACAGTAAATATACAATAAGCCGTATTTGTTTAATTTGGTAATACTCACAAGTTCACAATAAATGGGTGATCTATCTTCATGAGGATTGTTTTCTCGTTCTGTACATGCTCGACTTGTTTTAAGCGTATAACTTCACTAATATTCATAATCTTCAGCGCATAGTATTCTCCACCTCTTCGATCCTTTGCAAGAAGTACTCTTCCGAACGTCCCCGTTCCTGCAAGACAAACATAGGAAATATTAGAACCCTAGGCAAATATTAAAAGCCTGATAATAAGGCAATTGGCTCTCCAGAGATCATAGACGCAGCTCGAGAAATTACTTATGAACAACAAAAAAAAGACTTCCATGTATACCCAATGTGACTGATAACTCGAAATCTTGAAGTGTTGTCCTCTTGTCCTTCTTTCGACTCCCAACAACGGATGCCATTTGCAATCACTTGGAATTATGACCAGAATCCTTTACATTCGGGAGTACATGGGAAGTGTGGCGATAATATAATAAATTTTGATTTCTTCTTTAGGAACCCCCCGTTTTTACAGCTTACTGAGGTATGATTAGTAAGGCAAGATAGACCAAGTACACTTGGATGACGGATGCAAATTGACTTGTTGCTTACTTGATCGCTGATTGGTCGAGTTATTATTCGGTAATGGCACGTGTAGATCTCGAACAAAACGTTATCGCGCGTCTTACACTAACAATCGTCACGTCTTGTTTGTTAGAGTTAATAGCTGTTGCATATTTCAAGTAAAGTGCTGCGAGGAGGAATCAAGTGACATCTGGGTAGTATTTATGGTTGCTGTATATTGTTTATCTAATGCCTGTCTCTACATGTGATTTATTTGTTATAGTGTTGCTGTTACAATAGAAAAAGAAAGTCGCTATGTATTTTTATGAAATATATACAAATCGTGCAGTAACGAAATAATTTGCATGAAGACGTTTTAATCATAAGATGTTATTCTTAATGTACTTTCTGTGAACTTGACATAATTTACACTTACATTTCAGTGGCGAATCCAGGAATTTTAGCAGCGGGGTGACTATTAAAAAGGTTTTACCAGGAATGCGAGGAGGGGGGGGGGGGGGTTGACTTACCGAGGATAATACTGAGAAATTTAAGCAAAAGAGTGGTGGCTAGCTACACTGCATTTGCACATGCCACCATCTCCACTTTTAGCGCAAGCACGCTAGCTTAGTTCTTTAAAAATTCCACAAGTGTTACCAAGAATTTAGAAGTTCTATTGGATTAACAGCAACATTCCTAAGGGACTGGTCATAAAGTATAGGGGAGGGGGGGGGGGGGGGGGGGGGGAGGTGGGGGAATAGAATCAGTGTTTTTTTATCTTGGCCCATTATAAAATGATGCTGAAAATGTGATGACCCAACCCCAGTTTAGAAGCAAAATTGCAGATGGCCCACCCCTGAAAAGAGGATTTACCTCTATTCAATCTAAATCCCAAAAGAATTTTCATAGTTGCACACGTCTACCACTTCTTGTGACATTGACATTGTTCCGGCTTCTTCTTTCTCTCTGTCATCGGCTTCCTCACTATCAGTAATCCCTATTTCATGAGTAACAATGTCAGTTTCTTCGCCGCTATCCAAATCTTCAGTATCCTCATCAATGTCCTCACATGAAGTGATCATTTTCAGTGTTCTCGCGTGAAGTACCATCTCAGTTCCTTCATGCTCTTTGTCTGTTGTACTTGTCATAGTATTTAAAAGCTGCATAGACAAACGAATTTTTGTGGAACGGTTCCGGTTGAGAGCTCTTACCAAGTTCCAGACTTTGGCGGGAAGTTCATAACGAGCTTCGCCAGCAGCTCCACGTCCTATATAAGTCCTGCCTCCTTTGCAAAGAAGCAGGCCTTGCAGACCAACAACACTTCCTCAGCAAGTGCCCTTAGTTACCTCGGAGGACCGCGTCTTCCCCACCAAGACTCGCTCGACAACGACTTTTGTTAGACAAATAAACTACCAAACGGGGGATGGTACGATATATACCGACCAAAAGAAAGACACCGAATTACAGGGAAAACCTTCAGAAGAAAGGCTGCAGACAATTTTGAATTGATACATGCTGAATCTGGAAAGATTTTTACTCGCGATGCTAAGTTCCTGAAAGGAAGCTCCCCCAAGTCGTGGAGTAGAACCAGTTAATGGTCCTGATTAGTGGTCCAAGTATGGAGCCTTGTGGAACACCAGATGTTACGGGTAACCGGTCAGAGAAGGATCCATCCAAGACGACACGCTGCTGTCTGTTGCACAAATAGCTCTGAAACCACTGCAGTAATGAGCCTGAGATTCCATAGCTCTGGAGTTTGTATAAAAGCAAATAATGCGATAACTTATCAAACGCCTTTGATAGATCAAGATGAATCGTGTCAACTTCTTTACCACTCGCTAAACTTTTCACGATATCATGGTAGATTGTAAGTAACTGCGTTACATTTGATTTCCTTTTTAGGAATCCATCTTGAAGGTGGTACAGAAATGGAGACACGTGGAGATAACGAATGATCAAAGATGCAACGTTCCAGTAATTTTTGAGACAATGCAGAGCAACTATCGGTCTGTAGTTTGCAGCAAGAGAAGGGTCATCCCTTTTGACGAATCTGGGAGAGACCGCGTTTTTGGCGGGAAAATCGAGCTGAAGTAGAGTGACTTGCAGTTGGAATCAGCCGAAAAGTTTCCAACCTTTAGATTATGTAGGGAAGAGAAGTGGAGGGGTACCTAAAATCGCTAAACAAAAACGCTTAAAATCGAAAACTGTTAATACGAAACGGTAAGTACACTTCTGGTTTTTATATACTCGAAGTTTTATTTCCAAAATCTATTTACTACATACATTTTCTTATAAAAGTGGGTTACCTGTGGCCAAAATAGCAATAATAGATATTTGTTAACCAAAGTTTCTAAATGTTCTGGGCGTCCAGCGACTTTAACGCACGCTGTCTCCACAGGTTTAATCCAAACAAACCACCTCATTTATATTAAGCTACAATAGGTTAACTACAGAACAATATTGGTGGAACACAACTTTTTAAACTCAAATTTGGGGAGGGCTACATTTTTTTGTCGGGTTCCCAGGGGCGGGCAACAATTTCTCGCCACAGTTTTTGCCAAAAATAATGGCCTTAAGTAATGCTCCTAATAGAATGCAAATAATATAATAGCGCTAAGTAAACAAGAGAAAACAATGGATTTAGTGCTTATTAGAGTGGTTTTCATAAAGCCGTGAAATACGCACCACGAGCCCAATACAAATTAGTAGAACCTAATTCCATTGTGCTCTTTTGTTGTCATTTCACTATTACACACTAACTAATGAAAGATATCTATTTAACGGGTTTATCAAAAACCACTCTAGTTCTATTAAATTAGCATGCAATTTCATGGTAATAATATTTGTACTTTAACGTAAGAATCAAGTGTATAGTCGCCATGTTGGTTGACGATAACAAAGCATTCCTCATTAGTTTATCTGGCTAGATCAACCAAGATGAAAACTGTTTCATTGTTATTTCAGGTTATATTTCAAGGGATTTTTCGGTAACGTGGTTGCACTCCAAAAATTATCGCTTTTTAGAGTGAAGTCACTAAACCCATTAAATAGATATAGCATTGGTAGACCTAAATTCTACTGTTCTATTTCGTGTCTATTTGACTATTACATTTGACTAGTATTTCTTATTTCTCGGGTTTAATGTCTTCACTCTACTGTCACGAAGCTTGACAAGCTAGCCGCATTATGTTTGACTCAATCCCAATATTTTCAATAATTATCTAACATTTTCTCCTCGATTCCAATCCAAATGACTCGTCAGTTTGTTAAAATAGCAACAGTCAAATGGATTTCTTTTCATATGTGTTTGTCTACGTTATTGTAGGTGAGCATTATTTCAATACGTGTGGATAAGCCAAGGGATGTGACCTGTGACTCTCTGGTATCTGAAAATACTAAAGAAAATAAGAAATATTTGATTCACTTTGAGAAGACCAGAATACTAATAGGGAAAAAAAACGTATGATAACTACAACAACAGCACAACCAATATCATAGATGCGACACCACTGACAACGACATGAATACAATAACAGCAGCTGCAACAGCAATAATATGAACACCAAAAAAGCAACCATAACTACAACAACATCATCACAAATATCATAGCTGCGACACCACTGCCAACAACATGAATACCATAAAACACCGTAACAACAGTAATAATATGAACAGTTAAGACAGCAGCAGCAGAAGCAGCAGCTACAAATACAAAAGCAGCACTACCATCGAGATCTGGGCCGCGCCACCACAAGAAACAACAACAGCAACCAATAGCTGCAACTACTTGAACGTCAACAAATGATTTGGTCTTGATATGATCAACCAATACCACTTATGGTGATGTAAACTTGACACTCGTAAATTAGCAGTGCCAATGTTATGTTTCATCCCATCTTCAGACGGCTAAGTGCAATAAATGATGTTCTTTACCAACCTGCTGGCCAACACGTGACAGGAAACGCATGCGCAGTTGGGCTGCTGAGCGAGGTACAATAGGACTGACACCAGCAAAAGAATCCTCACTCCTGACTGACTCTTCATCACCTAATGACCTGATGTCAAAAAAAAAAACGGGAAACAATAAATAGGTAAATATGTAATTTATGAACAACCCACACGTGTTCATTGGCAATAGGCCTACTATTGGCCGACACTTCACCAACAACCTAAGTCTCATTTTTGGTTTGGAGCAGTTTAGAGAAAACTCAGTAGAGTGACCACAGTAAATCCGTGAAACTTTAGTAATACTAAATAGAACAATTTCATACAAATTCCATTGTTTTCCATTGTTTAATTAGCACCATTTTGTACTATTTAGTAATTAGTGTTTCACGGATTAATTGCTTTCACTCTAGTTAGGTATTTAAGAAAATTTACAATATTTCAAAATTATAATATTTTTCAAAGAAAATGGTTTATGTGAGCAATACTAACGCTTTAGCAGGTTTACTTTCGAAGGCAAGTTTTCTTCGCTCTTGAGAGGACAGGTTAAGAGCACCACCTAAATAAGACACCAGTATTAGCAGAACTTTATGTTAAAGATCAAACAAATCCGCAAATCATAAGCTGCTTATTACCTTTACTGGCATCCACAAGATATAAGAAAATAGCAGCGATCAGCGCCACTGGGGAAAATAAAAAAAATAATATACAACTATTATCCCAAAATTACATTATTATATTACTACATCTTTGGTCATACCTATAACGCAATACAATATCAATAAAAATATCGCTATTGTTGTTGCCATCGTGCTTCCAGCTGCCACCAAACAACCAAACAATCAAGGGCAGTTTTATAGAAGGCAGCCCAAACGAGGTTTTTTTCAGTATGGTTTATACACCGAATCGAATTATGGCGACCAATTTGAATATAGATATTTTAGATAGTTTATTAAAAAATTACATTGCAGCCACATGGCTGAATTACGTAATTTCAATTTACTAATGAAAATATGAATGAAATATAAAACCTAATTTACAAGAATATAAAATATATAATAATTATAATTATAAACTACACTAATAAAATGATAAAAGGATATATAATGTATATTTATCAACACATGCATTCATATTCTAATCGTTAAAAAGCTTAGAGCATAAATAATCGTAATGATCTAAAATGAGTGTGACAGCCCTTTTCTCTAAGCGTGTAAGCTCGTTCTTCAAATACTGTGGAAGTGCACGATAGAAAACAGGAATACCATAATCAATTAATGATCTTAAATATGTCGTATAGAACAACACTAAATCTTGTGATGGAATTCTGGCTCGCTTTGGCTGTATTAAGAAGTATAACCTCTTACTTACTTTTCCAGTTATTTCTGCTTTATGGTCGTTCCATGTAAGATTACTACTTATCGTTAGGCCTAATAATTTCACACTATCGACTATTTGTAATTCCTTTCCTTCGATCACTACAGGATCAAAATCCGAAGGTTTCTTTGAAAAAGATGTTTAGTCACATAGTGAAGTTTCAGCGCGATGTGAGAGCGTTTAGTTTTGTTTGGGCTGCCTGTGCTCGTATTAGTGAAGTGGCCATTTATATAAAAGAATACATTTCTTACCACACAGCCATCCAATAAAGAAAACTTCTAGAATCAAGTATCCATTGCTATCTACAATGATACCGGCAACTTGGGTAATAACAGCTAGACCAAGGTTCTGGATGGACTGCATACTAGTAAAGAAAATTCCAATTCGTTATTGTAAGGCCATGGCTAAACGAGGAAACACGTTTCCCTAAAATGTTTCCTAAGGTGGCAAAACTGTCAGGAAACATCGGGAAACAATGTTTCCATGCGTCTTGGAAACATGAAATG
Source organism: Actinia tenebrosa (assembly GCF_029948245.1). Lineage (NCBI taxonomy): Eukaryota > Metazoa > Cnidaria > Anthozoa > Actiniaria > Actiniidae > Actinia > Actinia tenebrosa. The sequence goes on from NW_028292579.1 coordinate 13,100,323, forward strand.
TTTCTGCCGCACAGCAGAAAGATTTTTTGCGTCTTGGAAGTAAAATTTGTTGCAAGAGCTGACTTCGCAACTCAGTAAACAATTGGACAGTGAAAACTTTATGTAATATCGATATATAGTCGATTAATTGTAATCGTTTATTATATCATATACTTACAATCCATAAGCTGTGCCAAGCTGATATTCTGGGACAACTAGGGAGACAAGAGGCCATAATGCACAAGCCAATAAAGAGTATCCTACACCAAGAATACTCTAGAAATAAATAAATAACGAAAGTTGCAATTAATCGATAATAATTTTAGCCCCCAGATTTACTCATTTCAATAAAGTTAGTCACCAAAAACCTAGAAAGCTGTGATCGCTGATAATAATGGGAAATATTTCATATTCAACAAGAAAAGCTTTTGACACAAACTCGTGCAGCAGTTGAGGATGCTCAGAGGAGGTGAGACTGTAACTGGTAAAATATCTCAAGTCCAACAACAGTTATCAAGTGGTTAAAACATGTAAAATGTATCTACCTATAATCCTTGTCGGTCTCAGCTTTGTAGCTTTTCAGGTGACTAACTTTATTGAAATAAGTGTATACAAGTTTGTTGTAAAATAAGATGAGATAACTAGCTAAGAACTAGTGTGAGCTGCGTCGGTGTTTCTAATGAAACAGTAATGATAAAAGGGTAAATTTTACACCGAAAAGGATGAAAAAGATGAAAAAATTTACTGACGTTTCGGACGCTAGTCCTTCGTCGGAGTAAAAGAGAAAGAGGTGGTAGAAAGGAGTGTTTATATAATGAGAACAAGACAAAAGAAACCAATGAGAACAAGGTGGGCAAGGAAACGAAAGAAACAATCAAAAGACAAAAGAATGGGTTAGTTAAAAGCAAAGCGTTCATTAAACCCGTTGGGATTAAGAGTGCCCAATAGGTGAATAAGCCGCATTTTTTTGGTCTTGCGACAATCACTGTTGCCGTTAATCAAAGAAAGACCGAAAACAATGAAGTCAGAAAGAGAGTGGTTAGCTTGATTAAAATGGCGGGAAACTGGTTTGGTAAGATTGTTATTGCGAATATCATAAAGATGATTGATTCGTCTTTTGATTGTTTCTTTCGTTTCCTTGCCACCTTGTTCTAATTGGTTTCTTTTGTCTTGTTTTTTCATCTTTTCACGGTGTAAAATTTACCCTTTTATCATTACTGTAAAATAAGATGACAGTGGTTACCATAGCAATGAAGGGATTCCAAAATGTAAAGGCAACCATGGCATGAGCTGCCAATGACAGGAGGATAGCCAAAAGCACTATTAAAAAAACATTTCATATATCAAAAACATTTACATTCACAATTCATGTTTTACAAACTTTCTATTAATAAATAACTGTGCTTTCACCCAGCTGATAAAAGTTTTCGAATCTCATTATCTGCTTCACATGGTGGTCAAACACTGACCACCATGTGTTGTCAGCCAGAAAGAATTCTATTGAAAACTTGCGATTTCGCTGATGAGCATATTCCGCACGAGACAGGAAATGACGTCAAGTGAAAGCCAGCAATACAAACCATCGCCAAATCAAGTAATAAATCAATAATTAATGGTGATGCAATGGTGATACAATGGTGGTGATACGATGGTGATGGTGATACAATGGTGATGATACGATGGTGATGGTGATACAATGGTGGTGATACGATGGTGATGGTGATACAATGGTGATGATACGATGGTGATACAATGGTGGTGATACGATGGTGATGGTGATACAATGGTGGTGATACGATGGTGATACAATGGTGGTGATACGATGGTGATGGTGATACAATGGTGGTGATAAGATGGTGATGGTGATACAATGGTGGTGATACGATGGTGATGGTGATACAATGGTGATGATACGATGGTGATAGTGATACAATGGTGATGATACGATGGTGATGGTGATACAATGGTGGTGATACGATGGTGGTGATACGATGGTGATGGTGATACAATGGTGGTGATACGATGGTGATGGTGATACAATGGTGGTGATACGATGGTGATACAATGGTGGTGATACGATGGTGATGGTGATACAATGGTGATGATACGATGGTGATGGTGATACAATGGTGGTGATACGATGGTGATGCAATGGTGATGATACGATGGTGATGGTGATACAATGGTGGTGATACGATGGTGATGGTGATACAATGGTGGTGATACGATGGCGATAGTGATACAATGGTGGTGATACGATGGCGATAGTGATACAATGGTGGTGATACGATGGTGATGGTGATACAATGGTGGTGATACGATGGTGATACAATGGTGGTGATACGATGGCGATAGTGGTACAATGGTGGTGATACGATGGTGATGCAATGGTGATGGTGATACAATGGTGGTGATACGATGGCGATAGTGATACAATGGTGGTGATACGATGGTGATGCAATGGTGATGGTGATACAATGGTGGTGATGCAATGGTGATGGTGATACAATGGTGGTGATACGATGGCGATAGTGATACAATGGTGGTGATACGATGGTGATAGTGATACAATATGGGGTGATACGATGGAGATGGTAATACAATATAGGTGATACAATAGAGATGGTGATTCCATGTTGATTGTGACATAATGATGGGGTGATGTAATGGTGATGGTAACCTCAAAACAATTGATTATGCAAGAGCCCTCGTTGTTCCCCGCAGGCCAGAAGAAATGCAGGCTCTGGGTACGAGATTGTATAGACGTTGGTGCATCAATGTCATGCGTAGTGAGGTTTTTACGTTTCTGCTATGCGCAGTGAGTCCAAAAATGGCTCCCAAAACTGCCAAACTCAATACAGGGGGACTAGTCGAAGCTATTTTGTGCATCTTCGATGATCGTACGTGAGACTGATCTTGATTGGTTTTTAGGTCTTCATGCCAAATTCAAGACAGGAGCACTAGTCAACGCTATTTTATGGGTCATCGATGATGAGTCTTTATCTCTGATGAAGTCGTCCACATTAGCATCTTTATACAAAGAATACTAATAAGAAGAGACTTTACATAAAGTCTCATCGTCATTAGTACTCTTCATATAAAGAATATTAATGAAGAGGACTTCAAGGGGTTTAAAGGTCCATGCACGTGTAGTGTATGGTTCTTCCAATTGGTTGAAAGGCTCATTTATTATTCATGAGTTTTTGAAACGGTTTATTGTTTCAGTTCTTGTTAATTAACGCTTGCTTTGCTTTAGCTTCCAAAAAAAAAGGACTGGAATGTTTACAAAAACATTACTATTTTTTTCATTGCAGCTTTTAATGAAATTTAAAGTTTCTACTTTTGATATTACCAAAGTATAACCCAGCAGATACCGCAGTTGTGTCGGTTAAAACTAAATCCTCACCCCA